>NW_003852517.1:1609948-1640717 GCF_000181295.1 Otolemur garnettii
TCGCAGGCACCTGTCCTCCCAGCTATTTGGGAAGCTGAGGCAAGAGGATCCCTTAAGTCCAAGGTTTTGAGGTTGTGGTGAGCTATGACCAATTGCACTCTACCCAGAGTGACAAAGTGAGACTCTGTCTTAAAAAAATAAAAAGAAAGAAAGAAAAGAAAAAGTTTGTCATTATAAAACTAATAAATATTTATTGTAAAAATTAGTAAAATTTATAAAATTATTTAAAAAGTCATTAAATTCTTCTTTGATACTATCACCCGAGATAAAGCTCCTTTTTATTCTAGACTGCATAGGCATCGTGCAATACTAGAGTATTAGTAGGTATTTTGTTTTATGATCTAATTTTTTCTCTTAACATGATAGTACATATTTATATGCAAGTAAATATTCTTAAGAAAAGAAGTCTGGGCTCGGCGCCTGTGGCTCAAGTGGCTAAGGCGCCAGCCACATACACCTAAGGTGGCGGGTTCAAATCCAGCCTTGGCCCGCCAAAACAACAATGACGGCTGCAACCAAAAAATATAACCGGGCGTTGTGACAAGGCGCCTGTGGTCCCAGCTACTTGGGAGGCTGAGGCAGGAGACTTGCTTGAGCCCGGGAGTTGCAGGTTGCTGTGAGCATGCCACAGCACTCTACCCAGGGGGATAGCTTGAGGCTGTCTAAAAAAAAAAAAAAAAAGTCTGAATACACCCAAAGTTAGCAAATCCCTTTTTTATTGGATGCTTAAGCTGTTTCTAATTTTTGCTACGATTAATATAAATAATGCAACAGCAAAACTGCCACATGAATTGAGTGTATCTCAGATTACTCCCTTAGGTGATTTCCTAAAAAGTATAATTACTTGTCCAAATCGAAAAATATCAATTTATGGCTCCTGGCACATACTGCCAACTAGAAGGTTTCTGCCAATTTTATTCCCACTATGGAAATACAGTGGTGACCTTGATGCGGTAAGTGGCTGTGTATAAAGAGGAAGGACTGTGAGAGAGAAGGCCAGCAGTCGAAGTCATGGTGGTTAGAGTGGCTTTTATTGAAGGCCTTTTTTTGTACAAGGTTATGTTACTAACCCTCTTACTCAGCAGCTTTAGGCAACCTGTTCTGTGCTGCACAGTGACTTTAAACTCCACAGCGCACGTTTTTTTGCACTTTATTTTACAATTTCTAAGTTTTTGTTTTCTCTTTTTTTGTTGTTGTTGTTTTCTTTTTAAAATCCCAAACAATTAAGTAGGTGGTTTTCCAATTATGTAGGGAGGGGAAAACAACTTGGGCAAACAGAGTGAATTTGGTTTTCAACATGCTAAGTGAGGGCAAGTAAATTGAAATAGCTCTTCGGAGCCATAGGGAACCTGTGGCCTTCAAGGCCAGAGCCTGCTGCCCCTGGCTGGGTCAAGACCTCAAGACTGAGTTCTGAAGGGCGCTGGAGGACCTGGCTGTGGGTACCATTCGCCCCCTAGTGGCTAAAATGAGGGTATGTCAGTAAGGCTGTAAGTAGCACCCGTGTACTGATAGAGAAGGGGTTGAGTCAAATGCTGCACTATGAAAATGGGCTTAAATGACTTAGTTTGTTAACTGTAGAGGAAATTACTCTTTGTCACTGGCAGAACACAGAAGCCTGTTTAGAGTCTTTAAAGAGAGCAATCAGTACAAGAGGGTAACATTTTTCACAGATAGAATGAAAGTAAGTAATCTAAGAATTGCTTCTGGAAGTTAAGAATTTATTTGAATTCAAGAAATAATGTCTAGAGTTGGAGTTAAGGGTTTTAGTTTGAAGCCTGCTCTTCTCTTGTCAGAGCTTTGACCTACAATATGCAACATACTTTGAAAGGAAGACAAGTTTGAAAGACTAAGACACTTCGATTCTTTTTCAGGTCAACCTGGTTTATACAACATCTGCCTTCTCCAAATTTTATAAGCAGTCTGTCGTTGCAGATGTCAGGTAATGTATGTCCCTTTGGGGGGGATTTCTGTGTTCACGCTATAAATTCCACTTAAGGCTGTGAAAGGGCTGAGATTCCCCCATTCTCATGTAACTTTTGGGGGGGGGGTCGTTGTAGGTTAATAGCCTATCAGCACAACTGGTGACATTGCCTTTGCCCTGCTGTCACTTTGTGTTCTTGGTCTTTATCTGCCAATTCCTGCCTCCTCCCCATAGCTGTCCTATTTCAGTGCCATTGGGCAAAATGCTCATGGAGGTGGCTACCGTACTGGGTGGAGGGTGGAGACAAAAATAAAGCAGGGGCCACTAGATCTCAATGTCTGGTGAAAAACTGGTTACTAGAGATCTGAGGAAAAAAAATTTCATGGTCAATTAATTTTTAGAAAAAATTGTGCACCATGTACTATATTCCACTTTCCCCCACCTCTGATATATCTTCAGAAATTCATAATCTGCTTCGGCACATTAAGGCATGACGAAGTCTTGGAGTAAAGCCACTTGATCACCTTTCTTAACCTCCCATTTCCTAGGTTATTTGCTACAGAAAACTATTTTATATTTCTTTCACGATCATGGCGCATTTCTGCAATTAGGAACTCAAGTCTTTGGGATCAGACTGAAAACCAAGTTGGGCTTGATTCCTGGATCTGCTGCTTACCAGATGTGTGACTTTGAGTTCTATTTGGTCTCAACTACTCCAATTTCTATCTGTAAAAATTGAATAATAATAGGACCTTATCCATTGGATTCAAATGAGCTAAAGCAGATTTAGCACAATGCCTGGACATGGTGAGGTATCAAATGTTATAACTTATTTTTAATAGCAGGGGCTATTGATCAATAGCCATAGCAACAGTATATTCTCCATAGAGATGCAACTCTATAGTATTAGTTCTAAATTTAAATCCAATGCAATGATCGGAATACATGTAACACGATGCTTTCCCTTTCTGGTTCCCATGATAGGGGGAGTCAATAATTACTCAAAGAAGGCAACAGATCTGTTGCAGGATGTACTCACTGGCCTTACCTTGAACCTGTCAGTTGGGTCTATCTGTGAGGTCTACTTTCTAAGAGGTATCCATGAACGTTTCTCTTTTTCATTATAGCAGCAACAACAAAGGCGGTCTCCTTGTCCACTTTTGGATTGTGTTTGTCATGCCACATGCCAAGGGCCACATCTTCTGTGAGGACTGTGTGGCGGCCATCTTGAAAGACTCCATCCAGACAAGCATCATAAACCGGACCTCTGTGGGCAGCTTGCAGGGTCTGGCTGTGGACATGGACTCTGTGGTACTAAATGGTGATTGCTGGGTGATTTGCCTGTAGAGTTCCTTCCTGCAACACTCTTTTTTTTTTTTTGAGACGGAGCCTCAAGCTATCCCCCTGGGTAGAGTGCCATGGCATCACGCTCACAGCAACCTCCAACTCCTGGGCTCAAGCGAGTCTCCTGCCTCAGCCTCCCAAGTAGCTGGGACCACAGGCGCCTGCCACAACGCCTGGCCATTTTTTGGTTGCAGCCATCATTGTTGTTTGGTGGGCCTGGGCTGGGGATTTGAGCCTGCCACCTTAGGTGTATGTGGCTGGTGCCCTAGCCGCTTGAGCCACAGGCGCCGAGCCATGCAACACTCTTGATACTTGTCATTCTTGCAGTCAGCCTTATAAGGAAGTACTCTCGCCCATAATCCCTGTGTTAAAAAAGCAACCAAACAAATATAATCATAAAATAGGATTAGCTGAAGACAGTGGAGCTATGTAAGTAAAGGAAAATGCAAAATGTTAAATACAGTGATAGAACCATAGATTTGGGAACAAAACATATATGAAATTGAACTTACCGAAGTGTACAATTATTTAGCTCATACATCTTCAAACTAAGTTCCCAAAAATAAAGTCCTAGAGAAGAAAGATTTTTGCTAAGGTTCATTTTATCTCTTTCCTTGTCTAGATAGAACTATACTTAATATCATGTAGTGTTGCCCAATGCTCCAAAATGAGTTGCCCAGTAGCCCCATCAAAATGCAAATTTCATTGTCTTCACAGTGAAATGGTTTGATTACTGTGTAACTCAAAATTTATGTAGCTTTCTTCTCTTATTTGAACTGTGTATGTTAAAATATGTATGTATATATTTTATAAGTACATGTTATGTGTTACATAGATATGGTAGAAATTGTCTGTAATATACATAAGAAGACTTGCACACTAGGCATATGTTAGGTGACTGATTAATATTTGTTAAATGAATGAAAAAGGTCATGGAATATTTTGTACCACAGATATTATTTCAGATAGAAGATTAATTATTATCATACTTGTTCGATTGCTTTTTTAACTTTAGACAATGCTTGAAAGTTGTAACTATGATTTCAAGGACACAAAAGTAAAGCGAATGGTATAAGGAACAACTGTCAACTCAGAGGCTGCCTGTGTGATGTCTAAATACCTGAACAACCTCCCCCACCTTCACTAGATTATTTTAAAGAAAACTCAGATGTGTTTGATTGGTTTTAAATAGCTAAGTTTTACTAAGTAAAATTCTAACAGAATAAAATTATGGGATTAACAGTCTCTTTTTCTGTGTGTTTTTCAATGCAGCTGGACTTCGGTCGGATTACTCTTCAACCATAGGATCTGGTAAATTGTGTCATATGGTTCCTTACCCTCTCTACATGCACATTAGTATCATTTTTGATTGTAATTTTCCTTTTTTAATGATAGTGTTTGTTAGTGCTCTTTTAGTAACAAGTGATAGGAATATAGTCAAACTGGCTTAAGTATAAAAGAAACTTGACTGGCTCATGTAACTGGGGCATATATGGAGTGTGCTGGCTTTAGGCATGTTTGGGCCCAGGTTCTAAAGTACAATATCATCAGAACTCTTCAGCTCTGCCTCCTTCTGTTAGAGCTTCATTATCAAGTGTGTCTTCTATTGTAGTGGCAAAAAAATTGCTGCAGGCAGATCCAAACTTATAATTCCAAACTTACAATTTATCAGTTTTTCAACCATAATACCACCCTCACATGTTTCTTGACTGTTCTGGAAAAAGTCCTGGGGCTGACTCTCAAAATGGCTGCTGGCTGATCCAAACTTATGATTTATTAGTGTTTCAACCATGGTAGAAACTATCCCCACATATTTCCTGACTGTTCTGGAAGAAGTCCTGGGGCTGACTTTCATAAAATGGCTGCCAGCGGATCCAAACTTATAATTTATCAGTGTTTCACCCATGGTAGAAACCACTCCTACGTATTTCCTGACTATTCTAGAAGAAGTCCTGGGGATGACGCTCATAAAATGGCTGCCAGCAGATCCAAACTTATAATTGATCAGTGTTTCAACCATGGTAGAAAACACCCGCATGTATTTCCTGACTGTTCTGGGGCTGACTCTCACTGTCTAGCTTTTCTGACAGCATGCCCACTCCTGCACCAACTTTTTTGACGTCGGGTTATATGCCCCCATCTGAAACTAGGAGTGGGGTTAACCCCAACCAAACTATAGAGACAGGCTAGGAATAGTTTCTCAAAGTAAAACCTAGGGCTGTAGCCAGAAGAGAGTGCAGTGGACTCCAGGTTGGCAAAGGTGGCAGATGTTCTCCACAGGACCTTTTCTGCTCTTTACATTTCTATCACAATTTCAATAAAAGTCATTCCTAAAAATAAAAAAAGAAAAAGAAAAGGAAATGCTGTCTCCACAGACAAAGGCTGCTCTCAGTACGTCTATGCAGATCATCTGACCTTCCGCTACCCTCTGGAGATTTCGGCAACCTCGGGGAGGCTGATGTGTCACTTCAAGCTGGTGGCCATCGTGGGCTATCTCATTCGGCTCTCAATTGAGTCCATCCAAATCGAAGCTGACAACTGTGTCACCGACTCCCTGACCATTTATGACTCCCTCTTGCCAATCAGAAGCAGCATCTTATACAGGTATTACACAGGCACTCTTGTCGGTGGGTGAGAAGATTTTTATTAATTTATTTTGTTGTTGTTGCAGTTATTTTAGATGGCCCACGCTGAGTTCAAACCCACCACCCTCAGTGTATGTGGCTGGCACCATAACCACTGTGCTAAGGGCTCTGAGCCAAAAAGTTTTTCTTTTTTTACAAGGCCTCTGTTTTATGGTATATGTTTTCCTTGGATTAAAAAAAACAAAAACATCTTTGTGTGCACTCACGGGATCAAAGACTGACACCTGTGCCCTATTTAGTACACCTTATACTTTAGAATCCTTGCATTGAGCCCACCAGACTCAATGTTTGTTTTTCACTTGTAGTGAACAAAACTCTCAAAGTCATTATAGCAAGAATTTCAGCTAATATATCGGAAATATTATAGGTATTCTGTGTAATTTTGCATCTGTTATAAACACAATGAACTCGACCATTTCAATAGATTGTAAGAATTCTGTGAGGATTGGATAGCATTAGTAAACAATTCAATTTTTTTCTTACACATATTCCTTGTGGAAAATGAGGTCAATCAGAGAAACAAATGTCAATTTACAATCTCATTATCCAGAGCAAAGTTTTGTTATATTTTAGCATAATTCCTTCCATTTGTGTATTTTTAAATACACACACATATTTTACATATACCTTAATTTTTTTACTTACCAGTAGACATCTGCTTAGGGGTGCTTAATATTTGATAACATACAAATGAGTTAAACTCTAAGAAGTTACTATTTGTTACTTACTGTGCTAAAATGTACCTAAATTATTTTTTAACACCATCTGCACGTGTATGTAAGAATGTTTTATGTGTGTATGCGGTGTTTATATGTTGGTGATGAATGTGCATATTAAACATTTAAACACTATGTAGGGGTACAGTGAATAATAACTTTGCCACTGACTCCTGTTCCTCGGTCATTACCAGTTTCTTTTCATCCTTCCGGACATATTTGATTATTACCTCATTTAATACTCACCACAGTGGTCCGAGGAATGTACTATTATTATCGCTACCATTTCAGAGAAGAGAAACTGGCATTTACACATATTTAAGCCTAGTACCTTTCACCCAGTGAAGTGAGGTAGCTGAGTTTTTTCCTTGCTGTTTATTTTGAAACAGGGTTTTGCTTTGTCACCTGGGCTCAGGTGCAGTAGAATGATCATAATTCACTACAACCTCAAACTCCTGGGTTCAAGCAATCCTCCTGCCTCAGCCTCCCAAGTAGCTGGGACTACAGGTACATGCCACCACGTCAAACTAATTTTTTCTATTTTTTGTAGAGATGGGGAATCTTGCTCTTCCTCAGGCTGGCCTCAAACCCCTGGCTTCAAGGGATCCCCCTGCCTTGGCTTCCCAAAGTGCTAGGATTATAGGTCTGATCACTGGACCTGATCAGAACTGAGTTTTGAATCAAGTTTTCATTAGGGCTTGTGACCTTAGCCATCAAATGCACTATCTTTACATCTTGTTTGTGCTCAAAAATGGTCCAGGGATATCCATCCAGAGAATTCTTTGGTAGTAGTTACTGGACAAAAATTTCTGTACCTTTTTCAGCTCTGCTTCATCTATAGAGCCCTGTGGCCACCAAGTGATGAAGACACAGCTGGCAGAGACTGAGTCACAAGAACTGAGCGGATGGCCCAGGAAATGTGTGGAATTTGTGTTGAATGGAGGTCCATCACTCAAATAACCTATTATTCATGTACTTTGGTTATCTGCTTTCAGGATTTGTGAACCCACAAGAACATTAATGTCATTTGTTTCTACAAATAATCTCATGTTGGTGACATTGAAGTCTCCTCGTATACAGAAGCTATCAGGAATCCGGGCGTATTTTGAGGTCATTCCGGAACAAAGTAAGTCTTCTCCAATTAGAGAGGAGTCACTTTTAGAAATATTTGTTATGATGCTTTAGTCTTATCTTTCTGGGGGCTAATACTAGTTGTATTAGTAAGGATGCTGAATCAGGGTCCAGTGAAGGAGAGAGAGATCAAGTTAGTTATTTTAACAGAGTGAATTTAATGAAGAATTGTTAGTGTTAATCATCTAACATCTAATTGTTAGTGTTAATCATCTAACATCTAATTGTTAGTGTTAATCAAAAGCAAAAAGGACAAGAGAGGAACTGTAAGATATCATGTGTATAACACATGCAGGGCAGGGGGAACAAGGGACAGAGGTCGAATTATTGCAATGGAGAGCTTGGAGGAGGGGTCTGTGATGTGAAACTCAGACCCCTGAGAGGAGTTGCTATTCAGCTGCTGCTGTTGTCTCTGAGTTCAGAACTGTTTTCTGAGAAAGCAGTAACATCTTACAGACAGATCTGTAGCCAAAATATATGAATTGAAAACAAATACATAATTTGAGAACAAGTATTTTAGCTTGCACATCGGTTGGGTGCTCTTTCTATTCAATTGATTAATTAACTAGCTAAACAATTAATTTAGAGACAGTGTCTCACTCAGTTGCCTCAGCCTAGCTTACAGCAACCTCAAACTCTTGGGCTCAAGTGATCTTCCTGCCTCAGCCTTCTGAGTAGCTGGGATTACAGGTGCCCACTATAATACCTGGTTAATTTTTCTATTTTTACTAGAGACAGGGTCTCACTCTGGCTGAGGCTAGTCTTGAATCCCAGAGCTCAAGAAATCCACCTGGCTTCACCTCCCAGAGTGGTAGGATTATAGGTGCGAGCCACCGTGCCCAGCCATCTTCCTTTTTTTTTTGAGACAGAGCCTCAAGCTGTCCCCCTGGGTAGAGTGCCGTGGCATTACAGCTCACAGCAACCTCCAACTCCTGGGCTCAAGCGAGTCTCCTGCCTCCGCCTCCCAAGTAGCTGGGACCACAGGAGCCCGCCACAATGCCCGGCTATTTTTTGGTTGCAGCCGTCATTGTTGTTTGGCGGGTCCGGGCTGGGGATTCGAACCTGCCACCTTAGGTGTATGTGGCTGGTGCCTTAGCCGGTTGAGCTATAGGCGCCGAGCCCATCTTCCTTTTTAAAAAAATAAAACAAAGTTCAAAAGCTGTTAAAGCTTCTTGATGAAGGCAGTATAAATTTTATAATTAAAGAAATGTGTATTTTCCCATTGTCTTCTAGCTGTAAATCATGGTATGTTACTGGGTATCTTTTTCAGAGTGTGAAAACACAGTATTGGTCAAAGAAACCACTGGCTTTGAAGGGAAAATTTCAAGTCCGTATTACCCAAGTTACTATCCTCCAAAGTGCAAGTGTACCTGGAGATTTCAGGTAGCCTCGTTTTAACAGTATCTTAGAGAAATATTAATGTTCTATTTTTAGTAGCATTTTGTTCTTAATTCATTACTTTTATTTTTTAAATCGCAGAATGGATATTACCTAATTTTACAAAATTTAAACATTATTAAAAGATGATGTTATCTAGCAAGAACACAACATTTTCCTGTCATTTCAACCTTCTGCCTACAAATGAACTGCTTTTGGCAGTCTGGGGCTTATTTTTCCAGTATATGTTATTTGTTTGTAGTAAAAAATGCAAAACCATTATAAGAGGATCAAAAAATTCCTTTGACAGAGCACATTTATTGATTCTTAGTCATTAGCATTATAATAGGAATAACAAAAAAATAATAAATTGGATTAGGTAGTACAGTTAGCCCTCTGTATCTACAGGTTTTATGTTTGCAATTCAACCAACCATGGATCAAAGACAATTTATTAATAATAGTGAAGAGGTGACTTAAGTGACAAAAATATTGACTTGGGTCACCATAAAGTTTTTTATACAAAAGTCGGTTTCTGTCCTCCTCAATTCTTCTTAGTGTCTGGTCCCATTTACCAAAGGATAATGATTCCCTCTTTGCAAACTCACTTTCAGCTGAGTTTTAAGGTCTTGTTTCTCTGAGAAGGATTAACTCCTGCTTCAGCTTAATGTCAGTCTGATTCTTCTCCCACCCTCTCTTGCCCACTCAACAAGTGCTTATTGACAGTCTGACACATGTCAGGCTCCATATGGGGACACCTCGTAGCAAGATAAAGTCTTTGTTCTCATGGAGTGTACAGGAGAAGAGGTAATAAATATGTAAAACCAAAAAAGAGTGTTAAACTTACCATATGTTGTCCATATTTGTTTAGCACTTTAGTGTTTTGGGCGTTGTATTTTTATTTTTCCTTCAAAACACACCTCTGATGCGGAAGAGATATTCTTGCTGCGTTCTTTAGAATATCTAAAGAGATATCTAAAAGAGATAAAGAAACAGAGATGTGTAAATCATTCGCCAGAGATGATTCAAATGAAAAGTGACCCAGGTAGGATGAGAAGGAATCATGGCCTCACATACCTAAATTCTTGCTCCCTCCCATTCTGGGTCTAAAGATGTTCAGCTTCCCTTAGTTTCATAACAACCACTTAGTTGAGCATTTACCTCCCGCTCCTTTCCTTCGTTTTGTGTTCTAATACATTTTATTATAGAATCTTAGAAAAAGAAAATAGATCAGTGCTATGAATGATCCCAGCTGTCATCAGTCCAGCACTGCACAATTTGAGTCCAGCAAACATAAGCAGGAAGTCCCAGGGCCAGGCAGGTCACCTCCTTATATCACTTAAGAAACAGAGATGAGTGCCCAGAAGGAAACCCCTCTGTCCCTGCATCTTTGCCACAGAAACTTCCAGGGTTTATCTGAGGTGGGTTCCTCGGTTGTGTGTACACAAGTTTAGGCAAATTACAGGTGACTGAAAGATAACGTCTGTTGTGCATCCTGTTGCCATCACTGACTAGAGAAATACTTAAATATCACAGGTGCTGGTGAGGAGGATTCCTCCCTTTACTTGGTTAAAGTTTCCACCACAAAGGGAGAGGGTGGGGAACAGAAACTGAGACTACAGAACATATAAGGAAGTAGGATTCTCATTTTTTGGTCATTTGTCGAAATAGCTTGTAATACATCGTGAAACTGCACCTCCTCACTCTATTTGTCAGGCAGGTTAATACAAGTCGTTCCCCTTGACCAAGTATGTGTCAGAGCAATACGAGCCAGTGGGTAAAATGCATCCAAAGAAAAAGACAATAGGATTGAACAACAAAGTATTGCCTGAAACTTAACTTGAAGGTATTTTCAACAGACAAAAGTGAACTGAATAGTGACTCAGAAAAGCTGAACAATGAGAATGAGCAACATCATTCATGGCCAGTATAAACAACCAGAAGCAGAGTTCACAGCCCTCCACCAGGCACCACAGAGAGCAGGGCAACAGCATCCCCGACTGGGAAGCCAGAGGAGAAGGGCAACCTGTAGTGACAAAGAGGGTGGTCTACAAGATCTAATTAGGACACAGCTTTAATACTTCTTTAACATTCAAAAATCAAAACTTATAAGAAATACAAAGAAGTGGGCAATATTCAAATAAAAAGTTTTTGTTTGTTTGTTTTTTGAGATAGCACTCTCTCTCTGTTTCCCAGGTGGGCCTTGAACTCCTGAACTCAAGTAATCCTCTTGCCTCAGCCTCCCAAGTAGTCAAATAAGAGATTTATTTATTTATTTATTCATTTATTTATTTAAGAGAGAGTATCACTCTATTGCCTAGGCTAGAGTGCTGTGGTGTCAGCCTAGCTCACAGCTAGGGTTCAAGTGATCCTTCTGCCTCAGCTTCCCAAATAGCTGGGACTATAGATGCCTGCCACAACTCCCAGCTATTTTTTTCCTGTTTCTGGTAGAGATGGGGTCTTGTTCTTAGGCTGCTTTTGAATTCCTGAGATCAAGGGCTCCACATCCCTCAGCCTCTCAGAATGCTAGTATGAGCCACTATGCCTCAAATAAGAGATTTTAATTCTCTTCTTCTACCTCATGGTTGAGATAGTAGAGGACAATAAATAAGGCGAGGTAGGATCAAATGACTTTGGCAGCATATACATGCAGAGAATACTCCTTTTTCCTCCAATGACTATGGAGATTTCATAAATTTGATCACAAAGAAATTCTCCATAAATTCTAAACTTAAAAGCAAGTGTAACCAATAATTTTTTATTCAATTAAGATAGAATTAAAAAACTTGAAAATGGGTGAACCAAAATTCAACTCTCTCAATATAAAAATCCTCTCTTAAATATTTCTTGGGTTAAAGTGAAGATCAAAATGAAAACTCTAACATACTGGACAGAATGTATGTGCATGTCACATAGTGCAATGAAAAGATCACTTGCACTGTGTGTATGCGTGTATGCGTGTATATGCGTGTGCATGTGCATGTTTGATCAAATACATTGGCAGCTCTTTCTTGTTTGGCTGCTTCTGACAACACCTGGGGTGACTCACAGAGCCTTCAGAAACACTCAGGTTTAACATGAAGAGGATGCTGATTCATTTCTCCTTTATCTCAGGAATCTGAATGATGATTTAAATAAACCCGTGTCATTATTTACATCAAAAGAGGAAAACGCTTACTCATTAATCAGCTGAAACCCAGGATGTGTACCCCATCACCCAGCTTTACCTGGAGCCCAGCAGCTACTCCTGAGTCCCTGCTGCTGGCTTCTCTGTTAACCTCTCTACATTGGCCAGCTTTGTTCAGGGGAACAGGCTTACCCCACCAATGGCCACAGGGCACCAGGAGTAGAATACTCTTAAAACAAGCCAAGGGAATGAGTACTCAATGAGGAAATTTTCACTTGAAACATGCATTTTGATTGAAGCATTTTTTTAAACTTAATATTTGCTTTTCACAGACTTCCCTATCAAGTCTTGGCATAGCTCTGAAATTCCATAACTATTCAATAACCAAGAAGAGCGAGAAAGGCTGTGAGCATGGATGGTGGGAGATTAATGAGCACATGTAAGTGATTTCCCTATGTGAGGAATCTGACAAAAGGTTCACAGCCATGGGTCTGTGCAAGAGGTTGCACTTTGCCTTTTATGGATAGGGAAACTGAGGGATATAGGAGTTAAGTGACTTGCTCAAGACCACTCAATGAAAGACTGAGGCAGGATTCAACCCTATGTGTTAGGGCTCCTGCCCCCTTCTACTGTGCTAGGCTGTGGCCTACCAGTGCATATAGTCTATACTTCACCAAAGTATAGTATCTGTGACATCACAGATAGCATTATCAAATCTTAGAGCCGGGGGGAGGGGGAATAATAAATCGGGGTTCTGCTGGTACAAAAGTAGAGACCATTCCCCATTTTTGTGAGGTCTCAAAACAGTCCTGATTGGCTTGACTTAATCCCTGACGCGGGGAAATGGGCTGAAGCTGATCAGAAAGAAACCCAGAGAAATCTAGGTGTGTGCACTTCCTGAATCAACCCAGGAGGTCCTCACTCTCAGTCTTAATTTGTCCTTTGGTTGTTTATTTACTTCTAAAGGTGTACTAGGTATTGAATAGGTATTTAAAAACATGGAATGCTCTGACTTGAAGCAAATAGAATAACTTCTCAGTTTCCTTTCAGAGAAGAATCCTGTTAGGCTGAAGGATTTACCTGCTCCTTCTTTGGTCATTGTTATTCTGTATGTGGAATCTTCCCTTTCTAAGTGCTTTTCCTGAGCAAACTCCTTTCAGTTCCTTTATACAGTCTACTTGCAAAATAATAATTGATCCCCTCTTCATTGGAATAGGCCCAATCAGCTTTAAAGGTATTCTCAGACCCATTATTAAAATGTTAAGATTATACTACTTTGGGGAGTTAAAATTGAATTGAGGGTGTGTTATGTAGGAATCCCAAGACCTATGTTCAAATTCCAGCCTTGTCATTTAGTAGCTATATTAACTAGGATAAATTATTTTACTTCTTTGATGTTCAGTCTATGAAATGAGGTAATGTTTCCTACTTAATAAGGGGTTTGTTTATTTGGTAAGCACTCCATGAAATAATGTAGTTATACACCCCTAAAATTAGCTATTATTAATATGAATAATAAAGTTATTGTCAAAATGACATTGAATAAATCAATATCATAGAATGTGCTCTAAGGTTTAAATAATATTGGATTTTGGTATTTAATGAAAACAAAGATCCAAACAACCTACCTTTATAAATCTTTCCTGAAAATGTTAGTCTGTGACAAGTGTGCTTTGGAAACAAGGTATTGTTTTAATCCCACATCATACCTTCACTACCCAGGCTGTGTTTGCTACTGCAGAAGTAAAAGTAGGGTCTTCTCCCAGTTCAGACCAGGAAAGCTCCCTGATCCAAATATTTTCCCTAAAGGGCCAGTTTCCTCAAGTAGTCTTGTGGTCTGGCTGAAATCCTATCAGATTCTGGTTGCACCCTCAGGATTTAAAATGCCAATCCTTCCCATTATCAAGCTGTTTCATCTACAAAGGAAAGACTCTAATTGAGCTAATTGAGAGGTTACCCTAAGGGAATTGGGACTGTAATAGGGAGGGAGGAAAAAGTACTGCTGACTGCAGGGAGACTAATGGTCTCCTCGTTAGTAGTTCTGAGAGCCTGGGGAAGGGGTGCCCATGCTCAGGGCAGCTGGAAAGTAGTTAGTATGTGACCGTGGAAGAAATAGATGGCCTTCCTACAAAGCTTTTGTAGCACTAAGCTCCTGAGGGGAAGGCTTTTGGTACGCTGGAGTTTAGTATCAGGCCAACAGGTATCCAGAGGCTGGTTCTACTTACTGGCTTTTTTAACTTTAAAGTTACTTCTCTTCTTTATATCTCAGTTTCCTTACTTGTGGTATGTCTGTACATATAAATGGACTGTCACTGAGTGTCCATGAGGCAAGGGAGTGAAGCAGAACTAGACTCTGCCCCAGTCACTCTGTGCAGGCATTAGCCAAGGCAGTCTCTGTGATAAGTACGAAGCTACTAATTACAAACCCCACTGCAGCAGATGGTCCTGGTATTTATCTGCCCTTCAGAGGATGCATGTTGAACCCATGGAGTAACCTTGTAACTTCCTTGACCTTCTGTTGTCTTTGAGGCTGGGTAGCCATGCACCAAAGGCATGTGCCAGCCTGACCTTCCCTGAAGCACGAGATTTTCATGTGCATCCAGCCCCTAAAAATCTATAAAAAGAAGGCCAGAAATTGAGTCGATGGGCTTGGTTTTGGGGATACTAGTCTGCCAAATCTCCCGGCCAGCGCATAAATCCACTTCCTCTTCCAACTGGTGCCTGGGAGTCTTTTTGTCTGCGTTGGCTCCTGCTATATCTCCAATCCCTCATTTTTTAAATGTTCCCTCTATAAGCCAATCATGCCTTGTTGCATTCTCTCCCCATCTAAACTCCAGCTGAAGCATGAAAGCAAAGATCTCTTTTCTCTTGATTCTCTCTTACAATGCAGGAGAACTCCACAAAATGTTAATGGCGACAATGAAGAAAATCATAATATATCATGACATAACGTAATTATCATGTTTTTAGAGCCCCATTCTTAGCTAAAGTTAACCACCTAGAGTAAACTCTGGCTCCAAAAATTCAGCTTGGAATTTTCAGCAGCCTCTCACACCCTGCTCCTGCTTGGCCAGCCAGCCACTTGCAGCTGCTATCTCTTCCTTGGCTTTTAGCTCCTTAGTTCCTGAATTTCAGCCAATTGTGAAAGATTCTTCGGGAAATATTTTTCTTCTCCAAGCCTTAAAATCATAGATAATCCTTGTTCCCAGATGCCCCCACCTGATCCATGGAACATGACGGTTCCCAAGTGCTTCGGGAGCCTGGAGTGATTGGCATTAACAGGTTCCAGGGGCGAATGTCAACCCCAAGCGTGTGTCTGCTCTCTACCTCCCATCAAGACCTTGTAGGTTTGGGCTGACCGCAGGGGCTCACACCTACAGTCCTAGTGCTTTGGAAGGCCGAGGGGAGAGTGTCTCAGAGTTTGAGACAAGCCTGGGCAACATGGTGAGACCCTATCTTTGAGAAAAAATTAGAAAAACAAACCCTGCATATTTCACCATGGGAAGAGCCTTGCCTACACAGGGCAGTGGCCTAATTTATCACAGGCCTGTAATATAATAATATTCTGTGCTCCACATGGTGCTAATGTAGTAATAATTTCTTTTTTTTTTTTTGAGACAGAGTCTCACTTTGTTGCCCTCTGTAGAGTGATGTTATAGCTCACAGCAACCTCTACTAAGTGATTCTCTTGCCTCAGTCTCCCAAGTAGATGAGACTACAGGAGCCCGCTACAATACCCAGCTATTTTTAGAGACGGGGTCTCTCTCTTGTTCAGGCTGGTCTCGAACTCATGGGCTCAGGCAATCTGACTGCCTTGGCCTCCCAAAGTTCTAGGATTACAGGTGTGAGCCACTGTACCTGGCCTTATAGTAATAATTATTAACAGAAGTAACAGGAATGATATTTTTTCAAAAGGACACTAGGGACCTGGAGCACACTAAGTAATGAGAGGTAAGAAAAAAATTGAAATAGGAAAATATTGTAGATAGACATTAATTCTTTGGACCTTTCCGGGGACAAATCCTGAAGTACACATCGAATTTCCATGTAATTTGGAAAAATGTCTTTTGCTTTAAGTGTTGCTGGAATTCCTTACATATTTTCAACCTAAGCTCAGGGATATAGATTTGAGTCCATAAAGAGGCTTGTGAACAAAAGCAGGCAAAAGCAGGCAGTTCTTGTTGTCAAACAGGTTTTTCTGGGTTTTTTTTGAGAGGGGATGACACTATGTTGCCCAGGGTGGATACAGTGGTGTGATCCTAGCTCACTGTAATCTCAAATTCCAGAGCTCAAGTAATCTTTCCTGCCTCAGCCTCCCAAGTACCTGGGACTATAGGCACGCACCACCATGCTCTGATAATTTTTTACTATTTTATAGAAACAGGGTCTTGCCATGTTGTTCAGGCTGGGTTACACAGTTTTTACACTGGAAAAGGAGAGAGGATTGGGAGAATCTGATACATGTTTCTTCTGCTCATAAGTGATGGTGAGACAAGTAACAGGCGGATAGTACTATTATTGTTCTATCTAGCAGAGTAGAAAATCGAGGGGGCGAAAGTTGCTTGATCACAGTCACGTATAGAATACCATTAACTCTACCGTGAGCATCTCTGCCTACAAAACCCAAATGAACAAAGTCTTAGTGAACTCACTGTCCATAGGAATGCAGTTGACATAACGTCAAACTGTGGGTCCTCTCACACTCTTGTCTTCTCAGGTACTGTGGTTCCTACATGGATCACCAGACCATTTTCCGAGTGCCCAGCCCTCTGGTTCACGTTCAGCTCCAGTGCAGTTCAAGGCTTTCGGACAAGCCGCTTTTGGTAGAATATGGCAGTTACAACATCAGTCAACGTAAGTCTTAGAAAAACCTTAATAAATAGTTAAATGGAGGCTAATGCTTTCTCTAAACTTTGAAAATTTAACAAGTGAACCTGCTTTATTTGTGCTATTTCTTTATATATATGTGTATTTTATAATATATATACATAGTACATGCATATACAATAAAGATAACAAATATTGTATAAAATTACATATTCTTTCTCTATTTTAAGTTATAGGAGAAATAATAACTTTTTTCTATGACTTATTTATAGTTGAAAAATAATTTCTCATTTGAAAAATAATTTCTCATGTCATTCCTAAAATATAAGATGAGCGCCATTTTTTGGTGTGCTGTGATCTTGCCATGATTCTCTGTGAGTAAGATGCTCACATACAGTGGATCTGAGGTCAACAGTTATGACTCACTGTGGCCTGTGTTGGATAGAGTGAGTTTGTTGGTGGAGCGAGTTCAAATATCAGCCCTCAGAATGTTGAACTTGAAGCTCACAGGGAAAAATGCTGGAAGAATGGTCAGGAAGTGACTAACAGAAATGCTAATGTTTGAGGGAAGTCGTTAGAGCTGGGCAGTGTAGATAGTAACCTGCTTAGGAAATCCTCGACCCACTTTAACATGGCCCAAGTAAAGGTTATGCACTGAGGAGTTCATGAAGACATGACTTGAGCTCCTTTCAGATCATGTCCTTCTTTGCCAGTCCCCCAAACATCTTCTTCTGGATTCAGAATATTACCCCTGAATTTCAAAATATTCGTTTCCAGCAGAGACACAGGTAAGTAAGTAAGCCATCTTATTTTTAACTTTCTTCTAAACCCTGACTATTTTCCAGAGGCTCATCCACTCTACTGTATGAGAGTTTGGCCTGACTCTGCATTCTCCTGCACTGTTTTTGCACAAAGAGAGAAAGGATTTCTCTACTATTTAGCAATAATCTCAGAATTAGTGATTCAAGATCAGGAGGAGAGTGGATCACTGTCGAGCACCTTGGCTAAAGTGGAAAGAATGATGGGCAGGGAGGTATTAGCCGAGAGTCTGAGATTGTTAGGCCAGTCACTAATCTCTCTAGGTCCAAGGTGATAAGATCAGTGGTTACCAATCTGTTTTGGGACAGAAACCACTTGCAAAAGCAATTAAAGATATACAGAATAACGCATGTGATCACAGAGCACTCAGATGCCAGAAGTCCATTTATAATTCCAGGGAGAGTCTAAAGACTCTACATTAGGAATGCTGGACTCTGTTCAGTACCTTGCCACTTTCACATTCCTGAGGTATATGATAAAGCCATCTCGCTGAGTCAAGGCTATGAAGTTAGAGGACATTTTCTTGTGCACATGACCTGGATGCAGGTTCACTTGGAGCTTCTGGAGGATTACTTCTTCTTATTTCTGCATTTTGTCTTTGAATTCCAACAACCATGATTTGATGTTATTCAGTGGTTCTCAACCTTCCTAATGCCACGGCCCTTTAATATAAGTCCTGTGGGTCATGACCCACAAGTTGAGAACCCCTGTATCCCTACTGCTACCCTTTCCACTCCCTTCCACTTGATACTTTGTATTTCTTTGCTAGCGTGGTCTGGCCATTTTCAGGGGCCCACCCAAGGTTTTCTATTTTGTATTGCCTGTAGCCTGCCCTGTTGGATCTTTCAGATGCTCCTCCGGTTTGTGTGTCCCTCAGGCCCAGCGCTGTGATGGCGTAAATGACTGCTTTGATGAGAGTGATGAACTTTTCTGTGGTGGGTATCTGAGCTTTTTATATGACGTTCTGATGAATAAGTAACTTCTCAGGGCCATTGCCGCTGCTGATGTGTTTCCTTGGGTTTGGTAGTTGTCATCTATCACCTCGTAATCCACTGTCCAACAGTCATTTACCCTGGATCATGCATCCGTGGGTTGTCTGGGATATGACTGAGGTAGGCTGGGCTAATATGGGTGGCTCTGCTTCAAGTATTGGGTTGTGTTTGGCTGGGTCATCCCAGGTTGGGATTAGGTCTCCCCTTCATGGCTCCTCTCCTCACTGAGCCAGTGCACTAGGCTCGCCCCAAGGAGAGGCGAGCGCAACCATGTGACTCCTCTTATGTACGGCCTGTGTTTGGAACTGACACACCAGCTGTGTCACATTCCATGGGTCAAAGCAAGCTACACAGCAAAATCAATGTACAGGGACAATTACTTTGCTCACCTTACGGCCTTGGCAAGGGTGGGGTACATATTCTGCCACAGGGAGTGCAGACCAGTGGCCAATAACTTTGTCTACCACAATCTTCAACACAACAATTGTCTTTGAAAGCACTTATCCTCCATCTAAAGAAAAGTTCAGAAATAAACTCTTTTAGCATGCTCACTTATGGAACGCCACTGTTGTCTGTAAATACATAAAAGAGAAAGTTTTGTTGCTTTAAAAAAACCTGTGCAGGGCGGCACCTGTGGCTCAAGGAGTAGGGCACCGGCCCCATATACTGGGGGTGGCAGGTTCAAACCTGGCCCCCGCCAAAACTGCAAAAAAACAAACAAACAAAAACCCTGTACGGTTTGCATTGGCATCACATCAGTAATGACTTTGAGTAGAAAATCTCTGTCTTGGTTTTTCATAACTATTTGAGCCACCTTCCCGAATTTATATCCAGTTTTCAGGAGCCATATGGGAAGGACAAATCACTGGACGATGTGACACTGCTGGCAATATTTTCTCCTAAAGGTCCAAAGTATTTATTTAATTCAAGCACTAGTATGATGGTGATACTTTTTAATCTTTTCCATATCCTCGAATAAATATTACAATAAACATACAATAACAGTTAAGCATACTAATTGCAAAAAAAAAAAAAAGTACTCATGAAAAATGACCTGTGACCCTGTACCTTCTTTTTTTTATTGACTATACAAAACAAAAAGTCCCCTTGTACTTATGGTTCATTGACCATTTACATCTATGGGATCTTCTATTTATTAAGAAAATAAATACCATTATATAGTGACTGAAGTTTTGTTTTTTTACATTATTATTCTCTGCTACGATGCTCCAAACAAAAATAATTAGTGTTATTTTAGAATAAGAACTGTTTTTTTTTTTTTTTTTTTTTTTTGAGACAGAGCCTCAAGTTATCCCCCTGGGTAGAGTGCTGTGGCTTCACAGCTCACAGCAACCTGCAACTCCTGGGCTCAAGCGAGTCTCCTGCCTCAGTCTCCCAAGTAGCTGGGACCACAGGTGCCCGCCACAATGCCCGGCTGTTTTTTGGTTGCACCCGTCATTGTTGTTTGGTGGGTCCGGGCTGGATTCGAATCCACCACCTTGGGTGTATATGGCTGGCACCTTAGCCACTTGAGCCACAGGCGCCGAGCCAAGAACTGTTTTGATAATCGTTTCTCATGCCATTTTTTGGGAACTGTTCTTTGGGAGTCACTTAAGCATGTTCAGAGGTTTAATGAACTATTTCAGGGCACCAATTTTCCTACCTTCTGCTCCTCACAAGAGATACCACAGTCAAAACAGAAGTAGTTAACAAAGGTGGTGCCTGTGGCTCAAGGAGTTGGGTGCCAGCCCCATATACAAGAGGTGGGCGGGTTCAAACTCAGCTCCCGCCAAAAAAAAAAAAAAAACCGCAAAAAAAAAGGAGTAGATAACAAAACTAATAACTTTTCACAAACCCAGAAATGTCCAAAATGTCTAAGGAATCATACTTTCTAAATGTGGTTACTAATATATCATGCTTATCATTGATCTAAAGGCAATTCATGAAAATAGTCCAGAGAATAATATGATAGGTATACACTGGTATGTCCTAATTTAGGGAATGGATATCTCAAGATAAAACAGTTTTAAAGAGAGTTTTCTTTACACACAGACCCCAAGCCTGTTGTCCTCTGAGATGTCACATTCATTAATTCATACAATAAACGTTTAGTAAGGCACTGCTATTTTGGTCAGGGGCTTGAGGTACATATATGAATAGGAAAAAATCCTCAGTTTCAGGGTACTACCACTTTGTTTGGAAGGTTGACAAGTTCAGTTTAGATAACAGCTTATTATTTTTATTTTCTTTAAAATGAATTACTTACGATACATTTGATTGTAATTAAATAAGCCACTAGAATTTAACACATTTACACAGAAGCAAAAATCATACCTGACAAACTTGAGTGGTAGGAACTACCCCAAAGTTTAAACATCTGCTTTTCCTTGTGGAACTGCCAGTTTTGAGGAATATGCCTTTTATTTTATTTAAGTCAACTGGATGATTTGTACCTTTAACAGGCTCTTCTGGTCATCAGAGAACCCAGCTGTTTTCTCAGGCTCCTGAGCTTTCTTTTCTCATTCCAGTGAGCCCAAAGCCTGCCTGCAATGCTAGCTCCTTCAGACAGCATGGCCCTCTGGTCTGCGATGGCTTCAGGGACTGCGAGAATGGCCAGGATGAGCAGAACTGCACTCAAAGTAGGAAGGCTCCTATGCCCTCTGCCCTTCTTCCTATAAAACTCTTTTACATCAGAATGAAAACACCTCTGCTGGCTTGGGGCAACTTGCCTCCTCCCCCCTTCCTGGAACTTTCATAGTTTTAATACATAAAGTCCCTTGTCTTGGGAGCCCCTTTAGTCCCAGACAAATTGGTAAAGTTGGTCATTGTAAATGGGATGAAGTATGTGTGTGCATGTGTGTGTGTTCAAATGTGTATACTGACATTGTAAGATTTTCATTGCTTACTTGCTTTTAAGGCTGCTCAAGATTGTAGGATACTGAGGACCTGATATAAAGAAATTTGCCAGATATTGTGATGGGACATGTTCTTTCCTCACCCCCACAGAAACACAGATCTCCCACTGGTTGTGAACAAATGTGCTATCATTCACAAATAAAAGACTGAGTTCCACAGTGATTTTTGCTCACAAACTTTCTGGAGAATAAGATAAGGTAATAGGAAAAATGCCACAGCCTGAAGCCACTGACGTGGCCGGCTCCTTTGCAGCTCAGATGCTTAGATTCATTCTCAACACGTGTGCCTGCCTCCCATCAAATGGTTCTGCTTGAGCGAGGGAACAGTTCACCCTGGTGCTTCATTTCTCCCTGCCATTTTCCCTAGAGCATCAAAGCCCCTCCTGTGGTTAAACCATCCTTTGCAGGGTTCTCTGTCGTTCACCCAGTTCTGTCTCTGGCTAGGAAAAGCTGTTTCTTCTTTTGTTCATGTTAGGTATTCCATGCAGCAACAGAACTTTTAAGTGTGGCAATGATGTCTGCTTTAGGAAACAAAATGCAAAATGTGATGGGACAGTGGATTGCCCGGACAGAAGTGATGAAGAAGGCTGCAGTGAGTAGAAATTCATTCCTTCTGATTTCTGTATTCCCTCTTCAGTGTATCTGTTTTTCCATTTTCCTTCCTTTCTTAGTGTAATTCCCCTGGCAGAGGTTGCCCCAGGCCCAAGGGAGAATAGTAAAATACTGTTGCATGAGCCTGAAATTGTTTCTCAGGCATAAAAACTCCAGAGTGGATTCTGTCTTCTTGATAATAGCATCAATGCGCAAGATTTTTATAATGAGAACATTCATTTGCTAATAAATCAAAGAGCTCCCTGGTCAAGGGAGCTCTTAAATAAAAAGCTCATGAGAAAAGAAATAGATGCTGGAACACAGTGGATGACTTTGTTAACAATGCCTTATGTTACGAACAGTATCTAGTGCCAGTTCTTTCTTTAGCTAAGTCACAGTACCAATAACTAATATGCCAAATATTCTTACTGGTCACGTGGCCTCTAATTGGCCATGTGGCAACATGTTAATCAGACCTCTTTCCCAATGCTATTTACACTCAAAATAATTGTTCTGATAACTGGTTTTTCTTAGTAGGTTTTTATTTGTCTTGGACTTACAAAATCTCTCCCAAATTCTTTCTTTTACATCAGTGTAACTTCAAACAGAGTCTCAATTCTGTTATATATGGAACATAGAGTTTCCTCTCTACCTAACAACTCACTCCACAGGCTGCTGCTTATATTATTCCAGCTGTTACTACAAGTCTCATCCTCCTCTCACATGATTATTGTATGAAGGGGCTCTGCCTTGGGGCTCTTCAGGAAGGAGAAGATGGTTTATAGGGCCTGGTTTCAGACGGGCACACATATTCTCTCTCTTTTAGATAAGTGGAAAATTTCAAACTGCTTACATGATGAGTCTGTTCCCAGCCAGCACAAAACCTGACTTAATTTCCAGTTTTTCTTATTTTATTTTGTAATTTAATTTTTTTTTTTTTTTTTGCAGTTTTTGGCTGGGTCTGGGTTTGAACCCGCCACCTCCATCATATGGGGCCAGCGGCCTCCCCTTTTGAGATACAGGCGCCGCCCATGTAATTTAATTTTTTAAAAAAGCTCAGATTAATATGAGGGTACAAATGATTAGGTTATATTGTTAGTGTTTCTAAGGTAAAGTTCAAGTTCAAGCCCTTCATCCAGGGGGCTTCATCCATATGTGCTGTACACACTCACACTGTGCTCATCAGGTCCCAGCTCACCAGTTTCTCTCCCTCCTGCCCCCAGTTGAACTTACTTGCGTTTTTCTCCCTTATGGGTGTGTGGTTGTTTTTCTATTGGTTTCATATTAGTATTGAGTACACTGGATACTTGCATTTCCATTCTTGTGATACTGTACTAAGAAGAATGTGTTTCAACTCCATCCAGGTAAATACAGAAGATGCAAAGTCTCTATCTTTTTATGGCTGTACAGTATTCCATGGTAGAATATACCACAGTTTATTAATCCATTCATAATTTCCAGTTTGTCTTCCATGTCTCCCCTCAAATCATGTGTGCCTTCCCCTACTAAAGGCTGCAGCAGGAGTTCCTCTAGCCTTCACCGCATCGTAGGGGGCACAGACACCCTGGAGGGGGCTTGGCCGTGGCAAGTCAGCCTCCACTTTGTTGGATCTGCCTACTGCGGAGCCTCCGTCATCTCCAGGGAGTGGCTTCTTTCTGCAGCCCACTGTTTCCATGGAAACAGGTAGGACATCCCAATCCTCACTCTCTGACCACAGACCATACCTCTGCCCTCCAATTGTGGGAAGAAGCTCCCTGTTGGGAGATGTTCAATCAATTCAATTGGGGGGTACCAATTGTGTGCAAAACGTTTTTATAGGTATTATTTATATAAGGGGAAAAAACACCAAGGGAAATTGTAAGAATAAATAGGCTTTTAAGAGAAAATAAGACAGAGCTTTCACGTCAGAGGGAGCAAACCTATGAGAATGTGCAGAGAATACAGAGAAGAACAGGCTTTGGAAAACAACTGGAGTATGGGGAACCCTTTTTAAATTAGGAAACAAATCCTGGTAGGGTCCTTTAGGACCGGCTATGGAAAGGCTCTTCTGTCTTTACCCATGGAATTATTATGGGACGGATGCTTTTCCAGCTAAGAGTGCAAAGAAAGCTTAGAAAATAAACTCACTTGAAATTTAAGCCTATTTGGGACTAGATCATAGGTAGAAGATGTTATTCATTTCTCCTGAATTTTCTCAATGGAGTATTTCAACGAAATTATACGATTTTGGTATTTGCTTCTTCTGGAAGTTATATGATTTATGTTAGTTACTAAAATAGCCTCACATCTGTTTGATCACTATTCTTTTACGCTGTGAAGCTGCTCCAAATAATGTTAACCTTAATATTCCTTTGGGTCTCCAGTGTCACTACTGAGACATCAGCCAAGGAGCTGAGAGACAACACTCCGTGTGCTTCCTTCCACTTTCTCTTCAGCCCCACTGCTATGCTGGTGGAAATGGAAGCCTCACGTGGAGACTGCAGGACTGACTTGAGCAAGGCCATGAGTTCAAGATTAGGATTCTGACCGGGGAGGGTGTACTGGTGCCCTGTGAATTTGTCACACTTGAGCAATCAGAGTAGTGACCTCTAAAGCTTCTAGTTGTTCTTAAGGAGTTTCATTAAATTTATTCTTGTAACATTTTGATTTCTAATCTGTCCTGGTCTTCAAACCAAGTCGTAGTAGGGTCCCCAGAGTCTCACCTTCCTAGTCTCATCTGTCTCCATCAAACACCATTTTCAGCATGAATAGGAAGAATGTAACTAATTCTGGTTACCGACATTCTTATCCTAGGTGTGGTTCATGAAATACGAACAGCCAGAACATTTTCAAGCATTTCCTTAGGATATTGTTGAGGGAGTTTTCTGGAACATAGCTATACCTTACCACCCCACCAAAGCCTATTTCATCTCTGGTTTTACTAAGGAGACAAGAGGCTCAGAATTGTGTTTCTTGCCACATCTCTGAACCCAGAGCCAGTAGCTGTGACGAGGCATTGAAAGCCAGGCCTTCACCTCTCTTTCGAGTGCTTGCTTTCAAAACCCATGTGGTTCTTCAAGGTACCATTTTTTTGCTTCATTCCTTTTCTACCAGGCTGTCAGACCCCACCCCATGGACTGCCCACCTCGGGATGCATGTGCAGGGAAATGCCAAGTTTGTCTCCCCAGTGAGAAGAATTGTGGTCCACGAGTACTATAACAGTCAGACCTTTGACTATGACATTGCTCTGCTGCAGCTCAGTGTCGCCTGGCCCGAGGCCCTGAAACAGCTCATTCAGCCAATATGCATCCCTCCTGCTGGCCAGAAAGTGCACAGTGGGGAGAAGTGCTGGGTCACTGGCTGGGGGCGAAGGCATGAAGCAGGTGTGTGTGCGGGAAGGAACAGTCATGTCCTTAACAGCAGAGGATGCTAATTTGTGTTGATGTAGTGCTCCATGGAGAGGGTTTGTATATGTCATCTCTTCAGGCCTCCTGACAGCTCTGAAAGGTTGGATAGGACAAGTGTATTATTATTCCTGCTTGACGATGCTCTCTAGCTGCCCCAGGAGGATGTATGCGCCAGGCAGGACCAACTAGATGGTACAGGCCTCTTTCAAACTCTGAAGGGTTTGCCAGGTTTGCCCTTAGAGAGGAACAATTTTTCTCCTTATTTTTGGTTCCCCTTTATCCCAGGTGATTCATTTTTATGAAAGAGAGGGCACAGACATGCACATCCCATTGCGTCAGCTCATGGACAACTGTCTGTGAGATCATGTGTGTACATCTGGCACCGGGGCAACTGGCCTTAGGGTAGGAGAGCAAGCTGAACTCTAGGCTTCCCTTACTTCCCTAGACTACAAATTCAGGCCTGAAGGTTACACCAGCCTAGAATCGGTCCACCCAAAGGGGATGACTTTTTGCAACTCCTCCACCCAGAGGGAACATCTTTTTCAATATGCACCATCGGCTGGATAGTAGGGAACCCCTACAGCTGTCCTGCCCAGGGTTTCCACAGTCCAGGATTCATGGATGATTCTGAATATACAGTGAGGGGACAAATCCAAAGTTTTGCCAACCTCTTCCCAAGGGTTAGTGCTAATACTTTCTCTTGCTCGTCCAGGCACCTCAGATGCCTTTGCAGTCCTTTCCAAGGGTTTAGGGCAGATATATTGTCTGTAACTCATGCACCTGCAGCCTCTCTTTGCCATTCCCTAAGGATGCACTGTGGGCGAATGCTCGCTTCTGCCATTTAGCTGTCGAGGTAATAACACTCATCTCCAGTTTGGGCCCGCTGAGGCCTCAGGGTCCCAGCGAGGGAAGGCAGCTTACTGTCTGAACACTTATAACCTTAATAGGTTGCTGTGCTCAGTGCCTTAATTAAATTGTCAGATAATCACAAGAGGAAAGTGTCTACCCAGCCAACTCATCAGAGGCGTATCATGAATGTGTGTGTTTGTGTGTTTATTTTTCTGAATCATCTCAGACAGACGGGTTGGGAAGAAAGTGAAAGGTCTATATCCAAACTGGTAAGTTTTTATGGTTTCTTGGAGCCTCCCAGGTATCAGTTATGTGGTTCCATTTAAGAAGCCTCCTGAGTGGCAAATATTTGTAGAAATGATTGCTGTAGGTGCTGACTCACCACCCTACAGAAAGCAAGAAGGACATGGTGAGGAGAGGGACAGGCTCCTCCCAGAGGACAGAAGGACATGGCTGAAGTGATTGAGTCATTCCTTGGGTTTGAATTCTAGTGTCACTTGCTAACTATGTGCCATTGGGCGAGATTTTTCTTTCTTTGAGACAGAGTCTTACTTTGTCACACTCTCTCAGTAGAGTGCCATAGGTGTCACAGCTCACAGCAACCTCAAACTCCTGGGCTCAAGCTATTTATTCTCTTGCTTCACCCTCCCGAGAGCTGGAACTACAGGCACCGGCCACAATGCCTGAGTAATTTTTTTAGAGACAGGGTCTCACTCTTGCTCAGGCTGGTCTTAAACTCTTGAACTCGAGCAATCCACCCACCTGGGCCTCCCAGAGTGCTGAGATTACAGGTGTGATCCTCTGTGCCTGGCCCTGGGCAAGATTTTAATCTAAGCCTCCACTTTTTCATCAGCAAAATGGGGATCATAGTAGAATTTACCTCAAAGAATTGTTATGAGAATAAAAGGGGATAATGCGAGTTAATTGTTCAGAAGAAGCTCTGACTGAGTATTACCACTATCAGCATTTCTCCCTCTGATGCCCTTTCCAGATAATAAAGGCTCCCCTGTCCTGCAGCAAGCAGAGGTGGAGCTCATTGATCAAACCCTCTGTGTCTCCACCTATGGGATCATCACTTCACGGATGCTGTGTGCAGGTGTAATATCAGGCAAGAGAGATGCCTGCAAAGTAAGTCCTCATACCTTTCCCTTGCCCAACAACCTGCGCTTTCCATCAGTGCTTTGCTGTTTCATCTGAGTAACACAGGGAAGTATCTAGGGCAGGTATTCCCCTTAACTTACCTGAGTTTCTCATACTAATTACAATCCAGTTGCCTAAGATCGAGAAGTGTTCAAAGAACTGGTTCTATAGAATTCAGTTCTCTATCCCTGAGGTATTTTTCTCTAAATTTTAGAGAATGAGGTCAGCATTCACCCTCCATTCTCATTCTGCCATCATTTTCTTCTACCCCCAAAGTAGAAAGCGCAGCAATACAAGGAAACACACACGTCCACCATGTTTCAGGGGTGTCACCTATCTCCTTAGCAGCAGCCATTTAACTTCTGAAAGCACAGGGTTTGATTTACTTACTCTTTTAAGCACAGGCGGGGAGAGGGAAGAGTGGAATGGAAGAGGTGGTAGACTGCACGTGTGTGCAGGCCTCCAGCTAGGTTCCCTGACAGTAGTAAAGTTGGCAGTTACCTTCTGGGGGACAATTCTCTAAGCCTGAGAGTCTAATCTACAGAGAATGGGAATTGCCCAATGGTACACAGATGGTTTAGAGAATGAGGAGGATGGGAGAGCTGTTGTCACATCTTTCCACAGTCTCAGCCACAATGCCATAAAACTCATTTTATCCATCGTTTGACCTCCCATTTTGTGGCAACCACTGTGGTAAGTCCTTTAGGTAAATTCATTCAAATCATTCTTTTATCCTCATTTTATAAAAAACTGGGCACAGAGAGGGTTAGTAAATTAACCAAGGTCTTACAAGTAGGAACTGGAAAGGTTTGAGCTGGGATTTGAACCCTTGCCTTCTGATGCTATAGCTCCTATGCTTCTTGCAGCTCATTGGTTACATAGCCCTGCTACACATGGCCATCAGGATTAATGCATTAGATTAGATTTAATGTTGGTAGAGTTGGTATGGTAGCAATTAAATAAAAGACCCCTGTTTTCATGCAAGAATTTACATAATCAGGTGTAAAATTGTGCAAGTGGGAAACAAGGACAAATTGGGATGGCTTTCCTATCTTTGATACTGAGTAAGTTGCCACTTTGCCTATACCTCAAACTAGGAAAATAAAACCAGACATTATAATTTAAAGGATTGAAGCTGTAGAAATTATGTTTAAACTTTGAATTATTTGAGCCTTCGCTTTGTGGAATTGAGATATCAGAAGGGACTCTCCAGTGAGGTTGATTTGTCTGTAGCAACTGCTGGCCATGGTGGTTAGGGTTGTTGCTTCCTTGAGCAAGGCTAACAAAACAGGGTCTCCTTTCCTTTTCTCCCTGGGGATCTCGAGTCACCCACTGAAGTTACATGGCCCAGAGATAGACATCAACTTTCGTAGAGAATTTATGCCTTGTAAGGTGGTTGTAAGGATTAAATCACCCTAGACAGCACTGAGGACGTATCTAACACGAAATAAACATTAGCCCTTACTATTAGTAGTACTAGCCCAAGTAATGGCACTGCTGCCACCACTGAGGTTTATTCTTTATTAAGGGGTATTTAAGAGTTGTTTTCTTTTGCAAAAATTCTCTAATTTTATCTTTTGCCTAAAGAATCAAGTTTCTTGAATGCAGATTTGTGATTATAAAAAAATAATTCTAAAATGACATTAGAAGTTTCACATTATTTCTCGACACTTCTCAAACTGCATAGAGATTAGCCATGCAAAAACATGTCAGACTGGGACTTTTGAACATAGTCCAATAGACAACATTTATGATTAAATTGATGATCATGGGACAGATGTACTTCATATTTATGTTCTCTTTCTGTGTAGGGAGATTCAGGTGGACCTTTATCTTGTCGAAGAAAAAGTGATGGAAAATGGATTTTGACTGGCATTGTTAGCTGGGGCCATGGATGTGGAAGACCAAATTTTCCTGGTGTTTACACAAGGGTGTCAAACTTTGTTCCCTGGATTCATAAATATGTCCCTTCTCTTCTGTAATTATACCACCTGGTTTTTAAACTGTGATTTGTTAAAAATAGATTCTTTATAAACAATGCAATGAATTAAGTTACCTAATTATTTCCAACTGGAAATGTCAGAAAATACACATTTGGTATTTATAGAAAGATAGAGAGATTAATGTATATTCCATAAGAATTGCCTCAAAGATATCGATATATTTATTTGTAGGTGTCAAGAGGTCATTCCAGAGATGGAAGAAACCTAAATGAATGTCATGAACCAAACCTTGAAAATAAAATAAGAAATATGAGAAAAGTCCTTAATTCATGTTCCTATTTAAAGTGCTGATGTTTGTAAGGATTTAGGCAAATTTGACCTATTGAGATAAAAAAATATTTCTACTAAAATCCATACCTGACCTTCAGCATTCTCAGGATAATAAATGCATAGAAATATCTCCTTCACAACTGCAAATAAAGCAAAACTCATCTGTGGACAGAGGAAGTACCTATAACATTGCTTTTCAATCCAGTTTTGTCTACATATATCATAATGGACCGTCTTCCACCACAACACATGGTAATATTGTATACAGAGAAATTAATCAACCAGCCAACAAAACTGACAGTTACCAACAATTACTAAATGGCAGAAGGAAGCAGCATGGTAGTTGGATTGAAAGCAGGCATTTGAAATTCAGAGTTAGCAGTGAAAAGGCAAGGGAATTTTTATATGCTTGTAGTAAAAGGGAAGTTTTTCAGAAGTATTATCATTTCGTTTTTGGTTCTTTTATAAACTCCCAATGGGGTTTTTGGTTCTTTTATAAACTTTTTTTTATAAACTCCCAAGACTTTGTTTTATTTTCAAGGACTTACAACACCTTGTGTAGTTATAAACATATAGCACACCCCCTAGTTCTTGATTTATTTTGTCTTTTTTTTCTTTTTCTTTTTTTTTTTTTATTTATATGAACGGTAACTATGTACATTAATGCACTTCTAGGGTACAGTGTGGGGTTTTCACATGCAATCTGAAATACTTCCA
>NW_003852517.1:1647757-1659084 GCF_000181295.1 Otolemur garnettii
GGGGGTAGGAGGTCCAGTTTTTAGGGGGTCTCTCCCATGGAATAGAGTGGGAGGCAGTTTGAACTCTGCTCGCTTGTTTGCATGGAGTAAACTGCCCGAGCCCTTGTTGTGGGGGAGGGGCCTCCCGTCTGCTTGGTGGTGGATTTTGTACCTTTTGGTTGTAATTTCAGGGTCGCAGCTCGCCTCAGGAAGGTTGAAGTGCACTCTTCAATCTTCTCTCTTGTCTCTGCTCCAAACCATCAGCTACTTTGCTAAGGTTCTGTCCTTTCAGCCTCCTTCTGGACGGGAGCTTCTGTAAAAAGCTGGCTGCAGTTCGCCATCTTGGCTCCGCCCCCGATTTATTTTGTCTTGATTTAGAGTATTTTATATTCACTTTCAGAATAATTTTTTCACTAACAGGAGCAAAACCTATGAAAACAGCCAGAAAAAAAAATGATATTATTTGTTTGTCCTGGAACAAAGTCAAAGGAAACAGCAGTATTATTACTGAGTAGCATCCAGAGTAATGTATAGAAGCTCAGAAAAATTTAATACAATAGCAAAAGGACAGAGAGCAAAAGGTGTCATCCCCTACACCAGATAAAAGACTGAAATTTGGGTCTGATTTTCCTGAGATAAAGACTATTTTCTAGTTTACAGAACATATTTTGTTTTGCTAAAACACCATTTCCCTCAGATTGAGAATAAAACATCTCACTATCTCTCAGCCTATGTCCCTAAGGTTGCAGGATAGTACAATTTAGAGGGCCACATGCACCACTTAATTCACAGGACAGATTAAGGCATGGAATTCACTGTATACAGAAAGAGCAAATTAGGCTGGTAGTTCTTAAAAACTAGGTCAATTTTGCCTGGTATGGCTGTGACCTATGCACGAGGTAAATTATACTTTTTACTTCATGATCATTTCTGATCATTTCTAAGACAGAAATGTTATTTATAAAATGCACAAAAACCTTTGCATAACTCTGTGCTCTCAATCAGGCGATCAGAGATAGAAGGAACCTAAAGTAATGTTATGAGCCATTACTTTCACAGAGGGCTAGCCTGATCTGTCAGATTCGTCTGGGAAAGAGGGTGGTGGTTTGAAACCATAGTATATGTGTATCACAGTAGCCCCACGCTGGCACTAGTGTGAGTGTACCATGTTCTTCAGCCGTGCTGCAGTGGGGAGAGGTTGGAAACATCAGCATAACTTACTTGGATATTTCATTTGAAGATGTTTGTATAATTTGAGTATTATGGGAATATCCACTTCATTCATACGAAGATGTGAGTTGAGATAAATCTCAACACTGATTTTGTTTGCTGAGTGGAAGAGCCTCCATAAACCAAGATGGGGGCATTCTGCTTGCTACATTATTGGGTAGGATTTGTAGGGACTCGGTTCCTCTTTCACATTGCCTTGCAAACTGCATAGGCATCACAAGCCAACAGACTATTTCCCAGTTGTTTTCTGTGCCATCAGCCTGACCGGCCTATTGATGAGGTTCACAGTACTGCCTTCCATCTGACACACCACACCGGTACAAACTGCTGTCTTTTCCAGAGGCACAGATCTATTTCAAGGCAATGAGATGCTTTAGTACATGGATGATATCACTTTAATGATGTTACTTTATTTTTTGGTTTATACGATAACCACTGGGGCAGTTATTTTCTCCTAAAGGAGATGAAGAAAGAAGACCAAATACCAATTCCAAAAAGCAAAGTTGAAAATTTGACATTGGTTAGCAAACCTTGACAGGAAGCGTGTTTTAATTTTCAAATAGATTTAAATTTGACTCTTTAAACTGCCTAAAGCAATCAAGCCAGTATTAAATTTAAATTTAATTAAAGAGAACTAACTATTCATAAGACAACAGTATACTTTAAAAAGCTACCCTTAGAGATAGAGAAGTAAATTCTGAAGAAATTGCCAAAGCATCTCTAGGTAGAGTTTGGTTCCTCCTTCACAAATGTTTAATTTTCATCAAAAATTATTTAACCAAACCGGGTTGTACCTCCAGGGGAAACACTTCTTTCTAATTCGTTCTGAATTCTTAGTTTGGGGTCAAACTGGCAGGATGAAAAATGTCCTCAGGTGGTGGTTGGGACGCTCATCAGCATTCCGGGTCAGCTGCCTGGAGATAAAGAACTTTGCAGTCACCAGAAACAGGAGCGTGTTGCACATTAGGGCGTTCAGGTAATGCTGGGAGATACCAGCAAGTGCCAGTGATCAGGAAAGTAGGCCAGGACAGCAAGCAGTATCAATACCGCAAGAAAACCTGTGGAATCACCTGTGCTGAGGATTGGCGGTGGGGGGGCATTAGTTACAAAGCTAAGCCAGTAGCCTGGATCTGGAGCCAGCTGTCTCCGTGCACCACCCAACACTGTCCCTGTGCCTGACTCTGGACTTTAAGAGGAAGTGTGAGCATTTATTGTTCATCTTCATAGACCCAGAACCTAGCACATGCCTGGCAGGCTGTAGATGTTTCCTGGTTATTTGTTGATTCAGTGGAAGAACTTTTGCTAGGCAGCGAGCACAGCGAGCACCGGAGCAAGCCGTAGTAACCAACAGCTCCTTGGGGTAGAAAGCAGACTGACTTCCGTGGGACAGAGCTGCCGGGCCCACCCTTTCCTTACCACCGCCCTGCGCTGAGATGCTTTGCATCTGCACAACTGGGAGAGGCAGCGCCCTGAACAAACTGGAAAAACAGCCCTCCCCCGCTCCGGAGCCCAAGGCAGCGCACAGCCTGGGTAGCTCTGCCCGAGCCGCAGTTCGCCTGCCTGGCTCCTCCCCGCCCTCCCGCCGCCCGAGGTCTACGGCGCGCCCCGCCCGGTGGGTGGGGTGCCAGGCGGCCAGGCGGCCGCGGACTCTGCACCCGCAGGTGCGCGCGTCCTGCCTCCCAGCCCAGCCGCTCCTGCTCCTCCGCCGGCTCATGGAAGGGGCCAGCCCCGCGCCGGCGGGAGAGGAGCTGGAGCTCGTCTTGCTGGAGGGGCAGCCGGAGGAGGGGACGCCTCTCAATGGAACCGTCCAGGTCATCCCTGCGGGCGATGAGCCCTGCCCAGCCCAGGTAAGGTCCTCCAGTTTTGGGTTTCCAGCCAGGCCTGGGGCGGGGCGCACCGAGTAGCCGAGCGAGGGTGGCGCGTGCTGGAAAATTGTGGACCGAGGGGAGCGGAGCGGAGGGGATGGCTTTGGGTCTGACACCGCGCCCCTGCCCGCGCCCAAGCCCCATGGCCCCTCGGACCCCTTGGATCCCTGTGGCACTTCAGGAATTCTGGTGGTGAGGTGTGGCGGTTCCCCTCTTCAGAGAGAGAATCCCAGACATAGAGGTGGTGTTTAAATTATATCACTTTTAATTCAGTCTTTTCTTTTTCAAGTAGAGAGAAGGAGAATGTTAGAATGAGTCGCCTTTCCTTTAGAAACTCTTCTGTCCCCCTCTTACCTTCACTGTGTTGCCACTTCCGCTGCTTTTCTTTCCTCCCAGCCCCCACGGCCCACCATTCTCCTCCTCCCTTTCCCCCATCCAGGCTGACCATCCTCCAGACAAACCCTTTCCATCTTCTCCCAGCCTGGCCATTTGATTCTGCGGGAAGAGGGAGAGGGGAGAGGGGAGAGAGCAGCAAGAACAAGAGGGCTGCGGGTGGCTGGGGGTGGGATGTGTGGGCCCGCTCAGTTGAAGGGAAATACTTTCAAAGTTCTTGTCTCGAAGGACTATCTATGCCGCCACCTCTGCTTTGCCTCCTCTTACTCGCTAAGAAAAAGTCCCTGGTAGTGTTTAGGCTGAGCTCTTCTCTGATTGAACATTATTCACTCATACCAAATGCTTGTAAAACATCAAAGCTTTAAATTCCAGGTCATCTACCTTCTGATTAACCTCTAAGATTGACCTGAGGTTTACTGGGCACACAGAATTACCCATATATATAAGGTTGGAACTTTAGATATTGTATGTATAGATATATACACATACTATATCTAAAGTAACCCAACGGCCTCTTGGGACCATTGTGTCTCAAGACACAATATCTAAATATCTTCCTAGAACCCACTCCTGCACCCTCAACTTTTTGGCTGCCCAACTAACTTTTAGGGATAAGCAGTAAATTCAAATGTTGAAAGCATTGTTTTTGCTCTGCGTTGATATAAAGAAATATTATAAAGTCTAGAAACATTATGAAGCCTGTGTTTATAGGTACTCTGGAGAGTAATTTGGTACCTTGTCTTTGATGAAACATGAACACCACAGAAGAATGGAGTTTGAACAAAGATAGTCTGATGTCAAGGGCAAGTGGTAGTGACTGTGGACTTGCTGTGTGGATCCTTGAGAGAAACGTACAGGCATAGGAATTGAGAATACTCGCCTCACATTAGCTAGGTCCAAACCCAAAGACTCCATGGTTTGGGACTGAATCCAGAGATCTGGTCACAGCTTTGCATTAAAAAGTGTGTCCCAGGGGGGAGGCTGTCCATGGGGATAGTGTGATGTGCCTGACTGGGTTTCTCTGAGGCCTGGAAATACCTTCTTGAAAATGGTTGAAGCATAGAACCCAGAGAAACCCTGTCAAATCTATGTAGGGAATGAGGCTTTTATAATTGTTTAACACCTGTCCTGTCGAGATGGTTCTTTCATGTTGTAATGACTTCCTTGTTCGGTATACACAGATATCCTAGAATTCCTTGTACGTTAGCCTTGTAGGTCACCATGGAGGAAAGCTGTGGTCAGTGACAGGAGTGACAGTGAAGGGCTCCATGAGCACTGGGAGGGCATATTCAAAATGCTTGAACAGGGAAAGTTTCAAAAAGGAGAAGAAAACATCACCTAACATGTTAATCATTCTTTTGGAGTCTATAAAATAAGGTGAAGTATATTTCAATTTAAAAAGTTGATTAATGTATGGAAAACTCAAACTCTATAAAATAATTTAAAGAGGTTTATTCTGAGCCAAATGTGTGCACAATGGTCTCCAAAGGCTGGTAGGTTACAGTTTAGACATTCATGGAGACAGGAATTACAGGTAAAACCATAAATCAATATATAGAAGGCATACAGTAGGTTGGCTTGAAAAGTCGAGACTTCCTAAAGAAGGAGCTTTCAAGTCATGGGTGAGTTTTAGGGATTCTTTAGTTGACAGTTGGTTGAAAGAATTTAGCTTTGTCTAAAAACCTGGAATTGGTAGGAAGGAAGGCTTGAGCCAAGATGGGGATCTGCTAGAATGCTGGATTTACCGTAGGGAGTTTTCCATCTGTCCTGTGCTGCAATCTGTTTGGAAAATAAAGCACCTTATACGAGGTTAAGAAAAACTCGTTTAATGAGATTTTATTGTTTGTATTGTTTGCTCACTAGATCTTTTATAAAGGTATCTGGGCAAGAGAAAAAAGGCCAGAATTCAGTCCTCAGTAGGATCATTAAAAATATTGGCTAGTACAAACGCAAGATTCAAATGCTTAAGAATTTTGTGTGTACATCTCCTTAAACTGTGTGTGAAGATTTCCCATAGTATAAGTCCATGTGTTTTCATTAATCATATGTTTTATAACTGTCATGTAACAATACTTGTGATGCATAAATATGTTTGAGTATCATAAAAAACTTAAAAGGAACATGTCAGTATTCTGACTTGTCAGAGGAACTGAATAAAGAAACTGAGGCTCAGGAGTTATTAAAATTTTAGCTCAAGTTCATTCAGTGGTGCCTCTGAAGCTTAAACTCAGGGTTTTGAGGTCTCAAGCCTGTGTTGTTTCTGTTGATCTGTTTTATCTATCAACAGGTAATTTAAATACATCATATGATTTGTGTTCATTTATTTGTGGTTGCCTGAATTATAAATTATATATTACTAATTTCTATAAGTTAGGTAATATATAATTAGGTAGTTTAAGTGAAATAGAAGCTGAGTGTCCCATCTGGAATGATGAGGGAGTTGCAGGTGGATGGGTGGATAGATGAGTAGGAGGAACTGGGATCATTGGGAAGAATTCATGTGGGTGTTTTCCTATTTAGAAGAGTTGGGCCAGAGGAGTGAACAAAGGCAGTAGAAAGAACTGCTTTTCTTTTCTCGATCTGAGTCTGGGGATGGGAGAAAGGAATGTAAATCACTGAACTCTACTTTGCTTGTCATCACTATAAACAGGGCAATATCACTGGGTCAAAAGTGAAAAAAAAATTATGGATGATAATTTCTGGTTTTCTGAAATGGTTTTCTTTATGGCTTTGACCCAGTTTTCAAATAGAAGTCCTGGAGACATATAAAGTGATGGCAGCATCATTAAATAATAATATACCAGTAAATTGCTAGTCTTGAGGCAGGTGACACTTATTTGAATGGGCCAGCCCATTGCTATATTTTGTTCAATCTAGGACAAGAATCAACTGGCCCTTTGGTGCTTGGATCAAGCAATAGGTGGGTTAAATCTCACAGTGAAGGTTAGAAAGAACAGATTTATCTGTGTGCTAGGAAAATTTTCCCTGATCTGAATATCTGTTCCTGATTGAGCTAAAGAGAAGAAAAGCTTTTTTGGATCCAAGAGACAGAAAGTCCTATCAATCTCGGAAGCTAAGCAGGGTTTGCCCTGGTTAGTACTTAGATGGGAGATCATCTTGCCATTGTTACAGGATCCTGTGTGATATATTTAGATTTTTATCAGAAGAGAGATGTGAACATCTGGGGGAATGTTCAGAGGAAAGCAGTGACGATTCTTGAGCCATGTAATGCAATCATAGGATGTTCGATTTCCAAATATCTCTGGAAGGCACCTTGAGAAGGACCTGTCTGTAGCCTCCCCACATGACCTAGAATTGGGGCAAGAGAGAATGAAGAAGCCAGTGAAGGAGGCAGTTTGCCCTCATGGTCCGGGGTTGAGCGGAAGCTGGGATAGCTCAGGTAGCGCACACTTACTGTAGGAGATTCTTCACCATCAGGTCATTGGGGGTCTCTTGGGGGCACCTCTGAATGGTACTAATTTCTCATTTGATTCTAATGTGAAAACAGCTGAGAAGTACTCCACACACTATTCAGTTAGGAGTGGCTGAAAGAACATTTTATTATAACTTAAAATCTATGAAGAACTATTATTCAAAGGATAGTGGTCAGCAGCCTTCTCTGAGGGCTGAGAACAGGTCAGTGAAGGGCACCGGTCTGTAGGATGGCAGCTTTGGGCTGGATGGGAGAGGCATGGAGATGAGGGCCCGTGTAATTCTGAGCTGAGTTCCTCCAGGAAGTCACAGAGTAATTAGGGCTCTTTTGAACCCCTAGAATTCTAATTTATGATTTCAAAGAAACAGCATGAGTGAGAATAAGAGGCCAAAGAGGTGCACTGCCAATCATTCTGTGGCTCATTTGAGACTCCAGACCATTTCCTTTTATGCTAATCTTTATGGTCCCTGCTGCCTTTTGTATAAGGGTTGAAAACAGCAAGGTGTCTTTTGATCCGTGTGAGTGGGGGATTATGTCTCTGTCCCTGAGAAGTTAAAGGTTCTTGTGTCTGGACTTCTCTTTCCCATGTGTATTATTGAGCCCTTGGCATTGGTGACTTTGGAGCAGTAGTACAGTCTTTGCACAGGGTCACAAGGTGGCCCTACACCTGTACTGCCAACTCTCAGGGCCTTCACTGCTCCCTTCAAACCTGTGGCGGCAGGCTGGGCCATTGTACAGTACATTTAGGAGCTCCAGTGTTGGGCCCTTCAGCCAGGATTTCTTGGAGTACATTCTTAAAATGTTGGGGGACTTCTACAACTAAGCAGAACACATTAAATGTCTATTACCTGCAGGAGGAAAAAGTGTGGAATATAAGAACAAGGAAATTTAAGAACCACCCCTCCCTATATGTGGTTTCAATTTACCTGGGAAGATAAGGCCAGTCTCTGTTTGTATTTGAACATGAAACCAGGAAGGGCAGTCAGCAGCAACAGCAGCAGATGAGCTGAGCGATGTGGACAGCCAGTGAACTGGGAGATCTCACTGAGCGTGGGGGAGAGGGGCTTCCACAAAAGGGGGAATTTGACCTGGCTCCTGTAATGTGTGAGGCTTCAGACTAGAAGTCTTAACCCTGGTAAGCTATTGGTTCACTTCATGGGGTTGAAATGAGAAGCCAGGGTTTGTGCCCACCTCCCCTGTCTGTGATGTGGTCCACAAGGTACAGGTGGGGCCTCAGTATGCGTCAGTTCAAATCCTCCCCAAGTGCTCCTCACGTGCAGATAGGCACGTAGCTCAAATGTGGACTAAGAGTTTCCTTTCTGATGGCCACCAGCAAAATAAGAACGGGTGAGAAAGTGACCAAAGTGACAGTTCAGGCATGTCTCCTCAAGGGCCTGCAGCAGCTTTGTGGACCTGTAATGGCTGAGGAATGATTGCTCCCCTGAGTTGAGCCCCTGTTCTTTGTTTACAAGATGTTTTGTGTCCATCATGTCTAGTTTTTGCAACAGCCCTGAGAGCTAGATTTAGTGTTTATATATTTGAAAAGTGAGGGCCCTGGAGCCTGTGAGTCTTGCATAAAGTCACCCTGCCTTTAAGTGGTATATAACTCAGCTTGGAATCCAGGTATGCCAGATACAAAGACACCTGTCCCCCCGCCAACATATTCCCTCATTTCCCATGGTCTCCATGTATATAATTCCTATGTGGAGGGAAGTAGAATTAGAGTGCCAGGACTGTTAGGGGCAGGTGCAAGCACTGAGCATGGGGCTCCTCCCGGCACACTCATAAATGGGAGCTCCACACAGTGCTGCCAGGAGGCTGTGGACAAATTCAGGGAGAGTTCCAGAGTTTTGTAGTGACGCACAGCAGAGATTAGTCCTGGCTAATCTCCCCTCCGAGCTGTGTCTTTGAAATGGGCTAATGCATACGTTCAAGGGTTGTTGGGATTAAGTGAAATGATGTTGGTGCTCAATAAACCACAGCAGTTGTAATTATTTTTTTCAATCCCTCTCTCCGCCTCACTGCACCCTTTGCAGTGTATTTATTTCCTACTGTCTCTTGCATCTGTTCCTTCATTTCCGTTCTCAGGCCTTATTACACAGAACTGGGCCATAGCCATAACCTTGTAGCTTTTTCTTGGTGTGTCCAATCCAAATTACACATAATTTTCCTCATAATTTTCAACTCTTCTTTTATGTTCCAAAACCTTCAGCAGGTCATAAGTGTGCACCGAATTAAGTCCAAACTATTCTGGAGCAATCTAAAGCCTCTCAAGTGTGCTCCAACCCTTTTCCTTCTCTAATCTTAACTTTCCTTACTTGCCTGTGACATCCACATTATGATCATTAGGCTAGTCTGTTGGCCAGTTTATTATGAATCAACACCATGATGCTCTTTCCTGGGTTTGGAAGGTCTTCTACAATCCGTCTTTCAAAATCCCACTATCCTTCCCAACTCAGAGCCCCCAGATTCCATTCTGTCCCCCTGTATCTTTTTGTAAACTTAATGCAGTAGGGTGTAGCCCCCTGAGGTCAGGATCCTGTGGCCTTTGTGTCTGTCTTGTTGGCCTCTAATACGTATCTAGAAATGTCTGTTGAACCCAGATGACTGCCTCACAATCTTCCTCTGCTTCTAGGCTAACAAGGAAAGCCCCTGGAGCTCCTGTAATAAGATCGTGTTTGGAAAGTGTAAACTGTGGATGGTCATCACCTCCATTTTTCTAGTTCTTATTATAGAGATCATCATAGGTTTATGTCTCAGTGGAGGTAAGAAGACTTAAATGGGACTAAGTTGACAAATACTAAGAACTTGCTTAAAGGTTTGACTTGAGGTGGAAGATACATTCATTGCTATTTCATTATTTGGAACATTCATTTAAAACTGGCTTGGAATATGTTGTGCGGGGTGGAGGGTGGGGAAGATATACGTGATTCTCTTTTCTTGTTATATTCTGTTTGTTTTTTGTTTCATAAGATCCAGAAGAAGTATGGAGAGTACTATTTTACTTCATGACTTACTCATTGGATCTTGAAGAGCTTTTTAAATGTTTAACTTACTTAAACACTAATTTCTATTTTATTACATCTCAATGTTTACTTATTTGAGATTCATTTTCTTCTCTGTTTAGTAAAAACAATTATTGTACTTCATCTAGGATAATACCTGGTATGTTGTCTTAATCAGTAAAGAATGTGCAAGAGTTTAAAAAAGAACTGCATAGAAGCATTTACCTATAAGCTGCCATTACTTCAACTTTAGCAATAACTGTGTTACATTTGTGTTTGGTGGTGTATAAAAAAACTTACATGACACTAACTACATACTATCTATTTTATGAATATTATCCCATTTTGTTGTTTATTTTTAATTTAAAAAAATATATGTTCAGTTATACACAAAACCTTCCGTAATATAAATCTGTTATATTTTCTTCTAGCTTTTTTCCTATATTTTTAAAATAATTCGAGATCAGACTTTTTATAGTCTGTGGCCTACCTAAACATCTTTAATGTTATATTGCTATTATTTTGCCAAGAATTAAAAATTCTTTGTGAATATCATCGTTTCTAATGATTGTATGATGTAGCCTTCTACATCATTTTAATGCCTTTTAGGTAGATAGCAATTTTTTAATGATTATCAGTACTTTTAAAGTTTCTAAAATGGATGAACACAGCACCTTCCAGTGAGCAATCATTTCAGTTTCAAAATAGAAAGCTTACATTTGTTTTTATTTCTATTCGGGGGTATTGGTAGAGAGTTTCTTTGGAGCGAGGCTACTCCTGAGCTCTGTATAGCCTCCGTGGTGAGGATTTGGGTTGAATCAGGCTGTCGGGGACCAAGTCAGTCACAGAATGAGAGTCAGGAGGGGGAATCTCCTGAGTGTCTCCTCAGGAAATCTTAGGAATTTTCCTCAAGAAGTACATGTTCCATTCACCTCCTATCTCTCCTTCTCCCAGTGCCTTAATCTCTCTGTTAGGTGTTCATAGTCCCTGAGGCTAGGAAAACTGGGATGGCATCAACTAACCTCTAGCTTGTGAGTTTCTCTGTGGGTTGAGGGACCCTAGTTTTGGTGTCAGCAGTGACTCTTCCTCTTCTCATCAACTCCAGCATGTGGATGTTGAAACTGAGGTTGAGGTTCATGCTCTGGGTGGTTGGGGCTCTCCTGAAAGTTGACTGATTTGTTTGTGGCGTCCAGGGCCTGTCACAAAGGATGATGCAACAGACTTAGATGGTTTAATATTCAGGATCTGTCTTTCATTCTTAAACCTTCATCTGACCTTTTCAACTCATAAAGAGCCCTCTACAGAGGAAGGCATTCCATTTCTATCAACAGGTTTTGTGGACACGTGGGGGCTACAGGATAATATTCAGGGAAGCATTTTTTTAACACTAGTGCAAACTTCATTTTTAATGTGATTGTAAAT
>NW_003852517.1:1660256-1660703 GCF_000181295.1 Otolemur garnettii
ATTTTTTAGAGATAGGGTCTTCCTCTTGCTTAGGCTGGTCTTGAAGTCATGAGCTCAGGCAATCCACCTACCTCTCAGAGAGCTAGGAGTGCCTGGCTGGGAGGTGTATTTTGACATTGTTACAAATTACCAGCATATGGTGAGATAGTAAAAGCAGACTGACCTGTGATGGGCTTATTATTGTTGACTTCCTAGACTGCACTCTCCTTATTGTCTGTACCTGGGGCAGGCTTTCCCACTACTCTGCCTTCGTTATGCCTTTGAGGTAATGGCAAGTTCAGGATCGTGGTTCAACTTAGGACATTGGTAGGGGCTTCATGTGTCCTAGTGAAAAGAGGCTGGCACTCCGTTAGACTCATATCCAACAGTGAGATGTTTTTTAAACGTCCAATTTTATGTCCAGAGCCCAGGGAATCCTGCTGTCTGGAGGCCTGGTTTTGTCCCAGC
>NW_003852517.1:1661201-1664715 GCF_000181295.1 Otolemur garnettii
GGACAGTTTTCACAGGAGAACACTCCCTGGTGGAGGGTGACTCATGGGAAATCCTGGGCGGACAGCATGAACAAGCTAGGAGCTACCAAGCTGCTTGGGGGCAGGAACAAAATAGCCATTCTAGATCCAGTTCCTGGAAACTTCTTTGCATTTTCACTTTTTTGTCTTTCCTTCTCATTTCAGCTATTTTCTCACCTTTCTAAGACTGACTCCCTAATTGTGTTCTCCATAGAAAGCCCTTCAGCTTCTTCTGATGTGAAGAAGCTACCTTCTCCTCCCTCCAGGCATCCTCAGATCAGGTCCTTCTCAACTCAAAGGGTTGGCATCGTCTCTCTTCCATTAGGATTCTTCTGACTTCCTTTAGATACTTTTTCTCTCTCTCCTTTCACTGACAAACTTCCAGAAAGAAAGATCTACATTTGGATCCTGCCTCCAGATTACTTCTAAACCTTTTCTATCCACTGGCCGCAAATTTTTCTTACGGTTACTAGCAATTACCTGTTAGTGAAATCTCCCCTTTCTTCCATCTCCTGCCCTATTTTTGCAGCCTTCAGTTCTCACAACTGCAGTGCACCTTTCTGAGTCTACAGAACTGCTGGACTTGAGATACCTTGCTTTTTTATTTTTTAATTTCATAATGATATGAGAATACCAGCGATTAGGTTACATTGATCGCGTTTTTAGGAGAAGTCCAAGTTGTAGTTGTGTCTCTCACCCTGAGGTGTGCTGTATACCTCTACCGTTGTGCCCGTTAGTTGAGAGCACACCAATCCCTCTCCCTCCTCCCCCTTCTCCCTCCATCTTCCTCCCTTACCCCTTGACTTGAGTTTAATTGTGTCTTTCTCTTGTGTGAGTGTGTATTTGTTTGTCTACTGGTTTGACATGAGAACTGAGTACACTGGATACTTGCTTTTCCATTCTTGTGATACTTTACTAAGGAGAATGTTCTTCAACTCCATCTAGGTTAATTTGTTGCTGTTTTTGCTTTTGGCCTCTGCCTTGTGGGTACATACTTAACTCATTGTCTTCAGCTTTCTTACTTTTCACCTTCTTTATTCTTTGTCCCAGAGAGCACATTCACTGCCAGGGGAGCAGCCATGCCCTCTAGAGGTGATTCCTAGATGTGCAGCTCGTTCACTGCCAGGGGAGCAGCCATGCCCTCTAGAGGTGATTCCTGGATGTACGACTGTACAAGTTTCCTGAGTTTTAATCTTTAGCTAGAAATAACTATCATTTAAATCATTATCCACGTGAAACTGCTCTTCATTTGCATCCTGTCTTAACCTACTCAGCCTGATAGAACAAAATACCATAATCTGGGTGGCATAAAAACAACAAAAATTTATTGCTCACAGTCCAAGATCAAGGTGTCAACAGATTTGGTGTCTGGTGAGGGCCCAGATAACTTGTTCACAGGTGTCCTCATGTAGTGGAGGGAGAAGAACAGCACTTTGATGCCTCTGGGGCTTTGGGGAGTGAGGGCCGCACACTTCCAAATACCCCACCTCCTGGTACCATCACATTAGTGATTGGGTTTCAATATACGAATTTTTGGGGGAAGAGGAGCACAAACATTCAGAACATAGCACGTCCCTTTCCCAGTTTGCTCACTCTTTCCCTAATTCACTCACTATTTATAGGAGACCAGGTTTATTTCTGTTCTCCTACTATTTGTCTAACTTTAGGCAAACTTTTCAACCCTCTGGGCCTGTTTTCACATTGCAAAGTATAAATGATTTCTGAATCTGAGTCTGTTAATGAACCTTTACCCTGATAATGCACTAGCTCATTGACCTGAACGAATGAAGCATTTTTCTTAAGCCACCATGTCTTTATTTTAAAACACACATAATAATATTTAACTCATTGGGTTGATTTGAGGATTACATCAAATCATGAGTGCATGGCAGAGTGTTTGCACATAATGCTTAACACTGTAGCTATTATTTTTCCTATTACCCAAGCTCGATATCTTAGAACCATTGTTGATGTCTTTTTTCCCATGTCTACATAAAACCAACTCTTAAGTTGTCGTTTTGACAACAACTTTCCCACTTACTATAAGACACCATGCTGGATACTTATGGGTCTTGGTTCTCTTCTTTACCATCACCTACAGTGTGAGTATTGATACTTCATTGAAGAAACAGTTTCAGAGATTTAGGTGACTTGTTCAAAATCACCTGACTTATAAATATCCAGACAAGGGTTCAAACCGAGTCTGGCTATCTTTAAAGCAAGTTCTGTTTCCACTGTCCTGAACTTGCCCATTCTTTTTCCCCCTCCTGCTCCCACTGCTGTTAGTCAAAATCAGTCTGTCTCAATCTTGTGCCTGTGGTCTCTCTGCTTTCCTTCTCTCTGGGTTCCATGTCATACCATCTGTGACCACTGGATTAACCTCCCAACAAATGCTGACCTCTACTTTCTTCATGGGACATACTTCACTATTTCCGTTACCTCCTGAAGGTATCTGGCATTGAAGGACTCCCTCTCCAGCTCCATGTCTTATATTCTACCCAAAGAGTTGTTTTCATTTTCCTTCAGCATACGGTATATGTTTTTGGAAAAAACACATTTCTGGCCAGGCATGATGGCTCATGCCTCTAATCCTAGCAATCTGGGAGCTGAGGCAGGTGGATTGCCTGCGCTCAGAAGTTTGAGACCAGCCCAAGCAAGAGTTAGAGCCTGTCTCTGAAGATAGCTGGGTGTGGTGGTGGGCTCCAGTGGTCCCAACTACTTGGGAGGTTGAGACAAGAGGATCGCTTGAGCCTAGGAGTTTGAGATTGCCGTGAGCAACTAAACTCTTTCAAAGAGTTGAAAACAACTATTTGGGTAGAATATAAGACATGGAGCTGGAGAGGGAGTGCTTAAATGCCAGATACCTTCAGGAGACACATCCATTTACCGGGTGACAAAGTGGGACTCCGTCTCAAAAAAAAAAAAAGAAGAGAAAAGAAAGAAAAGAAAAACACATTTTCTCTACATGGAAAGTGCTGCTCAGATTATCTCAATAGTGACATAAAAACTCTCCTGACTGGGTAAGCCTGCTGCAATTGTTATTGTTTTGACAAACACAACTATTTATCTAGGTATTAGTACATATTCTTTTTTTGGTGGTACATTGGAGATTGGAGCTGTTATTGGAGACCTCCTTTCAAACTTGGAATCTCTTCTCAGTGTCTCAGTTGGGCAGTTATTTGAATCCTGTGTTATCCTTTGGCATAAGCTAGTCCTTTCAGAGGCACTCATACCTACTATGGAGATCTCCGTAGTAGGTGTAGAGCTCGATGATATCCATTGCAACACTATTTATAGCAGTGAAAGGCTGAAAATGCTAACTGTCATATTTAAGAAAATAGGTGAATCTATTGTCAGGGCCCAGGACTGGCCAGGTCTCGGGCCCAGCTTAGGCAGGTTCTGGACGCGGACCACTAAGCTACCTTGCTCAGGAACAGTTTCTCGTAGGTGCTTGAGGGCTATCTACTTTAGCTGGAGAGAGAGAGAGACAGAGTAG
>NW_003852517.1:1665689-1674004 GCF_000181295.1 Otolemur garnettii
CTGATGAGAGGTCGGTTACCCCTTCACCACGCAGGATAACCTAATATTCCACAAACATATTTAATCTAATTATTCTCCATTGTCATCCATTGGTCTGGTTTAATTTCCCGTTTTACACTAAGGCACCACAGGTCTAACCAGGCTGGCAGAGTGCTCCCACGGCATAGAATTGAATTATACTGTTTTTTTCTGAGAACGGTTTGAAATGAAAATATTAAACTTTTTTTCTTTCATTTACCAGTGGGTCCTGATTCTAGCCCAACTGATAATTTCCCTACAATAAAAGTGTTCCATCTCTATCAAATTAATAATGGCATTTGTTTGCCCACTGAAAGCCTTTACACTTGGGACATACACCTGGAGGTTTACATGCTTTTTGTTCCTTTTTTTAGCATTCAATTAAATTTTCCCTTTTAAACACTTCTTTCTTACGGCCTAGCTTCCCCCATTTATGGCATTTGATGTTAACTGAGGGATTTACCCTCTGATCTTCCACCTGCCCACTTTGAGACGTCAATATAGCATTTACCTGCTTCTAGTATAAGATTCATCTGATGTCTCAACTGTATTTCAACTGCTGTATCTCATTTGCCATGATTTGGCCTTTTACTTTCTACAATCTTTCCCTTTCAATTCTTAGAACCTTTGGCTACCTTAAAGAGACAGGAGCTCTTTAGCTGTTTTTTACTCTGGAGTCTTGTTTTACAAAACTTTACTTCCACTGTTTCTTCACCAGCCTCAATCTACCTCAATTCTTTTCTTTTTAAACAGAACTCAACTGCCAAAAAGGGGATGGGGCGTTGGTCTCTCAAAAGCTACTTCCTGCTGACATTGGGCGAAGGTATTAGGGGAAGGCAGTTAGAAGTTCTCTTCCCTAACTTAATCAAGTCTTGCAACCTATTCCCAAACTTTTCTCTTTGCTGTTTTACCGAAGGCTATTCTCACCCCTGAGGCTAAAGGCTTGTTTACTAAAGGTTCTTATCTCCTAGGTCTAACCTTTCTCTTCCCCTTTTGTTTAGAGGCTTTTTTCTGTTTTTCTCCAGCCACTTCATAGAAGAGGCTAAAGGATTTTACCAGCTTTTTCCCCACAGAAGTAGTAGTTAGAATTTGGAAAGAGAAAACGCAGGAAAGAAGAGGAAAAACCGAATGAGAAAGGCCTGCTGTTGGCTGTCTTTCTTAGATATTTCTTTTCCCTCTAAGTATTTCTATTTCTCTTTTTTTCTTATTTTGCTAAAGCTTATTTCCCTCTCGGTCCATGTTCACTGAATCCTGCTCAAAGCACCATTTGTCAGTGGCGTTCACTATCCCGCTTCTGACACCACTTGTCAGGGCCCAGGACTGGCCAGGTCTCGGGCCCAGCTTAGGCAGGTTCTGGACGCAGACCCCTAAGCTACCTTGCTCAGGAACAGTTTCTCATAGGTGCTTGAGGGCTATCTACTTTAGCTGGAGAGAGAGAGACAGTATCTTAGAGTAAAGGTCTTCTTAGAACAGATAGATCTTAGTCTTTAGCAGAGCTTGGTAATCTTCAGCAGAGGCGCCTTGCTGGCGTTCTACAGGCAGGAGAGGAGACAGAGTCAGATCCGTGATAGAACGGATCTATCCGTGATAGAGTGGATCCGTGATAGAACGCGCATGCCTCTTGACTGCCTGCTCCTCCAGCCTAATATAAGGCTGAGCTCGTGCCTCTCAACACCACAGGTGTAGAGACTGCCAATTCACCAATGATCTCATCTCGTGAGCTCCCTCATGCTTGTTAGAACCAAATCTCACTCCATGCCCTTTTCACCAAGGTGTTCCATTACAGGTATTTCTTATAACTCTCACTCCTCCTAGCCATAGACTATACGGGCTGCTACAATCTATTATGAACATTATCAAGCCATTAAAATAATCTTTGAAAAGAGTTTCAAGCACATGGAGAATAGCTTTTGATATGTTAACAACAACAAAAAAATCAAGACAAATAAGCAACGATAGCAATGAGTAACAAAAGGCAGGATGTAAGTTATCTACTCATAAGACCTCAGATATAGAATATAAAGTATGGGGGACCTCTTGATTAAAGATTTATTAGTATGTTTTTCTTTGCTTCGTTTTGATTTTCTGTACTCTGCAGGTTTTCTGCTATGAGGACATGACTTTTATTAACAGGCAAACAAATGTAATGACTTACAGAAAATCAGGATGCAGGGACAATTCCCCAAGCTGGCTTTTGGATTCAATGATTTGCTAGGGGGCTTTATGGGACTGAGCATATTGCTGTACTGAAGACTATGACTTATTACAGCAAAATGACACCTTACATAAAAGGGTTGGTTACAGCAGAATCCAGAGGCAACTTGGAGCAAGCTCTTAAGAGTCCTCCCCCACTGCCATTGCACAAGGCACACATAATTCCTTGAGCAATTAGCTGTGATAACACATGTGAAATGTTGTCTACCGGGGAGCTCATTAGAGATTCAGTGCCTGGGTTTTTACTGGGGGTTGGGCATTTACACAGCCTCTGCCTAGCTATACCCCCAATCCACACTCTGAGAAGGGAGATGTTTGTACAAACAGTTGAGGCACAGTGAGTCACTCTTGTCAGGGAATGGTGGGAACCCTTCCCAGTCCAGGTTCCCAGATGCTAGCAGGGCCAACCCTGAGCAGGCCTCTCTAATGCGAGCAGTCTCAGGCCTGCTGTATCAGCCCCACCCTGCGCATTCCTTCCCCTAAAGCCTCACCTGTCCACCTATCCTCAGGGAGTAGTACCAGGATTCTTACTATGCTTTTCCTGCCCTTCCATCACAAGTGCTGAATTTATTCCACTGTGGCCTTTTCAAAGTCCAGGGAAAGAGGCTGGTTACGTTACACTGGAAGCGTGGGATTTGAGGGGAAAGTCTCTGGCAACACGAGCACCTGTCTTCTCCCAGCCAGCCTTTCTCAGGGCCAGCCAGGTGGTCTCCTGCGTAGAGCTCGGGAGATAATTAGCACACATGCTGCCAGCGTCTGGTTTCTCGCTCCTGGCTTTGTGTGGGTTTTCCTTTCACTCTAACTGCTTAAAAATCAATTAGCTAGCAGTCATTAGAATACAGAACTCATTGTCGCAGAAATGGGATTCCTGGGTGCCCGGAGGCTCTGTGTGCAGTTTGGCTTCCCTTCTGCAACATCCCTTTCCCGAGGGAGATGGAGCGGTGATTTCATGTCCGTTCCCTGCCTTCCTGGGGTGACTTCGAGATGAGGGCTCACTTGCTCATTTTCAAATCCCGCCTCTGCTCTGTGATGAAGTCACTTTCTCTTCATAGTCTTTGATAGCACAGAACTGGAAGGTGATGCAAATCAATTGCTTGCTCACTCCCCATCCCTCCTACCCCTCCTTGATCCCAAGTATCCTCTCCCAACACCTGCCTGGACACCGTGAACTCAGCTAAGCTGCAGGTTCCCTTTAACATTGAACTTCATGTTCTTCACTCTCTCCCTCCAACCTTGCCCCAGTCTGTATTCAGTGGAATTGGAGAGTCATTCAGCATCAAACCAAAAAACTCCCCCTGATGGGAGTTTTTTTTTTAAAGACAGCCCCTGTTTTGCTAAAGCGGAGACAGTGGATGGCTGGCTGGCTGCTCTTGCTCGTCAGACTTGCTTACTGTGTGTGCCCAGCTTTTGTCCTTGATAAGTGTTCATTATTATGTTTAAACATAGCAGTCAGTGCAATAATTTATTACTTTATGTAGGTGTTACTGTTGTTTTACTTTTATCTCCCCTTGCTCTCTTCAGTAACTTATGTCGATGAAGATGAAAACGAAGTCCTTGAGTTATCATCAAATAAAACATTCTTGGTCATGCTAAAGATTCCAGAGGAGTGTGTTACAGAAGAGGAGTTGCCTCACCTGCTCACTAAGAGGGTAACTATGTCTAACACATTGTTTCCTGAGTTCTTAACAGTAGCATTTGAGTTTCGCTAGAATAATTGGCATAGAGCTATAGAGTAAGTGGCATTGATCTCAGATTCTTTATCTGGATTTGAATAGAAAATGATGGTTGGAAACATTTTCTGTAGTGCAAAGCCAGAGAGGAGAGCCCTGGCCTCTGGCTTTGTACATCTTAGAGGGTGGTGTTCTATTTACTCACTCTGGTCTTTACATTGGTTATTACTATATTATTCATGGAGGGCCTCTATGACCTTCTAGACAACATGCCAAGTATCAGGGCTATAGGCTGTGTCTTCTGTGGGCTCACACTCCAAGCACAGGCAATAATTATATAGGTAGTTACAAAAGAATGTGGTGTTTTGGTTACTGAAATATGTACAGAGTGTTTTACAACTGCGGGGGGCAGGGGGAGACATTGGAGGTGGAGTTGGAGGCAATTTTCAGAAGTATTTTCTGGATAAAAGAGCCAGGGGCATCAGGGGGTCTGCAGAGTAGTGTGTGGTGGCCTTGGCACGCTGTGTGGTTCTCTCACTCTTTGGTTAGTCACTGAAAGAGTTTAATCAGCAGATTGATGTGGTCAGGTTTTCATTTTAGCCTTTCTGCGAGATGGTGGAAAAAGACTGGAGGAAGAGACTAGTTAGAAGATGCAGGTGAGAAATGGGGGAAACTGGACCCAAGGCAGCATCAGGTTCAGTTTAAGGGCTCCAGTGAGATTGTAAGAGGTGTTCTCCCTCAACAGGACTCAGTGAGTGGCCACAAGGTGGTGAGGGAGAGCCTGTCTCCAGGCTTCTGGTAGAGTGACCAGGCAGATGGATGATCATTTATGGAGTGGGGAATGCAGGAGAGTGAGCCCCCTGTGCAATATGGGGCTCTGCAGCCAGAGCAGGAGGGTGGTTGGGTCGTCCTGGGTATCCTGTCAATGGCAGTATGGTTCGTGGCCAGACCCAGGAGGTTCTTTTATGAGAAAATCTGATCAAGAGCAGCCAGCCAGCCATCAGACTGCTCTGGGGTGGCGAGTTTGAATGAGTGAGCCCTCCTCATCTGGCTTCCATTTGATTCCTAAGAAAACCCGTGAGGGAGGCGAGGCCACTCCAATCATGTTAGATCACTTGCCGGGTGCCCAGAGGCAGGAGATTTGATTGCTCCGGTCATCACAGGAGTTCGTATCCTGTGATGATTACTCCAAGCTTCTCTTTCTCCTCTCCCTTATTCATATCTTACCTGCAGTTCCCTTTTCTCCTTGCCTTCCACCCACTTCCCAGAGTAAGTTTCTGAGTAAGGAGCTTCTTGCCACTGTCCTCTTGGTGGCTTTTTTAACAGGGAGGTTTTGCAGTTGCCGAGCAAAGATGAAATGAGTCAGCATCCACATGTCCCCGGCTACACACGGACTCTCTGTGCCAAAGGGAAATGGACGTTAATTTTTCACCTTAGGTCCGTATCTTTTGCACAGAGCTAGACATGAGCCAATTCTCCTGGTAGTTTTATCTCTTCACTGTGTATTGACAACAGAACAGGGCCTGACAGTGACACCTGGGGCAAGTACACAGGTCAGATGCCTCTGAGCCAGTTCCCTCTCTGATAAGCGAAAAGCACGATATTTTTTTCTGTATATCTTACAGGTTCAAATAAGATTGCACATAAAGAAATTTGAAAGACTATTTTTTTTTTTGTTGAGAATTACCTGATAAACAGATGATAAAAGTAAGGCATAAAGGAGGTGAAAGACTCCTGGCCCTCATTTCCCAACCAAATATGCTCAGGAACAAATATTAGCAACTTAATTTATTGTCTTACTGTCAGGTTGACAACTCCTTTCTTCCCTTAGGTCATCTTCCAAAAGTTTCTGGATATAGATGGTAAATGGGAGTGTCTATTTGTATAGGAAAAACTGCTTTTGTCTCACCCTCAGTGTTAAACCTTTCTGTGACCGAATGTGTGGGTTTTATGTCCCACACCAGCCAATTCTCTGACACCAGCTGGATGTCTTGTGATCCAGTTTATTTCTGACACCATCTACCCAGAGTCAGTGCAGACCCCACAGTCTAAGGGCTCAGCCCCACAAGACAGCCCTCACTTCACATACCTATCACAAGGCTGGGTTGTCATCTGTGCTTCTGACCAACCAGCTATTTATTCACTGGAGGTTTCCACAACTGCCTCCCTGGGTTTGATTGCTTGCGAGAATGGCTGTGGAACCTAGGGAAGCACTCTCTTTACGGGTTTATTACAAAGAACGTCACAGAAGACGCAGATGAGCAGCCAGGTGAAGAGGTGAAAGGGCAGCATGTCAGAAGGGCTGGGAGTGTCCATGCCCTCTCCAGGCGCACCCCCTTCCCAGCCGCACCCCCTTCCCAGCACATAGATGGAGGTCAGCAATTCACCCGGAAGCTCTCCAGACCCGTCTTCTAGAGATTTTATGGAGGCTTCATCCTGTAGGCATGAAGGATTATTAACTCATTCTCTGGCCTGTCCCTTTCCCGATGGCAGTGGGGCTGAAAGTTCTCAGCTGCTACTCAATGGCTTGATCTTTCTGATGATCAGCTCCCATCTAGGAAACACCAAGAGTCACCTCCTTAGAACAAAAGACACCTCTGTCACTCAGGAAATTCCACGGGATTTAAGAGCAGCTCTACGTCAAGAGCTGAAATCAAACACCAAATGTTAGAATACAAGATACCACCCAGCCCTCCTATCACTCAGGAAATAAGGGTTTTAGGAGCTCTGTGCTGTGCCAGGGCCTCAGGCAGAGGCTAAATAGGGAATAGTTTTAGTATGTCACAGTATTGGAAGCTTATGCCCTTTCTCTTGCTTTTCTAGACAGTTTTCATAGCCCCTGCTGTATCTCATGGCCAGAGTTTTCGTCTCTGAAGCCATTACTCTGCTTACATGGTATGTCACTGTGCCTTGTGCCTGGCTTAGGAGTGAACCAGCACCTCTCTCCTTCTGGAGGCTGGTTTCCCATCAGCCACTGCGTCAGACTCTGCTTCCACTCCCTGGGCTTCTTGCTCAGTTTGCACCCAGTCTTTTAGGCGCAGTGAAGGTGACACTAGAGCAAGGGGTGAGGAGGCCCCTGTTTTTTCACTCCTGTGGACCCAAAGTGGACAGTGCAACTAACAGCTCCCAAATGGAAATATGTCCTAGATACAGCAGGGGGCCAGGCCACCAGAAAGAGTGATCTCATCTTCCATTCCATACCTTAAAAACTTTGTAGAGAGCCTACTATGTGCAAAGCACAGTGCTAGGCCCTAAAGATTAGTAAAGGAAAGAAGGGGTGGGGGGAGCAGAGAAGATTGGAAGGAAGAGTAGACATAGGAAGCGCAATCCAAAAGGAAGAGGGAGGCATTATTGTTTCTTGTATAATTTTATGAAGTGCTTAAAAATATTCCCCTATGCATCACCTCCAGCCTCCTCCCTGTCATTCACAGCAGCTCTATAAAAGCTGTTTTTCTAGTTCTTGGGTTTTCTAAATGACTACTGGCCTCTGGGCACCCTTTTGTTCCTAAGGGGTGGGGGAGCTGTGGTCTTTTGGATTCTTGAGTGTGGCCTTTTGACTGGTGTACATTTTACAGAATGTATCTTTTTAATAAAAGGGATTTGTTCTGTGACGTTTGGATTCAGTTGAGGCACTGCACTTGGGGATCTGGTGGATAGTGTGGTAACGGGAGTAAGCTGAATTTTAGTGTCTGTCATACCTAGCATTGAATTTTAGCTTCACCATTGATTAGCAGAGTGACCTTACATAGAGGTTTCTTGACCTCTTGGAATGGAGTGCTGTTTTCGTTACCAGTAGAAAGGGGAGTTATATTAATGCCTGTTTTGTCAGGTTCTTTGGAAGATCACAAAAATAACGACAAGATGAGAGGAGCAAAAATAGCAGGTGCTCTAATTATTTCCACTCTGCCTTTGAGAGGTTGAGTTGCATCTGTTGAATTAAGTGGCAGCGTCTTGTGGCAGGGCAGCCTCCTTGAGATTCCATTTGGAATTGGGCAGGGGACAGGTGAGCTCCTTACAGGGAGGGCACGGCTGTTCTTTGCATGTCCCCCTGTTTGTGCAGGCCAAAGTAAGGGGGCACTAACAAAACCATAAAGGCAGTCGCTGGGTATGCTTAGTTAGCACTAGGGAGCCATTGGATGCTGGGGAGATTCCAGAACAGTATCAGGGCTGAGGCGTCGGGCTGGCCAGGGATAGGTCTGGCCATGCTCTCAGGTGCCTGGCCATGGTCACTCCAGAGCTGGGCCCATGCTGATAACCAGATACCAGGGCAGTCCTCTTTTTTTATGCTAGAACCAGTCTGCTAGAGATCAATGTGTATAAACTTAAAATGTAAAATTAAAAGAAATGCAGTGTAAATGCATGCAGCCACGTGTTCCTGAGGACTTATACTAGGTTGGAGTTTCTATCTCTGCA
>NW_003852517.1:1674113-1699451 GCF_000181295.1 Otolemur garnettii
TAAGAAAAAGGTAACCCAAGAGAAAGGTGGGAAACTAATGGGCAGTTCAGAGTTGAGACGATCCAAACAGTTAATAAATGCATTAAAAGATGCTTTCACTTGTCAGCAAGGTGGTACAGATTAAAGCAAGCTGAAATACTATTTCACTCTCCTCAGACTGGCAAAAGTTTAAGTCTGGTCACCCCAAATGCTGACAAGAATATGGGAAGTGGAATACATAGCCATTTCCAGGAGGAGAGGAAAAGGGAGAACGATTTTGTTAAGTTGGAAATGCACCTACCCTTGGGCCCAGCACTTCCATTTCCTGGCATATACCTCAGGAAAACTCTTACATGTATAAGAAGAGATGTCCAAAGATATTGAAAGAGGGTGGCACCTGTGGCTCAAAGGAGTAGGGTGCTGGCCCCATATACCAGAGGTGGTGGGTTCAAACCAGGTCCCGGCCAAAAACTGCAAAAAAAAAAAAAAAAAAAAAAAAAAAATATATATATATATATAAAAAGATGACTACTGTGGCATAAGTGTTAGGGGAAAATTGGACCCAGCGCACATGCTCACTGGTAGGGGGTAGGGAAGTCTGTCTAACCATCAAATGGATTCTGCACAGGAGTTAGATGGATACCCTGCAACCAGACGTGCCTTATGGGGAAATCTCAAATGTAACTTGGAGTGAGAAAAGAAAAAGGCATAGAAGACTATGCGGAACATGGTAACTTTTACTTGAATTAAAATGCAAATTAAATTATGTGACTATATAAGGAAATAGTAATTTATAAAATTATGCAAGGAAAGGTTGCGTGCCAGCTTCAGGGTGACAGCTAGCACGAGGGATTCGGGAAGACAAACTACAGTGTGCATAGGAGTCACTTTAGCTTTATTTCATTTCTTAAAAATGACTGAACTCAACATAGCAAAAGGTGAAGGCGTGACGCACAGGCAATGGGAACACAGGCATCTGTTTTTAGGATGTTTGCAGTAGTTCATGCATAAAATAAAACCTCTGTATCTTTGCAGTTCCCCACATTTTTCCTTCATCCAGGGGGAGTGCTGGCCTGTGGCTCAGCATGGCTTTTCATCCTAGAGAAGGAAGAAAGGAGCCTTGGGCCCTTAGCTGCTGGGTGTTCTGTGCTGCTGTCTCCCTTGCCACTTCACACCACTGAGGCCACAGGTGTCAGCATGACTTACAGAAGTTGAAAATTCCCAGCCAGATCACTTGGTCCTGATCAACATGGGTCTTTTGAATTAGCATTAAGTTGACTTTTGGCTTATGGTAATCTCAAACCTTCCTATTTTTTGGTTCAGAGCTTCTAGATCAGTAAATTCCTGGCAGGAGCAGAATCTCTGTCTAGAAGGATCTCTGCTTTGTCAGGCGATGTGCGATATGATGTCAGTCATGTGTGTGATGGTTTGTTTATTTTAGCTCACGGATGTGTACAGTACATCTCCAGCTCTGAGGCGTTATTTCACTTCAGTTGAAATATTTGACTTAAGGTAAGAGTGTGGAGCCTTCCACTTTGGTGTTTCTCTGATCCTCCCCATGCCCACCCCATCACCATTTACCTGGGAGGGTTTCCCTGAGCCTCCGAGCATGAAGGGAACCAATCATAGAGTCACAGAGTGTGATTCTTTCAAACACATTGGCAGCGAGCCTCTTTGGAAACCAACTGGCTCAACTTTCTTAGTTTAAAATGAGAAAAAGGAAGCGCAGATGAATTATATGGTTCAACCAAAGCTACAGACTGGAGAGGAAAAGCCAGTTCCTGGTGAACCATTCCTGTTTAATTTTGGATGATCAGATAAACTACGGGTAGAAAGAGAAACAGATCTCAGATAACGCTGTGATATAAATGATGTAATCTATGTCCTGGCTTTTGCTTTTGAGGAACACAAATAATCTAGGAGTGTATTCTTTGTGCTTAACATTAAAAACATAAAGATATATCCTACAGCAATAGTCTACCTTCAGCTTCCTTGCTCCTCCCCGACCAGCACCATCAGCTAATTCCATTCCCTGTGACAAAAGTAACAACTGTCAATAGTTTGGTGTGATTTCTTCTGTACACGTATTTACCTTATCTACTACACATGCGTAGTGTGTACACATACATGTGTTTTTTTTCTTTTTTTTAAAAAATTAAATCATAGCTGTGTACATTAATACTATCATGGGGTACAGTGTGTTGTTTCTATATACAATTTGAAATACTTATATCCAACTGGTTAACATAGCCTTCATGTCATTTTCTTAGTTGTTGTGTTAAGACATTTATATTCTACATTTAGAAAGATTCACATGTACCCTTATAGGATATGTTTAAAATTTCCCCCTGATCTTTAATATTTTTGGGCTATAGACATCAGGGCATTTGTGGAGGAGTCAGTTTATTATCCTTTTGATGATTAGGACTATTGCAACTGATTTATACCAAAGCTTTATTACCCACTCTTCCTAAGATGTCTCTGAAATGTGACCACCAAAAAGATTATTCTATTGAGCTTCCCCTCCCAAACCATAATTTTAGCAAACCTGGGAGAGGAAGCGTGGGAAGCACAGAGTAGCACCATGGGACGGGACCAAATGGACCTGCGGTCTGCAGGCACTTATAGTGGCTGGCTGCCTCTGTCCTCCATTTTTATAGGCCCTCTGTGTCCACATTACCTAATCATGACATCTGTGACATTGCTCATTTTCATCACAAACCATGAGAAGGGAGAAATGATGATCAGACCCAACACATCTTCCTTCATGTCCTCGCCTCAACTTGCAATTCAAAGATGGAGGCGGAGTTGAGAGAGGAAGGCCCTTAAAAGCCTCTGTGGTCTTTCCCCGGATCCAGCCCTATGTTATAGGTCCAGAGGAGCTGGGATTATATAATAGGGGTAGAGGTGGATATGGGGAAAAACCCATCAGAAAAACATGGCCAGAAACCTGGCCAACATTTAATGTTAGAGAATCTGTTTTTAAAAGTTTAAAAGAAAAACCCAGGCACTTTAGTATTTTGGATAAAGAAATTCTCCCTGAAAAATATTCTTGTTTTGTTTAGAGTGCTGGGTGATCTGTGCTAGAATTTCTAAAATGTTCCTACAATGTTGATTGAGAAACAATAGCCATTGCTTCCTAAAGTATGCGGCAGGAGACAGCCAGAGCCCTGGCATATGTGCCTGTGTCACCAGGGGCATCCTGACCTCAGTCCTGGACTGGTCCAGGAGGAGCCTGGAACAGTTCCCTTTGTTCCAGGCTGCTGGACTCACTCCAGTGATGGGCAGCTGGGGTGAAGACCACAAGGTTCACTGACGCCCTGAAAACTCCAGCAGTGAATAGACTAGGCAGGCCACAGTGGGCTACAGCTTCTAATTTGTTTTCTGACCTGGTCTTCTGAACATCAGCCTCAGGCCCTTTCTTTTAGCCAGGCCACATCCTTGCCCATGGGAATGCAGGGTAGCTGCCTTTCCGGGTGTTAACCCTCATTAGCCATAATTAGAAAGCAGAGCTCTGAGAACAAGTAATGACACGTGCAAATTAGGGTAGCTTGATTGGAATTTGAAAGTGCATTGTCCAGCCTGCCTATAGTGGCAGCCTTGAAATTGTGAGTTTCTCTAGAGTCCTGACTGTATTATTGGTTTGATCCACAGGCTTTGTCACACTACTTGGCCATAGAGTTTGTAAACTGCCTTGTCAGGCACTTTCTGAGACGCAGGAGTATTGGCCTATACGATCTCTGGCCACAAGAGGGAGCTCTGCCCGTTCTTAGCAAGAGCAGCAGCCTCATTCAGGCACCTGTGAAACTTCACTAGGGCGATGGTCTCAGATGTGATCTCCTATAAATTATTTTAATCTAGGCTACTTGAACAAAAGTGATAGAATAACTATGAAAAATACAAGGCTTGAAATAGCATTTAAAGAAGAGTATAAGCTACTAATTAACTGAGGGTAGCTCTATGTTTGTTTTTATTTTCCTTAGATCCCATTCTGAGAGTTAAAAAGCTTTGTCCTTCTGCCTCAGGGGCCTCTGAAACAGGGAAATGGGACAGAAAAGTTTCTCACTTTAGGGACACACAGGGGAAGTATGATTCTTTGCATGGGCACAGAGCAGTCTCTGTGAGAGTTCAGAAGTTCAGGACCCAGACAATGGGAGGGAGCTGTGGGCCCTTCCTTAAACATTTTTATAGGTTGAATAAAGAGCTGGTTAAACTCAATAGCTCTGGCAGGGGCATGGGGGCAGCGTTAAGAACATGGAGAAGGGAAAGCATGAAAAGGGCAGGCTTCCTGGGCTTGACTTTTTTTTTTTTTTTTGCCACACATTGGAAGAAGAAGAGTTGTCCTGGGCCACACATTAAATACACAAATACTAACAAAAGCTGATGAGCAAAGAAAAGATCTGTGCATAATTTTTATGATATCTGACACCATAGATAAGCAAAACAGGTCTCAACAAATCCACATGAAGCCCCTGGGCTACAGGTTGGATGCCCCCCAAGGATAAAGGATGAGGTTGGGACAACTTATCAGCCCTGCCATCTTCGTTGGCCATAGCTGGGTGGTGGCTCTCCGTAGACATCATCTCCCAGTGGATTCCTGGGCAATCACCAGATGGAAGGAAGAGGTCCGGAGCACCTCAACTTTTTGCGACAAACCTATGAAGAGGATTCTTCTAGGACAGCACATTCTGCTAGAACGGATTGCCGTTTGCTGTTTTGTACTGGAAGAACATGCAGCACTAAAAAAATGTTATTGATTTCTTGAGTTGGAGTGTGATTCTGTTTCTATGTTTTAATGTCTGTGGTTTGCCTTTTAGTGGTGAAAATTCCACAGTGATTTACCACCTACAATTCGGGGTCCCATCAGATAATGAAAATTTTATGAAGTATATGATGAGTGAGGAGTTGGTGCTGGGCATTTTGCTACAAGATTTCCATGATCGGAACATCCCTGGTTGTGAGAGTCTGGGGCTCGATCCAGCATCCCTTTTGCTATACGGTAAGTAGAGCAGGTACAGAAGTCAGAGTTGTGAGGATGAATGAATGAGTGGACCAGATTGGAGACAGATGGTCTGGTTTGGTTTGACAACTTTGGTGACTGGGTATGATGTCAAGTCATTCATCCATGGACTTATCACTCAGCCCATGTTGCTTCTGTCCCACACTCTGTGGAGGATACCCAGTTCCTGCCCTCTATAAGAAGACACTGTAGTTAGAAAAAAAAGTTATGGAAAATATAATTGAACTACAAAGATGAAGACTGGTAAATGTTACCTTGTTGCAATTCACTTACCTTCTAAGCCCCGTGTCCTACTTTACAACATCATTAGCAACCTTTAAGATAACCCTGTGGATTCACAGGAGAGGTGAGTATTGAGGAATTTTAAATAAAGGGTCTAGCTAAGTTGTTGAAAGATAATCTCCATATGGAGACTCTTCTTGCTTTTCTGTTGAAGGCCACTGAATCCATTAAGAAATTAACAGAGAGGCATAAAAAAACCAAATTGATTTCTTTCCATAGAAAATTAAAACAAATTTACTCATGTAGGTTTAAAATGGATAACAGAACAAGAAAATTAACATGTTACTTAATTAACATGGCCAACATCCTACTTGTCTGATTCTGAGAACTTTTTTCTTTTTTTTTTTGATCAGGCTAGGGTGCAGTGGCATCATTGTAGCTCACTGCAATCTCACACTCCTGGGATCAAGCAATTCTCCTGCCTCAGCCTCTTGAGTAGCTGGGGCTGTAGGCACCTGCCACCATGTCTTACTCATTTTTCTAGTTTTTGTAGAGCTGGGGTCTTGAACTCTAGCCTCATGCAATCCTCCTGCCTCAGTCTCCCAAAGTGCTAGGATTACAGGCATGAGCCACCGCACCTGGCCTTAGACTCTGAGAATTTTTAACCCTTTGCATAAAACCTGACAGAAAGTAAGGTTGGAAGGCAAAATGGCTTCACGTCTTGGAAACGTCCTTCCATTGCATCTGGACAGGAGCTTTGGCCTCTGCCCATGATCTCATCTCATTTCTCACTCCCGATTCCTCACTTGGAGGCCTGATGGCTCTTCTTTAGCCCATGATGCCAACAATCATGGCTGTTTTCTCATCCACAGTCCATGAGAAACACTTTCCACACAGCAATAGGTACTTAGTAAATACTACTTAAGTAAATGAAGAAGGGAAATTAGAAGGAGATGTTAGCAGCAGGTGCAGTGACAGCAGTGTAGAATCACAAGAGCAGAACAGAAGATTACAGAGCACACGTGTTACTACTCAGTTCAGGAAGAGGGGTCTGTTATGACATTTCTTGATGATGGAAGCAAAAGTAATCTCAGCCTAAGAAGACAGAGAGTTATGGGAAGCATTTATTAAAGCTTTCTTTTCCCAAATGAATAAAAGGAATGACATTCAGAAGGACAAATTTTAGCTCACTAGAAAATTCTCATAAGTGAACAGTTTCCTCCCAGAGCATCCTGAATCAATATAGTATGTCTGTGGGCCAGGGAGACAGCCATGTGTATGGGGTGAAGAGATTATGTCCCAGTTACAGGAATTTTAAAAAGAAAGGGAAAAACCTCAAGCCTCCAGCCCCCAGCTGTGCACTGAGGTGTGTAAGGCTGGTGGGGGTTTCTGCCATGGTGTGACTGGTCTTGTTTTACTGAGGCCCCCTCCATAAAATGGCAGTGCTACCTCCTTCTACAAGGAGGCAAGGAAGAAGGGAGGAAGATGAGGAAGAGTTTAAGGGGGTTATGAGGCTGATAAGTCCATGCAGAGCAGGATAAAGAGCACTGCTTGTGAGGCCCGAGCAGGGCTCTGAGAAGACCCAAACTCCACCAGATGGCCTCAGGTCCTTAGGACCCAGGGCTGCAGGACACTGGGGATGCCAGTCCCTGAGCACCCTGTGAGCTGTGCAGTCCCTGCTCTTCTGCAGCCTGTCCTCTTTCTCTCAGATATTTCTTCTGGGGGCCTTTCTCTGACCCACATCCCACTTCCTGGAGCGTGAACATGCAGTATGTTGAAACTGCTATAGTTGACCAAACTCCTGCAGTGACCACCACCTCCTTAAGTTGACCTAATTTTCATAGTATCAGTATAGTAGGCCTAGTTCCTTATGTTGACCATCTCCATATGTTGACTGGTTTGTTACACCCACATCCTGTGACCCACATCCCACATCCCGGAGTGTGAACATGCAGTTTGTTGAAACTGCTGTAGTTGACCAAACTCCTACAGGGACCACCACCTCCTTGTTGATCTAATTATCATAGTATCAGTATAGTAGGCCTAGTTCCTGATGTTGACCATCTCCATGTGTTGACTGGTTTGTTACAGTCCCTTGGGTGATCACCTTATAGAGGACTACTGTATTTGAGCCATTTTATATTTTCAGGAATTTGAGTTTCAGCCCCCTCTCAGATGGAAGGGTAGACAGTGACCAGTAGGGAAGGAAGAAAAGAAGAGAAACCCATGGCAGACAAGCAAAGGGGGGGTGAGGTGAGCCCAGGGCAACTCTAAGGGGAGGGAAGAGAAGTGTCAGGGACAGGCTGAGTGAGGCCAGGTGGGTTTCTGACTCTGTTCCCATGAGTGTGGGCTTGGTGGATAATGTTCTTACTCATCTAAGAGGAAAGATTCTTAAAATTGTTTGATTTGTATGTCCCTTAGAGATTCGAAGACAGCTATGTTCCTTCCTTCGAGAAGATTAAATGCACACACCCCTCCTCATTACACAAAATTGTACAAATGATTTCTGAGATTCCAGGGATTCCCCTGATGCCTGACTGCTGTCTGTTGGGGGTTCATATGTATGTACTTTAGAGGCAGAACCTTAAACTAGATAACAATTTGGATTCCTGAGTGCTTTTGTGTGTGTACAGTTCTCAGACTCTAATTTGGAAATATAGTAATTATTTTGACCTGGCTGCAGGTATATTTTAATTTGCTATAAAAATGAAAACTTACTTTTGTATGTAATTAAGAAAGGAATTTTTAAGACTCCTTGCCCCTCACCCTTCCTTGTCTTCGATCGTCTTTACCTTATGGGTGGGCGAGGCCTGGGTAAGTGGGGAGTCTGTTTTACTGATGTCAGAGCTGAGTCAGCAGCAGGAGGTAGTTCGGACACAGATTAGTTACTTGGCCCTGTTTCCTTACATGGGAAGGAGTCAGCCAGTAGACTGGCGGGAAAGGGGGCAAGGCAAACACAGGATTTCTGTGGGAGGGAAGAGGAAACAGCTCCAGCTAGGGCGGGAGAAACTGAGGCCACTCGCAGCTTTCTAGGTCCTTGCATGTGGCATTTAAATGATTCCAAATTTTACAGAACAGAACAAATCCTTTTATTAAAAGGGGTACAGCAGAGAAAGATGAAGCTTTTCTTGCCTCCTTTGGTGCTTAAAAAAGAACAAGCTTGAAATCATCAGGCCGGGGGCGCCCCACCCAGCAGCATGTGTGTGTCCTGTCCTGGGAAAGGCTCCTTGTGGTACCAGGAGAAGCATTTCTGTAGTGGAGGGATTCTCCAGGAATCCATGGAGGGTTGAACTGCAGAGCACTAGTTCTCCCTGGGGGTATTTGGCAATATCTGGAGACATTTTTAGTTGTCACGCCTGAATGTATATGTGAGAGAGTGGCATCCAGTGACTATGAGCCAGGGACTCCTCTGCCCCCTACAGACTCCCCACAGAGTGCACAGCACAGCTGTCTACAATCAAGAACTAGACAGCTCCAGATATCAGTCGTGCCACGGCTGAGAAGCCTGCGGAGGAGGCGGGGGCTCACTCTGCAAAGTGTCGCCGAGTGAGGGGGGTGCACGGGCACCTCCACAATCGGGCTGGCTCCGCACTGCTTCCTGCCTCAGAATTTCTCATGGGATATTGTACAGATTTTAAAAAACCAAATGTCTGAGGTATTTTTATGGTTAGACTATGAAAAGGGACTGAATGTCAAAATGTTCTCAGTATCCAAAAGCCACATGAAAATGTTTATCATGAATATTTATAACACATGATAAATATTTGGCCTTTGAAAAGTATTTAGAGGGGTGTGTGTGTGTGTGTGTACTGAAGAGTAAGCTTTCTGTTAGGAATTTATGAACATTCTAACTTTATATAAGATTTATTCAAACAGAATCAACTAAGAACATAAATATTTAAAATAATCATGATTTTAAAAATCAGCAACTTTTGCCCCCCTGTGTTTTCTTTTCAGAATGAAGCCATGGAGGTTGGTCTGTGTCTGAGAGCCGTGCTCCACTGAGTTTGGGAGATGAAGAGAATTCATTCTGTTTCCCTGACAAGATCCTGTGGCTCAATATAGATGTACCTGGCAATGACCAGAGGGGTGGAGACTGGATCTTTCTCTCCCCATCCTGCTCAGTCCCAAAGCCTAACTCCAAATTAAGTGAAACCACTCCTGTGCACGGCCTCCTTTGGGTCCAGTCTTGATAGAGGTCAGCGGGCTTGCCACAGCATGTGAGGTCGCAGCTATTCTGGAAGCACCAGCCGCTTCCACCCACGCGTAGACACTTTGTTTTTAGGGCAGGCGTGGTGCACTACCTCTTGTTAGGCAGGTCTCCTTAACAAGTGCCATTGGAGCAGGGATACGCAGGCAGCCAAGTGAGGGAGACTGAGTCAGTTCGTCACTGAAATCCCCTCTACCCTCCCACCATTATGGTAGCTCTACCTCTAGACCAGGTTGTGGAGAAAGGGCAAGCACTTTATAAGACCTGAGCGGCATAGCTGTGCCTGACCTGTGTGAGACGCCTGGATATCTCAGCAAACCAGCTGTAGGCATGTCGACCTAATGTAACTGTGACATAGATATATGTGTGTGTATATGTATTTGTGTATTGTATATAACTACAGAAAGAAGATGTATGTTTCTTAATTATTCTGCATCTCCTCATTGTTCCTAGGATTCCTGAACAATGTTTTGGAGTCCCTTTGAGTTTTGAACACATAACTATCATTTTGATAGTCACCCCATTTATACTTTTGTAAACATCCAGCACAGAGTCATGAGGACTGTTTCCCATCTGCTGTGGATATTACACACTGGCTCTTTGCTGCCCAGCGTTCCCAGATAGTGACTGTGTATCTTAATACAGATGATAGTGATACCACCGAAAGAACCACCTTCCTTTGGAGACACACTGTTGGAAGCTTAGTGCAAGATCATTTGAGAGTTAGCTTGGAGGAATATTAATGACTGTATAGATCATCTGTGAATATAGAATTTCCCATCACGAGGGAACAGAGTATTTGTTTTGTTGGGAAAATTGCTTTGCTGGGAATTTACGGAGAGAAAGAGTTTTGTGGTCCTTCAGTGAGAGATCTTTAATGCCAGTGTCACGGGTAAATCAGCCGTGGCTGGAAGCCCGTGTGAGGGCTGCGTGGCCGACTGCACGTCACAGGCTGGGTTTGACTCATGCTCTCTGACGCAGGGCTCGGTTCATGTGAATTTGCTTTCTTATTTAGCTGGAAGATACACGTGCTCTGGCTTACTGTCTCATTGTTCCAGTAGTTCCTTAAACTAGTGACATTAGTGGATTTTCCTCCTTCCTCTTTAATTTTTACGTATCAAATGTGAGCGTTAGTGTTTTTACTTTTTAGAAAATAATGAAAAATTTCAATGGAGAGGGATTTAAACTAGGCACAATAAATTATTTTTGCATCTGCATCGTTGCATTCTCATTTGTCTCAAAGATGTGGACTCTCCAGGGCTGTGCTATGGGCAGGCCTTTTCGTGTGGTAAGTGGTGCTGGAAGAGATTTTTTTCATTCCCCTGAGGGAGGCTTCCTCTTCTGAGAGAAGAAGATCTGGCTGGGTGGGCCTGGGGCTGACTGGGTTCTCCACTCTGTTCCCGAGAGAACAGGGCGAGGCCTTCCATTCCCCACCTCTTCCTCTGAGAGCCCTCCCTGGGGCTGGACAGTAGGGCCTGCTGCATTGAGTTTGGAGACAGGACTTAGCTTTGTTCTTCTCTTCTGCTGTAGAAAGCACCAAGATGCAAGTACGTCGGCTTGGGTTTTGACCACTCGTGTGTCATAAAGAGGACTTTCCATAGGTTTGACTTTTTGGCCCAAGTGGTGTGGAAAGAACTGACCTTTGTAATTGAAGCATTGTGAGGTGTTCGGAAAAAAAAAAAAAAAAGTGGCCCTGACGTATATACACTGTTCTGCTATGGGAGAGAAACTTATTGGTCATCATATATCTTAAAGGATAAGCATGATGCCTTGTGCATAGTAAGGTGAAATAATGAAAGGATTTGAGAAGAAAAACTGCTGTTTTCTGGAAGTCACTTAGTTGTGAGTAGAATAGAAACAGCCAAATCGGATGAATTTTCCCTTGCCAGCAAAATTCTAGCCATGTGTCTAATTATCTCTTGCGTTTCAACTTAATTCAGTTCTGTAGATTTTTAAAAGTGGTGGGTTTTATGGAAACACATATGGGATACTAATGGAGAAGAGGATGACAATAAGAAAAGAAGCTGCTGGTATTATTAGGGAGTCAGGGCTTCCTAGATGAACCAGGAAACAGTGGGGAAAAAAGTACCCAGGTGTTAAAAACAAGAAAGACAAACTGTAGGGGTGTGGGGGGTCAGAGAGAAGAGTGGTCAATATATTTTAATGGGAGAAGGTTTTACATAGGAAGGAGGACTCCAGCTGATCCCTGAAGCACTGGTGGGATTTGAATAAGCAGATTGGCCTGCCTTTACATTTGTGTTTGCTGGGCCGAAGTGTGGAGGTCATAGCTCACTATAGCCTCTAGCTCCTGGGCTCAAATGATCCTTCTGCCTCAGCCTCCTGAGTAGCTGGAACTATAGGCGCACACCACCATCCCTGCCTAATTTTTGTAGAAATGGGGTCTTATGTTGCTCAGGTTGATCCTGAATTCCAGTCCTTAAGTGATCCTCCCACCTCAGGCCCCAGAGTGCCATTATTATTGGTGTGAACCACTATGCCCTGCCTATCCTTTTTCTTTTAGGTGTGAATTCTGGACACCAATGTCTATCCTATTCAGAGTCTGGTCAACGCTAAAAAAAATGGGAGAAATTTCTCAAACTCCTCCCTTCTCTCCCATGAATGTTTCTTTGCTTTGAAACAGGTTAGTTCCCACTATTGTTACATTGCTGGCAGCTTTATCCACAGACATCCTTTCCTACAGGATTAGACATCACAGACTTAGCCTTAGGAAGCCCTCTCATTTTACAGGCGGGAAACCAAGGCCTGGGAGCTGGAGGGACCAGCCCAGAGTTGCACAGTTTGTTCGGGGCCAAGTCCAGCCTGCTGGGCAACCACACGTGCTGAATGGCCTCCTGCCCTGGTAGGAGCCCCAGGGCCATGCAGTCCAGGTGTGGTTGGCATCTGAAAGTTCATGAGGAGCACAGGTGGTTGGAGGGAAGGAAGGATGGAGAGGGATGGCCAGCAGACTGCAGAGGACTTTCTCTAATGAGAATGGGCCCTAAATGCTTCACCAAGCCTAATGAAAGACCCCTCTGTGAGAAGTGGGAGGATTTACACTCATCTGTTGCACAGTTGGCAGAACCCAGCACACTCCCATCAAGTGGCTTTCTGAGCTGGAGAGGATGTAGGGCAGCTTAGAAAAGAACTGAGTCAGATAAATGTAAACAAAATCTCCTTTTCGCTACAGAACCCCATCCTAGCAAGCCTTTTTTCTGTTCTGCCTATGACCTTCTATCTCTGAGAATATCTGAAGCACTTTTCACCGTTCGTCCTAAAAACATTAATATTTGAACTTGTTGTAGACAGTAGATTTTCCTGCCCTGTCTCTGTCCTCTTCCTATTTTTCTCTTCTGTTTTAAATGATAATTTATTCACAGAATGAGGGATTATTTATAGTTGCTAGTATGCACGTAAAACGGAAACCACAAAGTCTGCCGTTGCTACGTAAATTATGCGTCTGAAGTTTGGCTATATACAGTTTCAAGACAAGCAGGGAGGTGTCTTCTGGTTATAATTGTGATTTATAAGGTGAATTTAGATGCTCAGCTTTGCTTTGTCTATCAAGAAAAGGCTTTCTTATATGGAGAGGGTGCATCCATAATCCTTTCAAAACATACACAAATGTGTGGTGTGTGTGTGTGTGAATGTACATTTTCTGCAAAGAGGGTACATGGCTTTCATCAGAAATCCTAAAATCTATGGAAACAGGATCAGCATTATACACTGACATAGTGGATTTCTTTACACTAAAATTTACTAGAAAATTTGAGATTTTTTACACATGAAGTTCATTAAGTTGGGTCATAGAATCTTTTTCCTTACTTTTTATTGATATTATTTTTGATTGATAAATGTATGTATACCTTTTGAAATACTCCAAAATAGCTCAGCTCAAAAACAATTCCCCTTCATAATCCCTCTAATTTTATTATAAGAACAACTTTCTTGGGTTAAATATTTGTGCTTAATATGTTCCAGATGGAAGTTATATATTATTTGGAATAGGTAATACTTTCACAGAATAAAGTTCAAAGAAATACAGTTTATTGCATCAAGAATATTCCAACCAACCAACCTGTGCAATGGTCCAGTATCCCTATGAAATAAGTCCACTGTAAATTCATTGATTGGGTGTTTCTGCTTCAGTACAGGACTGCTGGGTGACCCTGGGTCACCAGATGGATCAGCATGTTTTCCTCCATACATCACAAAAGATTTTTGTTTCTCTATCCTCTTTGATATCAACTATTCAGGGTCTGTGATAGATTTTTTGCATATATTACATATGATCCTCCTGTTTATGGAATAAAGCTGAACCTGCAAGTAACGTGTTCGTAGTCCCAGAGGGAGGAAGAGATAGACCCAGGATTTGAATGGCTGATTCTGTCTCTGGGGTCTACACTCTCTCCCCTAAGCCCAGTTAAGTCTTACACTGTAGTCACTGCTAAGCCTCCTTTTGAACCTATGTGAATCCTGGCCAAGGATCAAAGTTAGGGATCCATGGGAAAAATTTTTGCTAAAGAAGTGGAAATTGGCAGAGGATAAGATACCAAGGTGAGATTGGCTCCCTAACTGAAGACCATTGACTGGCTGGAGTTTGAGCAAACCTGTGACACACTTAAGGTAAAGCGACTGGATTTATCCTCATTTGTCACTTAGCACATTTTCGACGGCAAAGTTACTTAGCTTTGGTTATCTTTGAGAATAAGACAGTAAACACAGTGCAGCTACTGCTTGTCTCAACAAAGCCCCGACTATTTTAACATCCCTAAACCTAGGCCAGTGGCTGTGAGTTAAGTAAAACGGCAAGTGGAGAACACAGGTGTGAATATAGAAATAGATGAATTTGCAAAACGGTCTTGGTTTCACTCATCCAATTTGCAGCTTATTATTTTTTACATTAGTACCTGTTTTTATGCCTCAATAACCAAGTACATTTCTGTTGAGTTTGTCTCAAACTCTGGTCACTTAGAGCAGAGTCTGCAAACTTTTTTCCAGAAAGGGCCCATGTAGAAATATTTTTGGCTTTTTGGCTTTGTGGAGCCTGTGGTCTGTATCACAACTACTCAATTCTCCCATGGTTGAGCAACCACGGATAGTGTGTAAACATATGAGTGTGGCTGTGTTGCAAGATAAGTTTATTTACAAAAACAGGTGGTGGGCCAGATTTTCCCTCTATGATGCCATAGTTTGCTGAAGCCTAGTTTAGAGAATAGACATAATTCTAGGAACATTAAAAAGATGAGGCCATGTAAATAACCAGGTCATACAGGAGTGTTCATTAGAGAATGTTTGAGTGTGGACATTTTATTCATATTTTGTACAATACATTGCTAAATATATACATTTACAATATGGTAGAGGGTCTTCTATGTAGTATATTGTAGGACCACTGATTAGAAGCTTGGGGAAAATGAGCCTTTTAATGAAGTTTTGCCACTAACTTTAATGTATCATTGGGAAAATTATCCTCTTTGAGCCAGAAAAAGGGTAGTGGGATGGAGTAATCTCCCAGGGTCTTTCTACTCTATCTCTGAAGCTGTGATTGTCTTATTAAGACTTCAAGGCAGAAACACAAATTTAAAAACAAAATCCTATAGGTTAAAATTATATAAACATCTGGCCTGGAACCTCCTGATTCAACTCATATAACCAGTGAGGCCACATGGGCCCACAAGTCAAAGGACACTGTATGGAGGACGTGGCCCAGACATGTGGAGTGAGAGGAGCATCGTGGGAGTGCAGCTGAGCTGGAAGGTTGCTATAGTGAGTGAACTCCCTGCTGGATAGTACAACGGTATAATGATATAAATAGTAAAGCTTCCTTGGGATTTCAGAGAAAAATCACGGGGACACTTTATCAGAAGATCCCTACGAAAAGCACAACCCTTTGTGGTGTGCACAGCTATAGGAGAATCAGGGAGCCCCTCTCACCTCCTACCCAGAACCACTTAGAACCCAAGATGATCACTCCTTTCTCAAATTGTGGTCTTTAGGGTAACTGGTTGATCTTCGGATGTCATGTCGGCTTTTGAACAGGATCTGAGAAACCCTGTGGTTTGCAAACCGTGCTCTGTGGGGGAAGGGGTGGATGTAGAAAGTGAGCTGCGGGATCCTTGCACCCCGCATTTGCTTCAGCCAGCCCCTAATGGCCAGCTTTCATTTGCTGATGTTAAGTGCTCTTCCAACCTCTGTGTTAGAAATGAGAAAAGTGACTCTCGGGAGGGGTCCCAGGCAGATGCGGCTGTTGCAGAAAGTGAGAGGAGACGCTGGGCGGCATGAGGAGTTCGTACACATCGTCCGGGGAGGGTGGGTGCCTCGGGGTGGACGGCATATGGAGAAGTGAATACTCGGTCTCAGTTCCTCTGGAGGACTCTCCGGGACTCTCGGCCTTGCAGGAAACATTCTCATAGTAGCCCTCAGAAGAGTTCCCAGATGGCCGTCTTGGAAGGACACTGTGATCGATGAGGGTGTAGCACAGCTCCTCTACGTAGATCTGGTCCGAGCTGTCCTGCTGGTCAAAGGACAGCCGTCATTAAGTTCAGTGGCAACCCAGACCTGACCCTAAGCCAAATTTGTTTTCTATGACTGCCTCCTCTCCAGCAGTCAGCCATTTTTCCTAAATGCCTGCCCCCACTCCAACCACTAGGCCAGGCAGCCAGTGTGCCCCAGCTGCCCAGAGTATTCAGCCTACCCAGGTGTGCCCTCTGCCTCACGTCCCAGAGTGGCCCCTGGACACCTGCACAATTTGCAAAGTCTCAGGGCTCTGGGGGCAGCCCATTCTTACAAAAGGGAACAATCTGATGACACCTTAATGTGTTGGGGTGATGATATTTTACCACCTAGTCCAGAGATATTTGCATTAGTAAAGAGGGAAACATCTCAAGGGAAGGTTTCACTCACAACGGAATCTCAGGAGATGAAAAGCAAAGCAGCAAAGTGCAGGAGACAGAGCGCGGATTTGAAGTGACACTTAGTTTTGAATCCTGGCTCTGCCAACTTGTCCTCTGTCTGGATTTGGGGAAATATAGCTAAATCTCTTAGTTTTCTCATCCCATCTGTAAAAAGGTGGGCGTGGGGAATAATAGCATCAATCTTATGAGGTGGTGGTGACAATGACACAAGGTAAGGCTCGTAAACCACTCAGCAGGTTGCATGTCATAAACTAAGTGGGCAGTAAATGTCAGTTTCTTTCAATAAATGTAAAACAGAAATGGCTGCTGCTCTGACTCCAGGTCCTGCCTATGCTTCCTGGTCTCCCAAGCACTGGCATCCAAAGTGTTTCTTTCATGGATGGGTCAGAAAAAGTCCAGGAGGCCACCTTTTCCTGGAGCAGGGGGTCTGTACTTCTATCCTCATCTCAGAAAATGTCTTTGAACTGTTCTTATTACCTGGATGGGAGCAGATGACATTCCTTCGCCTGCAGAGAGAAAATACACTCAATGAGTTTCAGGCTATGGGGAGATTTGAGGGGGAGAGGGAGGGAGGAGAGGATTATAAGCAATCAGAGAAGTGGGGCACAGCTGGGGTAGCCCTTATCCAGTTATTCTAACCTATATCCCATCCCTGAGAAGGGACAAGGAATAGCAGAGCTGTGCTTAGTTTGTGAGGTGAGATGAGGGAGACACATTCAGTGGGCCTTTGGATAGGAAATCTCTCCCGCCTCCCTCCACCTGCATCCTTCTTTACACAAAATTCACTGCATGCTGACTCTGTACCAGGCACTGGGGAGACAAATAAGAATCAGAAAACAGTCCCTGTCCTCAAGGGGCTCACAGGCTAACAAAGGAGACAGACGAGGGGTTGCGAGAGACCTAGAATGCCGAGAGGAGGCTGCCGTTTCTACAGTGAGTGACAGAGGATGGTGGGGATGTAGGGGCTGCACTCAAGGAGGCTTTGCAGAAGAGGAAACGCTTAGGCTGAACACTACCACTCCTGTACCTGCTGGCAGATACAAACACGAACAGGGCAATTTTTCAAAAGTCAACTTACTTAAAACCAACTGGCATTGGCCATTCAGCAAAGAGGGAAGTGGACACACCTGCTACCCCCTTGTGAAGACGCCAGAGCAAGAGGAAACATGTGCCCTCCCGTGGACGCCTGCAGTACAGGTGCTGTATGGTGCGTGGATGGACATTCCTCCAACAGTGACTCCCAGATCCCCACATCTCTGTAAATGCCTGCGGCCATCTAGGACTTTGCTGATTACCATCACAGGAAAAGTGTCTGTGAGTTTTAACATCTGGTCTTATTTCCACTCCATTTTGCTCTGATGGAGGTTAGAGTTCCCTGGGACCCACTGTTTCCCAGAGTGACATGGCTGGAGTGGCAGGTCTGTATTAGTCATTTTATACACCTTGACAGGGCTAGTTTTCAAGGTGCAGCACTGAAGTCATGAAGGCAAAGTCAAAACTCTGTTTTTCTTCAAAAATCCAATGCCCTTTCCTCAGTCCTGTATTTTCTTATTTTTATTTTTATTTTTGTTTTTATTTTTATTTTTTGAGATGGAGCCTCAAGCTATCCCCCGGGGTAGAGTGCCATAGCATCAAACTCACAGCAACCTCCAACTCCTAAGCTCAAGCAAGTCTCCTGCCTCAGCCTCCCAAGTAGCTGGGACTACAGGCGCCCACCATAACGCCTGGCCGTTTTTTGGTTGCAGCCATCATTGTTGTTTGGCGGGCCCAGGCTGGGGATTCGAACCCGCCACCTTAGGTGTATGTGGCTGGCACCTTAGCCGCTTGAGCCACAGACGCCGAGCCATTTTCTTATTTTTTTCTCTTGCAATTCCATTTAACACCCTCTCTTTGAATTTGTTCTGCTTAACTTCAACACTCTTCTGTCGCTATAGACCATTGCACCAGGCTCCTAAGTAGCTTTTTGGCATTTATTCTTTGCTATAATTTGTTCCCCACAGAGCAGCTGGAGAGATCTCTTTCACACAAATCTGGTCATATTTGTCCCCCGCATAAAGCCCTTCAGAATCCCCTGTAGCTCTCAAGAAGAGGATGAAATCTTTAACGTGGCCGCAGGACCCCTGCACTCCCCTGTGCTCTCTGTATGATGCCTTTGCCTCCACCTCTTGTGTTAACTGTCTCCAGTTAATTCCTTCAAGCTCCAGACCTCAGGCAGTAATTGAAGAATATGGAGACGAACAAGACCGCCCCCGCTTCAGTGAGCTCACAGTCTAGTAGGGAGAATATGCAACTGGACAAATCGAAGCAAAATACAGAAATATTTTGAGCATACTAGAAATATGCCCAAAGGGCTTGGGGAGCACAGAGAAGAGGTGGTTCGGAAATGCAAGTCACCAAAAGTGACAATTATAAAAAAGTTATGACTTACTTTCCTTCTGGGAATCTTGTCTTTCTTTAAAAATGTGTATTTTTTTCCTGCAAAAGAAGGGAAATTGGTGATTTTAATATTCAGAGACTCTCAAAGGAAACAATATAAACTTACAAACTTATTGTTTAACTCTTTGATTTGTTGAAGTTATGCAAATTTTATACCTCCTTGAGCAAAAAGGGATTAGGTAAAAAAGAAGAAAAAATGAATGATGAGGCCAAACAGAAGTACATTCTTTTGTGCCTCTCTCATTCTCTCTCTTCTCCCCTCCCTCTTTTCTAAATCTGATAGAGAATTGATTTACATAAAGAAAACTATGGTGGTATTGCAGGTTACTTACTTTGTTATTTTCTAACAAAGAATCATCTTTTTTTGTATCATAACAGTGAAGGATTTCTAATCTGATTCTAATCTGTGATCTCCAAAACAAACAAATGAACAAACAAGCAAGCCCATTCCTTCCATAGAGCACACAGTATTAAAGACCCCCTAGAAAATGCAATATAAATATAATGCAAGTCCCTTTCCATCGTCTGAAACAAGGACAACACCTACTGTAAGGAGGATGACCAAATGTCCTGGTTGATGTTACTACTAATTCCTTAGTGACCATTAACTATTTTTAGCAACCTTTTCATTCTCAAAGATATCCTAGTTTGGATAGTATATTATATGATGACCCTGACTGTAAATTACCTGGGCAAGAGGCAGAAATGTGTACTTCTGTCCATGGGGATTCTGGGGTTTGCAATATAAAAAAGGATTCTTTCTCTATTAGTTGCCAGTTTCATCCTTGCCTCTGAGGCTTTCCTGTTTGAGAAGAGGACGACACCTCTGCCTCCCTGCCCCGTGAGGTATCGTTCCTGTTTCATCAAACTTGAAGGGTTGCTTCCCTGACCAACTCTGTGTGTAGGTTAGTGATAGGCTTTCGCTATGGCCTCCGACAGCAGGGAGTTCACAGGTAACTTACAGTAAATACCACATTGAAACCACACTTGGGGAAATAACACCTAAAATCAGCTCTCCACTCACCATGGCAGGCAGAAACACCCGTCGGCGATGTGGCAATCCCAGCACCTAAAATACCCAAAAGAAATGATGCAAATCACAAGAAAAGATTTTTTCTCTCCAAGCAAATATTAATCCTAGGCGACCTGGACACAGCTCTCATTGTAGACGACCTTTGTCCTTCTAGGATGGAGATGACCCCATCAATTCCTAATCAGGGAAAAAACTTCCTATTATATTCTCAGCAAAGGGAAAAGATTTTCTTATGCTCAGTTACAGGGATTTATGTGTGATGAACACATAGGGACATCTCCAGGAAATCAAGGTGCAAGGAACAAGTATGTGGACATTTTAGAAATCTTTTTTTTTTTCCAGCTTATCGCAGTGGCACACGTCTGTAATGAGCGCTTGGGGAGGTTGAGGCGAGAGGATCACTAGAGGCCACAAGTTTGAGACCTGCCCGAGCAAAATAGTGAGACCCATGTCTGTATAAAGAGTAAAAAAAAATTAGCTGGCTATTATGGCATTCGCCTATCCTCCCATCTACTCTAAAGGCTGGGGGGGGGGATCTCTTGAGCTCAGGAGTCTGAGCTTGCAGTGAGCGGTGATGACACTGCTGCATGCTGGCCTAGACAGCAGAGAAAGACTCTTTCTCTCAAACAGAAAAAGAAACAGAAAAAAGAATAGGAAGAAATTATTTTTTTCAGGTATGAGTTAGGAAATACCTGTATCAGATTTCACTGCACTCTGAATTTCCTCAAATTTATGCTACATTGTAATTGTATTTTCTAAGTTTATATTTACAACTACCTACATGTTTGAAAGTGAAAGCCCTTTATCTCCAGGAAAACAAGGCACATGTAACAATTATGTAAAACCATTTGAAAAACACCATGCAAAAATGTCTCTTCCGGTGAGCTTTCCCGTGGATTTCTTCCAGAGGGGCGGTGGAGGAGAGGCTGACTGCATGATGACCTCGGCAGGGTCAGCAGCTTTGCTGAGTGTCCTACCAGCCTCTAGGCTTGGTGTATCACTAAAACCTTTGGGGCCAGGGGGCCCCACCGCAGCTCTTCCTCTCCCTCAGGCTGCCTTCAGGGCTCTTTAAACCATTTGCTTACATCTCTTGCTTTGTTACTAAAGAAACAAAAGGAAACTACCAAATCCCACCAATGTTAAGGAACCAGATTCACTGAGGAGATACAAGAATGAAAGGAGGTGGGTGGTTTTGAGTTAATGGATCAGTATCTCTGAATTCCTTGAGGCATAGTTTCCTAATCTAAAAAAATGAGGCCACTATACTGTTCAACTCATGGAGTTGTAAGGAAGAAATAAAATTAAATATGAACAATAGCTATTAGTAAACTGGCTCTTTCCTTTGCTCAACTTTGTCTTCCGTTTATAATACGGATATTTTGGGTTTGAGATGGGTTCAGACAACATCCATGAAGCAGGCCAGACAATCTCTATAACCTGAAGCTACATGCCAATAATTCCAGGTTTCTGTCTCATTCACAGAGCCTTCCCCACTTCCTGGTCTACCCAATCTCTCCCTTAATGAGAAAAGAACCATAATGCCCATGGTTCCTCTGATCTATTTCATCATTTGGATGCATGCTTTAACAGATGCACAATAATACACCCCATTATTGGGTGTTGGGACATCACTGCTGGGTCCCCAGCCCCTAACATGGGCCTTGCTATTAAAAATATAGCAACAGTAGTTATTTTTTAGTTGCAACTTTTTCCCAAAGATCCTCTGAAAACCACATGAAAAGTATAGATAACTCCACAGGCTTTGCCACCCTTTGTGATTCTTGGACCCTGGGATGCTCAGGAATTCTCTTCCTGAGAATTCTTAGTGTCATGGACTCAAAAGAGCTGGTGAGAAAGGATTGATGGGGCCATCTTGATTGAATAGCATCAAGATAATCACAGGGTCTCTCCACAAACCTTGCAACAACAGTTATGACATTGAGGATGTGGTCACTTCAGAAATATAAAACCAGAGCTTCAAATAATTAGGATGGAATTTGAGCACAGAGGTATTTCAGATTGGCAAACAAAGAGGCAACAAGAAATAAAACTCCTTATTTTATAACAGGGCTTATCAAGGACTAACAGGGTGTGTTTTCTGTTGCTAGGGATTCCATGAGGCTCCTAGCAAAGTAGCACATCTCCCATATAAAGTTTCAAAGCCATTTCGTCTTCATCCTGTCTTCACACTTGCTACCCTTACAACTGATGCTGGGTCTAGGAAGGACCCTCCATGGCAGGGATGTGAAGCCCAGGATCTGACACACTTCATTCTCCCTGGCAAAGGCTGGGAGGAGTCTGTTGAGTTTTCTCCCACCTGGATGTTCTCTGCTTGGGGGTTTGAAGTCTCAGATCCCAAGGCATCTCTTGAGTGTCTTGCTGCCACCTAAAACTTAACAAATCAGAAATGGGCTAAATATTTCTTCTCCAGGCTTCTTATTTCTGTTTGTAATTGTTCCAACTGTCCTTACTTCTGCTAGCAGCTTCTCCCTCACACCTGTTAATAATCCCTCCTCAAGGGTGTCCCATAGCCTACCTTCAATCTGACGTTATTGCCACTGCCACAGAACAGCCCACTGATTTTCTCTGACAAATGTACATACAGTTAACCCTAAACCACCTGACGCCAAACGTCCAGGAATTTTCATCATGACTGCGAGTATATCTGTCTAGAGCAAGGACTGGTCTTCTTAGCTATCATTAGCTGTTTGACGTAGTTCTAAGAACTCTACACAAGCAATGAGGAAGGGGCTGGCCTTGTCTTATGTAAATGGCCATCTTTTACGGAAAGCACAGGTATAGAGAACATGGGGGAAAAGGGGAAGAAAAAGATTAAAGAAAACAAAATGGTTCATTGCTTGTGTTGAATTTCTACATATTTAACTTCTCATTTGCTGGGAGCTGGGAGTAAGAAGATAAAGAAACAAACACTTAAACATTACTTTCTATACCGTAGTCATTTTATACATTATATTTTGCCTTATTTTAGAATCAATCCCTACAGTAGACACCACAGTTCCCCCCCTTTTTTTTAATCCAATGAGAAAACTGAAGCAAAAAATGTTAGGCAACTTCTCTGAGAATCCACAGCCAGTAGGAGGTGAGGCTGGGTTTGTTTCTGGCAGATTCCTTCCTCTGAGACTCTAAGCTGCTCTCATGAGGGGTAGTTGCTGTTCTAGGCTGTGAGAAATTTCTCCAGCTCTTATAACAAATTTGGTGTGGTGGGGTGTGCTGATTGTATGATAACTGGGTAGTAGGGGTGAAGTTGAAAAATCAGATCCCAATATATATGAGACTTTTTAATATATTAAAGGATTAAAGGAGACATTTTAAATTAGCATAGAAATAAAGATGCTGGACCAATTTATCAATGATTAGGAAAAAATATTATATGTGACATTGTACATTAAATGTATGTCATCAGATATAAAACAATTAAATCCCTACAAATTGTATATGTGGATTTGTCTTATCGTGAAGAGGAGGGAAGAATTTTAGCATAATGTAACTGCAGAAACTAAAAAGCTTTTTTTTTTTGGCTGGGGGCTGGGTTTGAACCTGCTACCTCTGACATATGGGGCCAGTGCCCTACTCCTTTGAGCCACTGGCACTGCTCGAAACTAAAAAGCTTTTTAGAATTAATTCCATTATCTTTAAAATATAATGAACATTAACTCATAAAAAGTCAGAATGCAAGCCTTGAAAAAATATTTTTTTACAATATTTATGAAAAAGGGCTGATTTCTCTGAAGTACAAAAAGATTTTACTATCCCTGAAACAAAATAGACCAAAATCTAAACAAAAATCAGCAAAAGACATTATGAGGTCTTCACAGATGAAGAAGTATAAATGACCAAAGAACATAATTAAAATTGAATTTGATGTTATCAGTAGTTATAAATGCAATTACCATTTTATTAGTTTATATTCATGCTTTATCTAGTTTTCATTTTTTTGAGTACATATTAATGAGTACATATTAACGTCATAATCCTTCACACTCATATCAGTTCTCAGACACAAATGTACACATTTGACATTAATCACTACTTACATCATTTCTATATTTTGTTTGTTTCAGGGCAGCTGTCTCTTTTGTTTCCAATCATTGATTTAACACTAAAAACACTAATTGAGTGCCTATTATATGCCCCAGACAATGCCAGGAACCAGGAGTTGAAAGACAAATCTCTACATTTGAGGAATTCACAAGTAGATATAAAAATAGTGACTTATACTCTTACAGGAAAATGCTAGAATAGATCAACAAAGGGCTTTGGAGACCCATGGGGAAGAAATCTCAGATAACACTGTTCTCAGGAAGTAACATGAGGCTTTCCATAGCCTCACCAAGCCTCCTTTTGGTAAGTGGTCAAAAGTGGGTCACCTCCTTTCCCTGTGTTCCACTCTCCAGCCGCATGAACTGAGAGCTGGAACTCTAAACATAATCCTATAAAGACTTCCCTATATAACTCACTGTCCCTAGACAGCCTTACTTTATATCCTTGTTTTAGGTGTTATTACTTTTCAGAATGGCTGTTTTGATGTTAATAAAGATAATGATAAAATAAAAGAAATGATCTGATTATTGAGTCCTACGTTATATCGGGCACTGCGCTAGCACCAGAGACTCTAGAATCTGCACTACTCTAAGGTAGGGATTGTATTATTATCTTACCTAAAGTGAGGAAGATGAAGTCATGAAAACTTCAGCCCAATTCTCTACCTATTGAAATGACCTCTGCTTCTCCGCTTGCAGGGAGTGCACACCAAATAAAGCCTGATGGTGACACTGGGTTTACCTTAAAATAATGACTGAGAGAGCGGTGATACCGTTTTTGACTTCCAAGTGGAGCATGAAGAGCTCAGGAGAGCGTCCCTTCCAGGACCCCAGAAAGTTATTACACTTCTTTGGTGATTGCCTATTTTATAAACCTCCCTTGGTAAAGTTTTTCCACCTTTCAGCTGTTCTCCACCAGCTATTCTCTGTGTTTCTGGGGAGAAGGCAAAACCTACAAGAAATTTAAAGTGGTGTCTGGCATAGTAGGCACTGGATGCTTGGCAGTTTTCTTAACTTAATTCCCTTCATTCCCCAAAGCAGCCTCTTTTTCTCCTTCTGACTGCACTGCCCCATCCCAGCTCCCTTGCTCCCCCGCAGGGAGTCTGGACTCACCTGTTTTCCCTCAGCAGAGAGTTTCCCATCCTCTTAGTCCGGTGCCTTCCTCTTTGTCCCTTACCACTTCCTTCTGGCCTGCCTTGTGCTCAAACAGGGCAGACCTGACTTAACGGCTGGCTGTGTGGCTCTGGCCACCTGTACAGAGAGTTGAAAGGAGAAGGGTATCTCTGCAGAGAAAAGGAAGAGGCCTGGGGGAGGGGACTTACAGGCACAAACACGCAGAATGTCCTAAAATGTCAGAGCCTACATGTATCGGACTGTTGGCCATAACCAGAAGCTTTGAACTCCCCCAGAACCCCAGGTCTGCAAGGGCAGATGGGCTGAGTTTTTCCATTACATACACTTAA
>NW_003852517.1:1699554-1727881 GCF_000181295.1 Otolemur garnettii
AAAAAAAAAAAAAGAAAAGAAAAGGTTTAAGAATCAAGCCGCAGAAAATATAATATAAAAACCTCTCAAAATTCATTTAAGAGTAAACAAACACCCAAAAACAAAATGAGCAAAATATTTGAATGAACACTTTACCAAAGAAATGATATGGATGGCAAATACATGGAAAGATGCTCGAGATTGTAGTCATTAAACCACAGTATACCACATTTACACACTCACTCCAATGGCTAACATTATAAACAAAGGAAAAAGGAAAAGCTGACAGTGTCAAGTCCTGGTAAGGGACTCAGAGAAACTGGAAATCTCATGCAGATGAGAATGCAAAATGATACAGCTTTTTTTGAAACCAGGATGGCAGGGTTTTTTTTCAAAGTTAGACCTGCACTTACAGTACATCCCAGCAATTTTGCTCTTAGGCATTTACCCAAGTGACTCTTAAGTCCTCTAAAATCACATGTACACATTTTCATACCTGCTTTACTGAAAATTGACCCCCTGTGAAAAAATCTTGAAAATAGCCTAAAAGATCTTCATCAGTAAATGGTAAAACAAACTATAATGATCTGGTATGTACCTGTTGAAAGTGATTTCCCAGACTGTATTTTTATGATTCTTTCACTTTTTCTGGATTATTTAAAAAATAATTGCAAAGAAATATGAAAACACAATTTATCAATACTGATAAATGGAAACCCCTATACTTTTACATGGTGTTTTTCAGAAATAGTTCTTTTAGCATTAAAATTTATACATTGCTAGCTCAAGTTATATGTAATTTTGAAAATATATGGAGTAAAAAACATGGGGGATTTTGAGTAAAAATGACCTCTAAAGTGGTTGTAGGGCCTTAAGTTGCTTCTTATTTTATTTCCTAAAGTAATTTGGTACAAACTGCAACGAAGTTTATTTACTTTGTGTAGTCTGGAAATGGTTCCTGAGCCATAGAGGAAGACTACATTAGACCTCTATTCTCTCTATTGTCTAAATGTTTTGTTTTCTTTTCTTCCTTTTTTTTTTTTTTTTTGAGACAGAGTCTCACTTTATTGCCCTTGGTAGAGTGCTGTACTGTCACAGCTCATAGCAACCTCCAACTCCTGGGCTAAGGCAATTCTCTTGCCTCAGCCTCCCAAGTAGCTGGGCCTACAGGTGCCTGCCAGAGCGCCCAGCTACTTTTTTGTTACAATTTGACTGGGGCTGGGTTTGAACCCACCACCCTTGTTATATGGGGCTGTTGTCCTACCCACTGAGCCACAAGTGCTACCCATATGTCTAAATATTTTCAACTATCCACCAACTACAATTCTTGAGACATTTCCCTTTGATTTCAAAAATCAATATGTTTACTTTCTTTATCCTCAAGTCAAGCATCTAAAAGATAAATTTAATTTACTTCTGCCACAATTTTATTACAATGATTTTATGTTTAGTGTTGTGAAACGATTAAAAATATGGAATGTCTACTTAATCACTGTTGGTACATCAGACATTATATAAATTAATTCATTTGTAATGTTTCATTTTAGACAAACAATGACCATTCTCCTCCACCCCCACCTCCCACTCTACAGATGAAAAGAAGTGATATTCCAAGGGCTTCATTAAGGGGCTGAAGGCCACACAGGTCGTTGCAGACAGAAATTTAATCTGGATTACTTTGGTTCTAAAGATCAAGGTCAAACTCATAACCATGGATCTACTATAATTCTTGTACTACATATTATTGGTTACATATCAATTTAGAGGGTGTTCAGAGATTACTACATCCATGAGATAAGATAATGCCCAACGATTAAAAGGAATGAAGTACTAATATATGTGACAGTTTGGATCAATCTCAAATGCATCGGGCCAAGTGGAAGAAGCTAGAATTTAAGCCTACCTTTTATGAAATTCAGAACAAGGTAAAACCATAGGAACTGAAAACACATTAGTTTTTGCTAGGAACAAGGGGATGAAGGGGAGCATTGACATTTAAAGAACAAGAGAAAATATTTTTGATTTTGATCTATATCTTGATTGTGATGGTGGCTACGTGACTGTATGCACATCTCATAATCCATAGAATTTATACTGATGAGGGTGCATTTTACTATATGTAAATTTAATCCCAATTGTATTCCTTCAATGAAGGAATACTATTAATGATGGCTAGACACCTCCTAGACAGCCCTCCCATGTCGAGCACTTCTCTGTGTTGGGTACTGAGAGTTAAATGGTAACAAAGTGGACACAGGTATACCCTCATAGAGTTCTTGAAATAAAATAAAACAAAGTGCAAAATACTTTACTGCCTGTCCTTGATAATACAGAGGTCATGTCAGGTTCCAAAATAGCCACCGTGTCCTAACATGTCAGGGTTTCAGGCAGCTGTCTGCATCTTTGTTTCTTGGGTCTGCTCTTAGCTAAAGAAAGACCAGACACCCCAAAGTAAGGCAAACATGAAACAAAGTCTACCAAGGAGGAGAAAGATAGATTTAGAGAGTAAGAAGGTTTATAAAGCAAGATACACTCACCAGAGACATCAAACAGGCCTCCCTTTTTGTAACAAAAGGGCAAAGATGTAAAGGGGCAGGGTCACAGGTTATGGCTGTCAGTTCTGTTTTATACGGTCTGGATCAGGCCTGCCTTGTGATTCAGAGATCACCTTGGAACCAGAGTCCTACTGCACGTGTAGACCTCCCATTAGCCTCTCTGAGAGCCCACTGTGGGGCTGTGGACCACAATGTAGATTTAAGTTAATGACATGATAATTAGCTTTACAGCTATTTTAAGTCACCTCCAAGACTCTATTGTGCCTCGTGCCAGGCCCATGGGCTAGACGGTTTTCTACATTCTTTAGCAGCTGGTATGGTAAGTTGTGACTGGTAGACTGGTAGGCTGGTCCTTCCTCCCCAGGTGTGAGCAATCACAGACAGAATTAAGGTCTGGTTGGGGCATGAGGGCTCTGCCCTTGTCCTTTTCCCCTAGGAGAGCAGGGTTTTTAACTATCTACCTAACAATCACACCAAAAACAGACAGAAACAGGATGAACAGCAGGCTTAGATGAAACAGTTTTAGAGGAACTGCAATACTGGCTGCAGAGCACCAGTCCATCTCAGACTATATTTGTCCTTATAGCTGCTCTCCAGATTTCAAGGAGGGATTTCCAGGAATGCTTTATTAAAAATGGAGAGAGGTGACCAATCCTTGACTAGGAATCACATTCTGGAATACTTTCCTGAAAAAGAATTCTGAGTGAAAAGGACCTGTCAGAAAAAGGAGGGTACTGCTAATCTAGGAAAAATTGATACAAGGGAATAAGGCATATTATTATTTATATGTAGTAATATTTTAATACTCTAAGGCCTGTCCTAATAATTATTCTTCTTGAAAATAAAGGAAGATACCTCCTTCCTCTTTATTCTCATTTCCTTTAGAAAACATTTAAGTTCTCTCTCTCCCTCTCTGAAATGTATGTAAATCTTTGTAAAGGCAAAATATGCAAGGAAAGAGTATTTGCTGAATGTAATCATTAAGGAAGCTAATGCCTAACTTCAGTTAACAAATCTATGTCCAATCAAAAAGAAAAGAGAAAGTTATTTTTTCTTTTAAAGGCAAATAGATATTGGCCTGAGAAAAAACTTTATGAGGAATACCCCCCCACCCCGATTAATTGCAGCAACACCAAAAATAAGTAACTGGGATTTGATCAAGCTAAGAAAGCTATTGCATGGCTAAGGGTACCACAAACAAAGCAAACAGGCAGCCTTCAGAATGGGAGATTTTTGCATGTTATGAAAGGCCTGATAACTAGAATCTACAGAGAACTCAAATTAAACAGTAAGTACAGACAACCCTCTCTATGAGTGGGCAAGAGATTTGAACAGAAACAGATGACAAATGAAAGACCAACAAACACATGAAAAAATGCTCATTATCTTTAATCATCAGAGAAATGCAAATCAAAACCAGTCTAAGATATCACCTAACCCCAACAAGATTATCCCACATCAAAAAGTCCCAGAACACCAGATGCTGGTGTAGATGTGGAGAGAAGGGAACACTTCTACACTGCCGGTGGGATTACAAACTATTACAGCCTTTTTGGAGAGAAGTATGAAGAATCCTCAAAGATCTAAAAGTAGACCTTCCATTTGACTCTGCAATCCCATTACTAGGTATCTATCCGGAAAAACAAAAATCATTTTACAACAAAGACATTTGCGCCAGAATATTTACTGTGGCTCAATTCATAATCACAAAGTCATGGAAGCAACCTAAGTGTCCATCAACCTATGAATAGATCAACAAACTGTGGTATATGTGTATGGTGTCAGCCATTAAAAAAGATGGAGACTTTTCACTTTTTACATTTACCTGGGTGGAGTTGAAATACATTCTTCTTAGTGAAGTATCACAAGAACGGAAAAATATCCAATGTACTCTATACTACTATGAAATCAATATATAATAATTACATGCTCAAAGAACAATAAAACACTAATATAGTCCAGTTTGGGGGTAGAGGGAAGCAGGAGGGGAGAGGGAGGAGGTTTGGCAGAAGGAAGGAGGGCATAAGGCAGGACCTCACCTAATGTGCACAGTGTGAGGGTGTATAACATGCCCCCAGGTGAGGGGCCCTTCTATATACAGAACTTTACACTAGAAGTGAGAACAATGTAACCTAAAAATTGTACCCTCATATTAATTTGATTTAATTAAAAAATTAAAAAAAATAAAGACGAAGAGCAAACACACCACTAAAACAATTTGGATGAACTATATGTGATGAATGGTGCTGCTGCCAACTCTTACTTGAAGACTAGTCATTGTTTATCTTGAGGAAAATGTATATAACAGATTATATCTGGTTCATTATACAAAAGGGCAAAATTTCTTTCTGCCTTTGTAATCTCTTCAGGGAATTGCCTGTGATGCACCTTACATTCTGGTTTAATGTTTTTTTTTTTTTTTTTAATAAAAGTACTTTTTTGCTCTTCTTCTTTTGGGGAGCACTTTCCTGGAAAGGCAGGAGATTTTGTTTATAATTATATTTCCCTCACAGTAGCTCCATTAAACTTTTCATTAATTCCTCAGGCATTCACTCTAGTAAAGATAACTATTCAGATGGCAAATACATGAAAAGATGCTCAAGAGTGGAAGATTTTCTTATTTTGAGAATGTCTGAAATTCAGAAAAATCCCGTTGTTAGTGAATTAGATGAAGCAGGGAAGTCCCTCCCTGTCTGTGGGCTCAGCACCTTTTGTACTGCCTAAAGGCCAGTGGCAGGAGGCCAGAGCGTCTCAGCATTGTAGAAGAGAGAAAAAATAAATGAAGGTGCTTAGCCAGTGAGTAGGACTATTGTTTACTCCTCGCCAGTATGAATTAAGATATCTCAGACCCTGGGTGGGGCAGCTTGAGCAGACTTAGCTGGGACGCTGCCCCCATGGGTACCCATGTTGTCTCAATGCGTCTTTGAGTTCAGAGACTCAGCGTTGCAGGGTGAGAGTTGAAAATCAATTCGTCCATTGTAATTTAAGAAAAGATTGAGTATTACTTCCTACATTAGCCACTAGATGGAGAAGCTGAGCTGTGGACGCGTGGAGCTACCATTCATGACAATTTCTTATAACTGGTAAGGCAACAGGAAAGAGAGGACATTTATAATATACACATCTATTACTGTGAAACCGACTCTGGACTATAAATAATCTACCTTCTCTCCACAAATGAAAGCACAGCAACACACGCCCACCTAAAGAAGCCCAAATAACACATTGGAATCATAGGCTCTCTCTTTTGCTCAGTATTTACCCAACACTGCTTAAGGCAGAAGTGACTTGCTCAAGAGGAACCCAACAGTAAGCGACAGATCTAGGACATACATTCAAAAAGGACACTGACTTTATCTGTATACTCATTGTTTTTTGTTTTTTATTTTATTTTTTTTGGCCAGGGCTGGGTTTGAACCCCCAACCTCTAGCATATGGGGCTAGCACCCTACTCCTTTGAGCCACAGGTGCCAGGGCTGGGTTTGAACCCCCAACCTCTAGCATATGGGGCTAGCACCCTACTCCTTTGAGCCACAGGTGCCACCCCATCATTGTTTTATTTAATAAGTACTTATTGAAAGCCAAGCATGACATTGGAACTTGTCTACATCACTCAAATGTGGCAGTCAGGTGTGGTATATTTGCGTGTTTGGAGTGTTACCACTTCCCACTTCTTAGGTGGTTCTAGAACTCTCTAGAACTCTGGAGTCCTTCTAGAACTCTCTTGAGACAACACAAGAACTTGTCCAGTTCATTCAGAATAGTTGTAACCTGCAGGAGGGCAGCACAGCACCTCCTTGTGAATGAATCACTGTGAGGAAGAGTGTCTCTTCTTTCTAAAAGTTTCCTGTTTCTCATTAGTAAAACTACTATAGAATATAGAAGACAAGTTAAATATCTGTAGGAAAAAAAGTACAAACCAGGTTTAAAGTTAAAGAATTCATCACAATATTTGAGGGTCAAGAAAACTCTTAAATCTTGATTAAGAGGATCACAAAAAGTCTTTTATGTAAAAATTTTAAAAGCAGAGAATGTTCTGGGCATTTTAAACAAATAAGTTGGTTTCCTCTAAAGAGGTGAATGGAATGAGCTCTAAGTGCCTTCCTGGGGTGGAGTATGTTTATTACATACTTTTGAGTAAAATCTGAGCTCTGGGCACACAAGGCCCCCCATCTTGCCCATGAAGCTGGGCATACACATTATGATTATTTCGTACTTTAATGCCTAGTGTAGGGTCTTCCCCACATGGAGATGTTTACAATCCAGCACATGAACCTAGTCAGACTCTAACAACCACTAATATTGTGAAGTGTATACAGTACTTCTCCAATCCTTAGATTTCCAAAATAAAATCTGGACAACCTAAAGAGCATTTCACAGTATACTAAACATGTTTGGAGGATTCAAATCCCAATCCCAGTGTCATCATGACTGGTTGTATCACTTTGACCAATTTATCTGTGTCAGGGTAAGGGGAAGTCTCCCCTTTGCCCCGGAAGGTTCACTAAACCATCAACTCACAATAAGGCAGATTAATAAGGGAAAGGGATTTATTTATTGTGTACACGGGGAGAATCACAGAGTGATAACCCAATATCCCAGTGAGGTCCAGAAGTTTTACATACCTTCCTTTAGGAGGACTTGGGGAGATAAGTATAGGTAATTCTGTTGAGTGGCAATACATGGTTACCAGGGATGATGAATAGATACTTCGGAGAATGAATAGATAGGGGGAAATAGATTGACTTATAAATGATTCTATTTGGAAATTGAATTAACCTGAGAGACAGGTATTATATTTAAAATTGTTTGGGTCAGATCTCACTGCATTCTTGATCTTCTTTCCTATAATATATTGAGATGACAGGGAGGAGAATAGAAGTCAGTTGTTCTTTTCGGTGGGTCTGGTCTTTTATGAAGAAAGAAGAAAAGCCTCTTTCAAGGCTTGTTGATCTCTAAGAGTCCTAAGGGCTTTTAATTTAAAACACTCATTATACCCAGAAGCTTATTTTGGGGTGAAATATCCTGAGCAGCTTCATCTGCACACTGTAAGCTCCATTACTATCTTGCGAAATGGGGCTAATGGTAGCACCCACCTGCTAACAGTCATGTGATGACTGCATGAGAGAATGAGGACAAAGCACTCAGAATAGCGTATAATGTGTACTAAGCTCTTTCTGTGTAAGCCACAGCTCTTGGTGGAGAGCATTCTTCTCTCTCCAGAAACTTGCTCTGGATTGAGGGCTGTGCTCTCCATGGCCTTTACACCCCTAGCCTGTCTCCACCTCTTCTCTTCATTCATTCTACAGAGGTACAGTGGCTTATCTGCTTGATGAGCTTGGAAGTAGAACCTGGTCACTCTTTGTGAAACTTCTTCTTCCCAATATTTTTTCAGGTATGAATTTACTCTTAAAAATCTCATACTTTCTACTGTTCTCAGCATTAAAACCTTAATGATGAATGCCTACAGCAGTCTTTCCAATTCTAGGCAAAAGAAGGCCACCATATTCTCTTATGTCAACTCAACCAATGGCGAGTTTGTATGTGTTTTGATCTCTGCCTGCCTTAATCCTTTATGTTAATTTTCTATTAGTTCGGCGGTCAGAAGAGGAGAATTGATCATTAATAGGATCCCTCAAACAGTGCAATACCGGTCATGTAATTATCACAGGGAAAAAAGACTAATTGAGGTTATTGTTGGTGAAAAGTAGTGTTAGTTTGATGAGACTTTCCCAACAGGAACAAATCAAGTTGTCCTTTCCACAAGGAAACCTTTGTGACTGAAGTCTTCACTCTTAGGCTCCTGAAATGTGCCATACACTGGTTGTCTAGCATAGCATTTGTATTTTCCAAAGTAATGAGTAGAGGCTTGCTCTTGAAGTCTCCCCATACTAGGGGTGTGTACAGTATAATACTTATTTTAAAGTTTCTGTTCTCTTTTTTACTAGTTGTTAGATTTTCTGCCAATTATTCAAAGTCACTTTTTCAGATTACTCAATTGTAAATTGGCAATAACAATACCTATCTTACATAGTTGTTACAAAGATTAAATGACTTCACAACTGTGTGGTGTGTGTTAAACACCTGGCATACAGATTGTACACACTAACCCTTAACTTTTAGGTCTATTTTCTAAAGTTGTGTGCCAGACATTGTGTTTATTGTTGTGAATATGATCATGAACAAAATAGTTACTAGAAATTTCACTGAGGGCTGAGTTATGTGGTTCAATATGAATCCGTTTCCATTTTTCACTGTTACACTTACTGAGAGCTTTCAAGATACATAAAGTACAATGAGTAAAAAAAATCAATAGTTAGGTCAAGAGCAACATTTAAACTACATTTTAATGCATTTTATTTTTCATAAAATGAATCAAACCATTACTGCTCTAAGAGCAAGATGGGAACTGAGTGGCGTAAGCTTATTTTTAGGCTCTAAGATTTTCTGAGATGCTTTGTATATTTAAAATAACAGAGATTTTAAATGAAAGAAATTTTGCAAAAATGTATATTTCGAACTAGTTTGTTGCAAGGTCCAAACTTCTTTTCTCCTTGACACCAAGGGCATCTGCACAGGATCAAACTTGAAGTTGCTACCTCTTGACGTAGAAAAGTGTGTTTCAGTAGCAGGAAAGCCTCTCAAAACAGCAGCATCAGTGTGTGTTCAGAACAGTCTGGTCAATCCTTCCTAGCGGAAATGTAAATGAAAGAAAACACAAATGTAGAGAGCTTTGGAATCTTTCAGCATCGACTTACAACCCAGGACAGAATGTACTAGAGCAGCGGTTCTCAACCTTCCTAATGCTGCAAGCCTTTAACACAGTTCCTACGGGTCACGACCCACAGGTTGAGAACTGCTGTACCAGAGGGTCAATTTTACTCAAAGAAGCACTGTGTGGTCGAGGAAAGATGCTGAGCCTGTGTGAATCATGTGTTGTTCTTAAAGTGGCTGCAGCATGATTTAAACTGGGATCCAGAGTCTGAGAAGTCACTGGAGCCTACTGAACTGGACAGGGGCAGCTTATGGCCTATTGGGAGGAGGCTTTTCCATTGTGAGGAACATTCCCTTAAGCCTTTATCACCCACTGAGCGTCAGGTCGGGCTGTTGTCACTCCCTTCCAGAGCACCAGTACTGCAGAATGTAAAGGGTGGTAGGAAGAACAGAAAACTTTCAAATAACTTGCATTTTAGTAATGCTTAGTAGTTTTATAATCATGTTTCTCATTATAAGAGCAACAGAATCATGTAAAATAAGAGAAATGAGCAAAGCCACCCCTATTTCCCCCTTCTAATGCCATAATTTGATCATTTGGATTTATTGTTTCTAGAATTAGGATTTTTTCATGCTAAAAATGTGTGCATATTGTATGTTGCATGTTTAGCCTTTTCCTTCACATTTTACATTGGACCACACAACCAGCCTTTTTAATGGTGGCATATTTCCTTGCATGGATGATCATAGTGAAATTATATACACTTTCATGGGTGAACGCAGGGCCTCTTGATTTCACCATAGAAGTAGTCATGCCCTGGACGTCTTATTCATACGTTTACTTTAAGGATCACTTCTTTTGGTTTACTCCCAGACACAGAACCTCTGAGTCAAAGGGCATGAGCATTCTTACGACTTTTGTTACAAATTGCTTTTACTCATGTACCACCACCAAAATAAGAGAATACCTATGTCACTTGATTTATATCTATTTCCAAGGAAATAGATGTTGTCATTGAATAAAAATTTTATTAATGTAAAGAAGCAAAAGTTAATTCATTGTTGTTGAATTTTGGATTATCTTAAACTAGTATTTTCTCCATTTTTAGGGATCATCTTAAATTAGTTGTTCTTAAGTTTGTCTATTGGAATTATAGTTTTCTACTAATCATTTTTCCAAGGTAAAGATATTGATCTTATTGCAATACCAACTTCTTTTCCATAGAGTATTGTTAACCTTCAAATCTGTTGTTAAATATACTTGTTATAGGAGATAGCATGCATGAGTTACATTTTTTAAATGGAGATAAATGTATTTAGCTTATGGTTTTTACTTTTTAACTTAAGCAATGTGATTTATGAACATAAAGTCATTTAAAGAGCACAGGTGCACACACACACAAATATTTCCCACATGGACACATTTTAAACAACTGTATGATATTTTACTCGTTCTCCAAAGGTCTTGCTACCTTATATCCTCTATTCTGAATATCCTCTTCCTTTCTCTCCAAAGTCTCCAAAGTGACTTTGTTCACTTTCCAAAGTCATCTGTTTCTCTTTTGAATTTCTTTAATTACAGCTGCCACCTATCCATAGTGTACCTTGTTTTGTTATTTAATTGCTTCCTGGTAGATTTTGTCTTCTCAACATAAACACTGGAGAACTGAGGTCATAACCTACTACTTTTTCTATCTTTCAGCAGTTACACAGTAGGCTGAAAAAGAGCCTGCTGAAGTGAGATGTTGCATATGAGATTAAGTAGCAGAATTGAAAGAGGAAACCAGGAGATTGTAAAGTGCTTGGAAATCTAGAAAATCTTATTTTTAAAGTTAATTTTCCAAATTAGACTTTAGAAACACTGTTGTTCAAAGAATCAACTGGCTAGAGGAAAGAGCTGTCATTTACACTGTCACATGAAGGGCAAATGAACTCTGGCTTCAGTCTGTATCTCCAGGGACAGGCGGGCTCCTGATCACATTGAAGAAACTGAGGCAGCTTACCAGACTTTCCTTCAGGTTTATTATGGGAGACTCTTTAGACGCTTGTTAACTCGATTAAATAATTCAGCAGGCTCTGTAGTCTAGAAATTGAGATAGGAGACAGGAGTCACATTCGGAGACTATTAATTAGGGTCAGATTTATAAAGCAGGGCTGGTAGAATCTAGTCTACAGAGCAAGAGAAAGTACTGGGACTCCCGGTGGTGGCAGCACTGTGTGCACCATCCTGGGCACCAAAACACTTTGCAAGGAGCTGCTTAATGTGGGCAGGCCTTTGATGGGGCTTTTCACCCCAATACTGGGGTGGTTGTGGTGAGTAAAGAATTTAGGGGTAGTGTGAAGGGAGCTGACCCAGAAATACAACTAGAAGCTAATATTAGGGAGAAAAACATCTACTAAATAATGCAATTTGATGACTTTCTCTATGTAGCTTGCTATCTGATGTTTCTGCTGTTCAACAGGCTTTCACTTTAACACTTCTGCTGCTTTAATAACAACCATTATGCCATCACATTTGTTTAACTGATGGAAAAGCAGCTCTGTGAGAACAGGGATGGGAAAAACATTAATTTACCTGGTTCCTCCCTCAACTCTCACAAATATAAGCTGAATCTTACCAGCTGGACAGGTGGCAGGGCTAAGAAGAAAGTTGGCCTAGTCAGTGGGCTCTAGAAGTCATCTAATATTTTCTCTTATCTGTCCTCTTCATCTTTTATTTTTCAATTGTAATTTCCCTTTGTTATTCCTTAGTGCTCAGGAGTGGCTGGCTGTATTTAGGTGCATTAGAAGAGGTAAGCTCATGTTTTTTAGAGAATTAATATGGCAAGAGCCAAAGAAGTGTGGAGAAGCCATTCACAATCATCAGAAGGGGTAAGAAGAGAATAATGGTGACCGTGTGTCATATGGGGACTGCTTGTTACATATCAAGCACTATGCAGTGTATTCACCATTTCTTTAATCTCTGCAGAGATGGGTTTGCTATTAGCCCTGTTTTTCAGATGGGAAAAGTAGCACTTACGTAGGTTAAGAAACTTGCCCTCAGAGTCAAAGCCAGACACATTATGCTATTCTGCAGAAATTACAGACAACAAGCAGTAAAGCTTCTCCAAGAAGTTTCTTTTTAATTTTATTTTATTAAGTCAATTACACATAGATCATAAATACCTTCATGCATTTTTCCCAATACTTCCTGCTTTCATGTGGACTGGGGGACTCAGGTATTAAAGAAGAGTATTGTCCCCTTGAAGGCCAGAACACTTGGTTGGGCATGAGAGAAACACCCTCCACTTCCCCACAGAGCCTGTGATCACCTTTCTTTCAACATACTCTTGTGAGGAGAGTTAGAAGGAGAAGGCACGTGTGTTCTTAGAAGTTTATATTTGGTACTAATAAAGCAAATAGACTTAATTGATGTAAAACTTTTTTAAAACAATACACAATTTTCTGGTTGTGTATTCTTAGCAGACATTTCTCAGATTCTGTGTAGTATAATCAGCATCTCCTAGAGTAATATAACCAAGTTGGCAAAGACTAAAATTAAAAACGAATTCTCTGTCCCATCTGAAGCCCCCTAAGTTCCAGACACAGATAGGCTGATATAGATGTAGTGAGATATTTTCTTTGTATTTCTCTCTGTTGAGTTATAATTCCAGTGTCCTATAGTGCTTCATAACTTCGCAACCTATTGCAAAGTTGGTCTAGGGTTTTTGAAGGTTCAACAATATTCAGAATAACCTATCCAGGTTTACATTTAACCGTGAAATGGATCATTACTTTTGGGAAACTCCTGAATTACTTAATTAGCTTGGGATAGAATATATCAGAGCATTTATTCTGCTTTGTGCTAGGTATTGTGAACACAGAGGCAAATGGCTATGAGGCTGGAAGATTCCAGATGCACAACCAAGGTAGCACTGGAAGCCTTCAGAACAGTACAAGTTTTGGCCCAAATAGAAATAGAGCCTGGTTGCTCATGTAATTCAAGGCAGGTATTTTCATAATTCTTAAGCTTTCTTTTTCTTTGTCATTTCTCTAATATTTACCTTAAAAATATATAATTTCCACTATACCCAGTACCAAGAGAAGCTTTTTGTACCCCAGGCTACAAAATGATTAGCTGATGAACTTTTTCAGAAAAAAAGAAAAACATTTGTGGTTTCCATAAATTTCAGACTCTCTATTACACAAACAAAATTTTAGAATAAACTTTAAATATACCTCTTTAGTATTTTTTTCTTTTTCTTCTTCCCCAATGTCTTTTGATATTTTACTTGCAGCTGGTAAAACAAAAAACAAAACAAAACAAAACAAAACAGACAAACAAACAAAAAACAAGAGAAATGAATGTGTTAATTCAATCACTGAAACAAGTGACTTTCAATTAGTCCAATTGTCAAATTAGATCAGGTTCAAATCACTCACACTGAGGATCTGTGATGTGAAATTGGTAGTAATCTTAATTGGAGGGGAGAAGAATCATTTTTTTTTTTGACAGTTTTTGGCCAGGACTGGGTTTGAACCCACCACCTCTGGCACATGGGGCTGGCGCCCTACTCCTCTGAGCCACAGGTGCTGCCCAGAAGAATCACATTTTTTTTTTAAAAGGATTAAAGCTATTTTATTAAAAAGGCTATATAACAAATGTGCACAAAATTTGGAAGGTACAGAGTCAAATCATCTATGGTCCCCATATCCCCAAATACTTTTATATTTATATGTATTGAGAATGCTAGGCACATTGGTAAGCAAGGAAGATACATAAGAAAGCAAAAGAGCCAGGATCGATGCCTTCCTGAACTTTTTAGTTAGTGGAACAAACAGATCAACCAACAAATATGCAAACAAAGAAATGTAACATGGTAAAAATAGAACTGTGTGCATGCTGGGCTATGGGAGCACACAGGAGACTCCAGTAATGCAGCTTTATGGATTTGGGATGTATCAATGACAGCTCTGTGGAGAAAAAGCTGAGACTTAAAGGTAAGGAGTTTCATAGAAAGAGGAATGTGGGGAAGGAGATGTTTAGAGAGTTTCAGACTGAAGGAAGAGGATGTGCAAAGGCTGAGAAACCACCAGATCTCCCACATCAAGTAAACCTTTAATAGTTTGGTATGACTGGGTTTTAGAATGAGAAGAGAAAATAGCCAGTGAAGGACAGGTAGCAAAGGGCCTGATGGCATTCCCTATATATGTTTTTCTTTTTTTTTCCTTTGAAACAAAGAATCAAGGTTTTATTTTATTTTATATTTAGGCCCTTTTAACTATTTTTATTGATATATGATAGTTGTACATATTTTTGGAGGTACATGTGATATTTTTCTACCCATATATAATATGTAACCTAATCAGGGCAATGGGGATATTCAAACATCTTTTGCATGTGTCTGCGTGTGTGTGTGTATGAATTGGGAGCATTGAAATTCTTGTCTTCTAGCTATTTTGAAATATACATTATTGTTAACTATTACATATAATTTTCACACTGAAATATTAAATACTAGTACAACTATTCCTTCTACCTAACTGTATTTTTATTCCCTTAACCAACTTCTCTTCTTTCTGTTCTCCCCTTTCTCTTCCTGGCCTCTGCTAACTATAATTCTAATTTCTATCTCAACAAAATTCACGTTTTTAGCTCCTACGTATGAGTGAGAACATGCAACATATTTTTTTGTGATTCCAAATGAATTTTAAGATTATTTGTGTTTCTGTGAAGTGTGTCATTGGTATTTTGATAGGGACTTCAATTGAATTTGTAGGGCACCTTGGGTAGTATAGATATTTTAATAATATTAATTCTCCCAATCCATGAACATGGAATGTCTTCCCACTTTTTGTGTCTTCCTCACTTTCTTTCAAAAGTGTTTTAGTTTTCCTTTCTTTTTCTTTCACTTTTTTTTTAGTTAAATTTAGTGTATTTTATCTTTTTATGGCTTTTATAAATGGGATTTTTTTTACATTTGTTTTTCAGATTGATCATTATTAGCCAATATAAATACCACTAATTTATGTATATTGAATTTGTATCTGCAACTTTCCAGGATTAATTTATCAGTTTTAAAAGCTGTTTTGTGATATCTTTTGGTTTTTCTAAATACACAATCATGTTTTCTGCAAGCAAGGATATGTTGAAATTTTCCTTTCCAATTTGGATGCCCTTTATTTTTTTTTCTTGCTTGATTGCTTTGGCTGCGACTTGCAGTACTATATTGACAAGAAGTGATAAAAGTGGGTATCCTTGCCTTATTCCAAATCTTAATGGAATTCAGTATGATTTTAGCTGAGGGTTTGTGATATCTGGCCTTTATTGTGTCGAAGTATATTCCTTCTATACTTAATTTGTTAAAAATTATTTTCATGAAGCAATGTTAAAATTTATTAAATGTTTTCTGCATTGATTAAAATGGTCATATGGTTTTTGCCTTTGATTCTATTAATGTGATATATTATGTATATTGATGTGCATATGTTTATCTATTCTTATATCACCAAGATGAATCCAAGTTGATCATTGTGAATGGTATTTTTACTGTGTTATTGAATTCACTTTGCTAGTATTTTGTTTTGGATTTTTCTATCTATGTTGAACAGGAATATTTTGTTTTATTTTATTTTATTTATTTTATTTTCCCATTAATATGAGGGTACATACAATTAGGCCACATTGCTTGCATTTGTAAGGCAAAGTCTAAGTTGTAGCTATGTCCTTCACACAGGAAGTGTGCTGTAAACCTATACATTGTTGCTGTTGGGAAGAACCCATCAACAGTCACTCCTTTTTGGATTCAATTGAGTTTTTTTCTTATGTGAGGATGTTGTTGTTAATATACAAGTTTCAAATTATTATTGAATGAATGGGATGCTTGTCTTTTCATTCTTGTGATACTTTACTCAAGAGGGTGTTCTCCAAATCCATTCATGTTGTAATGAAAGATTCAGAATCTCCATCTTTCTTTTTAAAGCTGAATAGTATTCTATCATAAACATATACCACAGTCTACTAATCCATTTATATGTTGAAGGATGCTTAGGTTGTTTTCACATCTTTGCAATTATAAACTAGGTTGCTATGAACAGTCAAGTGCATATGTCCTTATGACAACATGACTTTTTATCTTTTGGGCAGATATCTAGTAATAGGATTATAGGATCAAATGGAAGGTATGCTTTTATATTGCAGAACCTATTCCAAAATATTGAGAAGGAAGGAAACCTCTGCTGCTCCTTCTACAAAGCAAATATAACCCTGATACCAAAACTATGAAAGGAGGCAAGAAAAAAAGAAAATTACAGATGAATATCATTAATGATTATTAACTCAAAAATATACAATAAAATCCTAGCAAATAGAATTCAGCTACACATCAGAAAAATAATACAATCTGACAAGGTGGGCTTCATCCCAGGGATGCAGGACTGGTTCAACATATGTAAAACCGTAAATATAACTCACTGTATGAACAGAAGTAAAATCAAAGACTATATGATCTTCTCAATAGATGCAGAAAACTTTTGACAAAATTCAGTATCTGTTTTTGACAAGAACACTTAAGAAAACAAGCATAGATGGGACATTTCTTAAATTAATAGATGTCATCTATGACCCACAACCAATATCATACTGAATGTAGAAAAACCAAAAGCATTTCTGCTTGGAACTGGAATCAGGCAAGAATGTCCACCATCACCACTACCATTCAACATAGTGGTAGAAGTCCTAGCCAATGGAATCAGGTAAGAGAAGGACATCAAGGGGGAAGAGAGGTTGAACTATCATTCTTTGTTGACAATATCATCTTATACTAGAAAATCCCAAAGATTCAATATAGGTGAAATGCCTATATGCCTCTGGCCAAAGAAGCCATTTGAGAGAGAGCAGTGAAAAGACTTCGTACAGGCAGAATCCCATGTGGCCAGGTTGGTTGTGAGCCTAACCTAACCAAGGCTTTGGCTGGAATAGCATTTATTATGTTAAGGAAGTAAGGTTGACTTTATAAGGCCAATAAAAAAACCCTTTGGAAAACTGGCCAGATACCCATCAGTAACCTTTCCTGATATGTGGTAAGTAATGAAGGTTGCTTGCTGATAGGTCCAGGAATGGAAATGTGCTTGGGGACCTCAAGAGAAGAGGAATTTACTAAATGCATACAAGTATCTAATGGCACAGATGAAACTTGGGCTCGTGAAAGGCTTTTGAGAAGTCTAGCCTGAAAATTCCTTATAAAAGTTTCCAGCAACCCCCCACTGACTTAAGGCCTACATGAGAATAGAGGTTTGCCCACAAATTCCTGTATGCCCAAGAAGTTTCTTTATGCCTTGTTTAAGATCCGAAGTAACAGCCTCCAAATGGCAAAGCCAGCAAGGGCAGGTATTCAATCTACCTTGTTCCTCCATAGCCTCAGGCATCATCAAATAAGAACAAAGAAGTAATGGCTAACAACATGTTCTCCATTAAGTTATGTTAAATTGGGTTATGTTGAAAGGGTTATATCAAAAGGTGTATGTTGAGTGGATTATCGGAAACTAATCATGAGGTAGTCACATGATGTTTAAATGGATCAGTGAGGTCATTGCTGTATTGTTCATATGTACAAAAATTCCCTATATAAACCAACCACAAATAAAGAAGCTCACCATTTTGCCTGAGTGAGCAGATGGTCACCTTTATTTAAAACACAATTTCAATAAGTGTGCTTATTCTCCGTGACATTGCTTTTCCATGAGACCCTTATGGTAACAACTCAACCATGAATCTCTGGGAAGATATTAAGAAATATAGCAACATCTAGGGATATAACTTCAATATTCACAAATCAGTAGCCTTCATATATGCCAACAACAGGCAATCTGAGAACAAAATCTTTGGCACAATAGTGCCAAAGAAAATACCTTCTAATTTACATAACAAAAGATCGAAGGATCCTACAGAGAAAACCACAAAACACTGAGAAAAGAAATAGCAGAGGATGTTAACAGATGGAAGAACATACCATACTCATGGCTAGGAAGACTTAACCTTGTTAAGATGTCTATATTACCCAAAGTAATTGACAGATTTAATTCATTCCCTACTAAAATACCAATGCGATACCCTGAAGATCTTCAAAAAATAGTTCTACCTTCTGCATGGAACCAGAAAAAACCATGAATAGCCAACAGAATTGTATGACGTAAGAACAAATCTAGAATCATCACATTATCAGACTTCAAATTATGTGATAAAAACAGGTTGGTATTGGCATAAAAACAGAGGCATAGATATGTGGAATAGAACAGAGAACCTAGAGATGAAACTAGTCCCATAGCACCCTCATATATTTGATAAAGCAAACAAAAACACACATTGGGGAAAAGAATTCCAACTTAAAAATGGTGCTATGAGAACTGGTTAGCCACTTAAAAAGTTAACTCACAGTGGTCACAAAACTATGATAAATCAGAAAGAAAGTGCAGGAAAGGCTTAACAACCTAGGTCTTGGGAATAATTTATGAAGAACAACCCAAAGGCAATCACAGCAACAACAAAAATAAATAAATGGGACTAAATCAAGTTAAAAAATTTCTAAATAGCTAAGAACACAACCAACAAAGCACAGAGACAACCTGCAGAATAGAAGAAAATATTTGCATGATACAAATTTGAAGGGTTAATAAGTAGAATCTACAAAGAACTCAAGCAAATCAACAACAAAAAAGCAAAGAACTGCATTAAAATCTGGGCAAGAGACATGAATGGAATCTTTTCTCATGAGGACAGACTAAACACCAACTAACTTATGAAAAAATGCTCATAATCTCTATTAGAGAAATGAAATCAAAACCATTTTGAGATGATATCACCTAACCTTAGTGAGAATGGCCTTATCATAAGATCCCCAAACAACAAACGCTGTCATGGATGTGAGGAAAAGAGAATATTCCTGGCACTATTGGTGGAACTGCAAACTAGTACAGCCTTTATAGAAAGAAGTTTGTCAAGTCCTCAAAGAACTGAAGGTTTTCTTTTGTTGTCATTGTTGTGTTGTCTGATTTTTATAACAGGATGATGCTGGCCTTGTAGAATGAGTTTGGAAGTATTTCTTCCTCCTTGGTGTTTTGAAATACTTTGAATAGAACTAGGGTTAGTTTTTATTGAAATGTTTGTTAGAATTCCGTAGTAAATCCATCAGGTCTTGGGCTTTTATTTAATGAAAACTTATTACCGTTTCAATCTCATTATTCATTATTGTTCTGTTCAAATTTTCTGTTTCTTCATGGCTCAATCTTGGTAAGTTGTATTTAGCAAGAATTTACCCATTTCCTCTACATTTTCCAATTAATTGGTGTATGGTTGCTCATAATTGTCTATGGTGATTGTATTTCTTATATTTCTATGATATCAGTATATTTTATTTTCCATCTCTGTTTTTATTTATTTGGGTATTCTCATTTTTTTCTTAGTTTTACTGAAGGTATGTCAATTTTATCTTTTTGACAAAACTCTTTATTTTGGCAATGTTTTGTATTTTGGTGGTTTAAATTTTATGCATTTATGCTCTGATAATTATTACTTTTACTAATTTGGGAGTTTCAATTGCTTTTGTTTTTCTAGCTCTTTGAGATGCATTATCAGGTTGTTTCTTTAAAGCTTTTCTACTTTTTGGATGTAGACACTTATTGCTGTAAACTTTCCTCTTATTATAGTATCCCATATTGTGCAATTTCCATGTTCTGCTTGCTACTGATTTATAGTTTTATTCTATTGTGGTCATAGAAAACAGTAAAGTCCCTGGGATTTTCCAGGTATAAGATTATATCATCAGCAGAGAGTGAGAGTTTGATCTCCTTTGACTCTATTTGGATACCCCTGATCTTCTTCTCTTGCCTGATTATGGTGGCTAGGACTTCCATTACTATGTTGAATAGCAGTGCAAATAGGGGGCACCCTTGCCTCGTTCCTGATCTTAGTGGAAATGTTTTCAATTTTACACCATTCAATATAATATAGGCTGTGGGTTTGCTGTAGATGGCCTCTTATCAGTTTAAGAAATGATCATGAAAGGATGCTGGATATTATCAAAGGTTCTTTTCTGTGTCAATTGAGAGAATCATATGGTCTTTGTTTTTTATTTTATTGATGTGATGTATTATATTTATTGATTTGCATATGTTGAACCATCTCTGTAACCCTGGAATAAAACCAACTTGATCATGGTGCATAATTTTTTTGATGTGTTGTTGAATTATGTTTGCTAAGATCTTATTGAATATTTTTGAATATCTTATTCAAATTTTCTATTTCTTCATGGCTCAATCTTGGTAAGTTGTATTTAGCAAGAATTTACCCATTTCTTCTACATTTTCCAATTTATTGGTGTATGATTGCTCATAATTGTCTATGATGATTGTACTTCTTATATTTCTATGATTGTTCATTAATGACATTGGCCTATAATTTTCTTGCTTTGTTGGATCCTTTCCTGGTTTGGGGATCAGGGTGATATTTGCCTCATAGAATATGTTGGGAAGTATTCCTTCTTTTTCTATGCTTTGGAAAACATTGTATAATATAGGTACTAGTTCCTCTTGAAAGGTTTGGTAGAATTTGGATGTGAAGTCATCTGGTCCTGGACATTTCTTTTTAGGAAGATTTCATATTGTTGATGCTATTTCAGTGGCTGATATAGATCTATTCAGGATTTCTAATTCTTTCTGGTTGAGTATAGGAAGGTGGTGTGCTTCTAAGTATTGGTCCATTTCCTTCAGATTTTCATATTTCTGGGAAGAGAGATTTTTATAGTAATCCCTGAGGATTTTTTGAATTTCTGAAGTGTCTGTTGTTATTTCTCCTTTATTGTTTCTGGTAGACAATATTAGAGATTTTACTTTTCTATTTCTGGTTAGGTTGGCCAAAGATTTATCAATTTTGTTAATCTTTTCAAAACCAACTTTTTGTTTCATTGATCTGAATGGTTCTTTTGTTTTCAATTTCATTTAATTCTGCCCTAATTTCTTTTCTTTTTCTTTTCTTCTTCTGGGTTTGGGGTTGCAATGCTCTTCCTTTTCTAGTTGCTTGACATGATCCATTAAGTTGTTGGCTTCCTCTCTTTCTGTTTTCTTGATGAAGGCTTCCACTGCTATGAATTTCTCTCTGAGGACTGCCTTTGCAGTGTCCCATAGGTTTTGATAATTTGTGTCTTCATTCATTTTGTTCCAAAAATTTGGTGATTTCCTTCTTAATCTCATCTTTGACTCAGCTATCATTCAACCTAAGATTATTTAGCTTCCATGACTTTGTTTGAGCATGAAGATTTCCATTGCTGTCTGAGAAGATACAAGGAATAATTTCTATTCTTTTAAATTTGCTGAGATTAGACTTGTGTCCTAGGATATGATCTATTTTGGAGGATGACCCATGGGCTGATGAGAAGAATGTATATTCAGTTTTATTAGGGTGAAATGTTCTGTAGAGGTCTGTAAAGTCCATTTGTTCTAGAGTCAGGTTTAAGTCTAATATTTATTTGTTTAGTTTCTTCTTGGAGGATCTATCCAAAACTTTCAAAGGGGTGTTAAAATCTCCAACTATTGTAGTGCAGGAAAATATCAAGTTGTTCATATCCATTAGGGTCTGCTTTATGAATTGAAGAGCAATTTGGTAGGGTACATAAATGTTAATTATTGAAATCTCTTCATGTTGGGTGTTTCCCTTGACAAATATGTAGTGACCACCTTATCTTTCTTTATCTTTGTTAGTTTAAAGCCAATTGTAGCTGCTACTAAAATTGCAACCCCTGTTTTTTTCTGTATTATACAGTTTTGCCTATATGATACAAGTCTATCCCTTCACCCTGAGTCTATTTTTATCCTTTAAGGTAAGGTGAGATTATTGTGTACAGCATATATCTGGTCTGAGTTTTTGTATCCAGTCAGCCAGCCTGGGCCTCTTTAGAGGACAATTTAAAACATTGACATTAATTGAGAGAACTTAAAAGCCTGGTTGTGGTTTGGGTGTCATGATTTTTGGATGTCCAGTGGACATTTTTAATCCTTTCACCACTGTGGAAGTTGGGTTTTGTTCAAAAATTTCTGGGTGAGTATACTTTGAAGGTAGAGCATTGCACTGGTCATTGTGGAGGATGGGTCTGAGAATATCTTGGAGAGCTAGTTTAGTTATGGCAGATTTCTTCAACTCTTCAACATGTCTATGTCATTAAAGTATTTGATTTCTCCATCACAAATGAAACTCATTTTAGCTTGATACAATATCCTGGGCTTGAAGTTGTTTTGTTTTAGGAGACTGAAGGTTGATGACCATCTTCTTCTGGCTTGAAATGTTTTGGCTGGGAGATTTGCATTCATTCTGATATTTCTCCCTTTGTAGGTGATGCTTTTATGATGTCTGGCTGCTTGCAGAATTTTCTCCCTCATCTTAACTTTGGCAAATTTAATCACAATGTGTCTAGGAGATGCTTTATTTTGATTGAGTCTTGCTGGGGTTCTGAAACTGTCTGCTATCTGAAGTTCTGTATCTCTTGCAATGCTTGGGAAATTCTCCTTCAAAATCTCTTGGAGTAGAGCATCTGTATCTTTAGGACCATCCTGTTCTCCTTCAGGAATTCCTATAAGATGAATGTTTGTTCTTTTCTAGTGATCCCACAGCTCTCTCAGGGAATGGTCAGTTTTTGCTCTCCATTGTCTGCCTCTGAGTGTTTGGGAACATTCAAAAGCTTTGTCTTCAGTTTCAGAGATCCTTTCTTCTGCCTAGTCAACTCTATTACTGAGGTATTCTACTGTATTTTGGAGCTCCTCAACTAACTTTTCATTTCCCTGAGCTCTGCTACCTCTTTTCTCATTATATCCATATCTTTGGTGACTTGGGCTTTGAATTCGTTAATTTCTTGAGACAACTTTAGGACTACTCTTTGGAATTCAATTTCTATCTTTTCTTCCATTCTATTTATTTTATTTGCAGTCCATATTCTGAATTTGATTTCTGGCATTGCTGCCATTTGTCTATGCATGGCATCTTCAGTTGTATCTCCTTTGTCATTTCTTGGGGGGGGGGTTAATCTACTTTGGTTATTTATGTTGCCAGAGTTCTTCTGTTGGGTGCACACCATGTTTATTTTCCACCATTTGGTTATTTGAATCAGTAGTGTGAAATTGAATTGGGGTTCCCATGTAGTAGAGATAGCCCCTTACCAAAGTGCTAGGCTTTGTAATTGTGACTTATCTCCAACAACCTTACAAAGGCCACTTTCAGAGTTTTAGCCAGAGACTCTGAGGACCCACTTGGTGAGATAGTGCAAGCTAGCTCTGTTTAACTATCAGCCAACCTCTACCCTATCCTAAGAAACCACAGTATTAGGTTTAAATCTCAATTGTGAAGAGTTACAAATAGCTGTGGTGTGCAGCCCCCACCCTTCATTTCTTTTCTGCTACAGAACTTTGAAGGTCAACCTCAAAATGTCCCTGAGTGGACAGCCCCAAACATGGCTTCCAACCAAATTGTTTCAGGCAGTGCAAACCCTGCCCAATAGAGATTCAAGGGTCTCCAACAGCACAATTGGAGCCAGGGATGCACACTCCCACCTGCCAGACTCTGTTCACACTGTTGTCCCTCCTCTGCTCACAAGGCCCAGCTGAAGCCAGGGGCCACGCCCCCACCCACTGATCTCAGTCCACATCCAGCTAGCCTCTGCTTGCCAGACAAGTTGGAGTCAGGGGAGCATGCCCCCACCTGCCATTCTCAGTCCACTGCTTGGCAAGCCTTTGTTTGTAGGCTCTGTTGGAGTCAGGGTACCAGGCCCCGCCCTCCAGTCTCAGTCCACACACAGCTAGCCTCTGCTTGCCAGATCAGTTTGAGTCAGGGAACCATGCTCCTGCCTGCCAGTCTCATTCCACTGCCTGGCAAATCTCTGTTCACTGGCTCTGTTAGAGTCAAGGCACTGCACTCTGCATGCAGGTCACAGTCCTCACCTGGTCTACCTGCAGTTCTCAGTCCTCACTTGGTAAGCCTTTGCTCACCAGCCCCTCTGGAGACCTATATTTCTAAATTTAGAACATTATTTCCCCTTTAGTGATATGACAAATATTAAACTCTATTATTGTTATTTATTTTATAATTTAATTCCTTACCATTCAATTTTAAATATATTTTAAACTTACTTTCCAAATTTAAATCATGACTTACTAGTAGCTATTAAATAATCATTTATATTATGATTAAATTTTTATTGTGTAAAATTTATATGAAGAATAGGCTTTATTTCAAGGCTATCTATCTAGTTCTAGTGATTTATGTCTACTATTCAGATAAGTACACTGTTGAATTATTGTTGCTATATGAAATATTTTAATTTGAGAGATAAGTTATTCATTTCCTCATTAATATTTTTGTATATCATCTTGATAATAATGCATACTTATTCTTATAGATGAAATATTTAATAATTTTTAAGCATAATTTCAATATCATCAGTATGGTTTCATACATTAAATATAAAATATGGGAATTAAAAGGGTTCCTCAATACAACAGTTTCCAAATACATGTAGGGTTATTTTATGAAAGGAAAGTAAGTTCTCACAATTGCTCAAAGGAATCCAACTCACTTCTTGATCTTGGTGAATGATGAACTTCAGATGCACGTGTACACTTTCTAGAACCCCATCTGAATTTTTCCATATTAGCTGGAGTTTGAACAATCATTACTTTTGTGAAATTTTCAGTGCCTTGTATCTAAAAGTTGACAGAATGCAAGTTAGTTTCTGAGCAGATATTATAAAATTAAAAATTTCTCTGGTAAGCTAGCCAGTATTTCAGGCCCTTTCTAACTATCTGGGAAAAAATTGAAAATATCAATAAATCAACACAAATAAGATAGATATTTTAAAATATCTGGATACATTGGTTTTGTGAAAGTCAATATTCCATACACTTTCATTAATTTTTAAATATTTTGTTATTTCTATCCCAAATTAGACGACTGAATTAATTGACAATGGTCCTTTAAAAACACCCATGGAATTTTTCTATATGGAATAAAGTTTAATAAACAATGGATTTCAAGAAATCATCCCATTTTGTGTTATTTTTGCAATGCTTTAAATCACATTGGTACCCATATCCACAATAAGCAAGACTCTATGTCCTAGGTATAGACAAAGTTGGGCAGGCATCAATCTGCCTTGAGAAACTCTTGCTTAGTTGTCTGAATTCCCAACCAGAACCTACATCAAGGTTATGTTATATGTTCAAAACGGAGGTCAAGAACACCATAGTTGGGGGGGATGGAGCCAAGATGGCAGACTGCAGCCAACTTCCTACAGAGGCTCCCATCCAGAAGGAGACTTAAAAGACAGAAGTCTGGCAAGTAAGCAGATGGTTTGGAGCTGAGCCAAGAGAGAAGACTGAAGAACCACAACAACTTTGCTGAGGTGAGATGTGACCCCCCAAAATATAATCAAGAGGTACAAAACCCACTACCAGTGGCAGCAGTGGAGTCCTCTGCTCATAGAGCCGCGTGCACCGCAGTTGGCGCCAGAGGAGCCCACAGCTCCTAGCAGGCCCATAACTACCTGCTAGAGCCACATGCGCCCCATGGGGGCAGGCTCAGAACTGCTTGCTAGAGCCAGGTTCACCCCTTGGGGAAATGGCAGAGGAGTCCCCAACTAGGGGCAGGCCCAGAACTGCTTGCTAGAGCCTCATGTGCCCTGCGGGTGGTGGCGGAGGAGTCTTCCACTCTGGGTGGGCCCAGAACTGCTTGCTAGAGCCACAGGTGCCCCATGGGAGCTGGCAGAGGAATCCCCCACTTCAGGCAGCCCAGAACTGCTGTCTAGAGACCCGTGTGCCCCATGGGGGCTGGCAGAGGAGTCCACAGCTGCGGGCAGGCCCAGAACTGCTTGCTAGAGCCACATGGCCCTGCAGGCAGCAGTGAAGGTGTCCCTTGCTCTGGGCAAGCCCAGAACTGCTTGCTAGAGCTGTGCATGTCCTGCAGGCAGCTGCGGAGGAGCCCTCCATTTCAGGAGGGCTTAAAACTGCTTGCTAGAGTCATGTGTGCCCCACAGGCAGTGGCAGAGGAATCCCTGCTCTGGGTGGGCTCAGAACTGTTTGCTAGAGCCACTCATGTCCCATGGGCAGCTATGGAGTAGTTCTCCATTCTGGGCTGACCCAAAACTGCTTGCTAGAGCCATGCACGCCCCACAGGGGCTGGCAGAGGAGTCCCCCACTCTGGTCAGGCCCAGCAAGCTGTAAATCCAAGGAAGAACATTTAAGAACACAAATACAGGTACAAAGCATGCCCCAGAACTGTTTGGTAGAGCCTCATGGGCAGTGGGTGGCCGCAGAGGAGTCCCCAGTTCCAGGCAGGGACAGAACTCCTTGCTAGAGCCATGTGTGCCCCGGGCAGCAGTGGAGGAGTCCCCTACTTGGGTGGGCCCAGACCTCCTTGCTAGAGTCAAGCAGGCCACAGGAGGCAGAGGAGATCCCAGCTCCAGTACCCCGCTCCGGGTGGGCCTAGAACTTTTTGCTAGAGCCACGTGAGTCCCGTGGGTGGTGGAAAAGGAGTTCCCCACTTCAGGCTCCTGTGCCAAGAAGGACCAGATTGGCTAGCTAGTGCTGCACAAGTCCAGCGGGTGGCGGCCAAGGAATCCTCTGCTCCCCATTTCCCTGCCCCCATGGTTTCCCCAGCAGGGGTGAACTAGGACTGATTCAGCTGCTGCTGTTCCCCTGCCCCAAGGTTGCCCTGGCAGGCGAACTAGGACTGATCTGTTTGCGCACGTGCCCTGCACCACTGCTGCTGTTCCCCTGCTCCCCCCCCCCCGTTGCTCTGGTGGGGCTGAACTAGGACTGATCTAGCTGCAGCAGTACCCCTGATCCCTGGTTGCCCCAGTGGGGCTGAACTAGGACTGATCCGGCTTCTGCCATTCCCCTTCCCCTCAGTCGCCAAACGAGGCCAAACGAGGGGCCAAACGAGGATTGATCTGGCTGCTGACATTTTTCTGCCCCACCGGCACACTGGCGGGGCCAAATGAGGATTGACCTGGCCACCACTGTTCCCCTGCTTCGCCCTTCCCCCGTCAACCCAGCAGGCTGAAGTAGGACTGATTAGGCCACTCTTGTGCTCCATGCAGCCGCTGTCATTCACATGTCCCCTGGTAACTCAGGCGGGGCCGAACTAGGACTGATCTGGCTGCGTCAGCACTCAGCACCACCACTGCAGTTCCCCTGCTCCCCCCCCCCGTCACCCTGGTGGAGCCGAACTAAGACTGATCCGGCAGCTGCCAGTTTCCTGCCCGCTGGGTGCCCCAGCAGGCCAAATGAGGTCTGATCTGGCTACGCATGCTCCCATGCAGCTGCTGTCATTCTGCTGCACCCTCGTTGCCCCAGCACCCAAGAAATGGGAGAAGATGACAGACATGCCCTGTCTCTCAGGGCAACCAGAAGAAGCCACTGACTAAAGGGTTCTGATAAGGTCTCTAAACAGAGTAAACTCAGCATAGGATGGAATCAGCAGAAAAACTCTGGCAACTTGAATAACTAGAGTAGATCAACTCCCCCAAAGAAAAATGGGGCAGATGCAATTGAACACCCCATCTATAAACAGATGGCTGAGATGTCAGAAATTGAGTTGAGAATTTGGATAGCAAATAAGATTAGCAGAATGGAAGAAAGAAGGGAATTAGAATTTAAAGAAGTTATTCAAAAGATATCTCAAAAATTATTCAAAAGATGTCTCAAGAATTCAATGATTTCAAAGATAAAATGATCAAAGATTTTGAAAGACTGAGACAAGAGGTTACAGCCCTCAAGGATCTGAAAAATATGGTGGAATCCCTCTGTAACAGAGTGGAACAGGCAAGAAGAAAGGATCTCTGACTTTGAAGACAAAGCTTTTGAACAAGCCCAGAAGTGCAAAGATCCAAAGAAATGGAGAGCAAAAATGGATTGTTCTCTCAGAGAGCTCTTGGATACTTTGAAGAAAACTAATATTCACTTTATCGGAATCCCTGAAGGCGATGAAGTTGCTTCACAAAACACAGAGGCTCTTCTTCATGAAATTATGAAAGAGAACTTTCCAGACATGCCAAGAGATTCTG
>NW_003852517.1:1732232-1740124 GCF_000181295.1 Otolemur garnettii
CATTAATGTACACAGTTATCATTTAATTAAAAAAAAATAAAGAACACCACAGTTAAAAATGTTTTACTTCTTGTCATAGGGCGTCTTCCCAGTGCCGGTAAGGTCCACTTAGAAAATTTTCTTGTGACTGCTTTTCACCTTGGGTTTCTTTCCAAGCCCAATCTCACTTTTTCCTTGTGTCCTATATCTACCTTGTAAGTATTTCATCATAGCGGTAAACATTTCATTAATGTATTTACGTATCTGTAGATCTATGGAACCTAGAGATGAACCCAGCAACATAGCCACCGGATCCTTGATAAACCAAACAAAATTATGCACTGGGGAAAATAATCCCTATTTAATAAATGGTGTGATAACTGGTTAGCCACATATAGAAGACTGAAATTCAACAGTCCATACATTTCATCACTGACAAAAACTGACTCTCACTCGATAAAAGATTTAAATTTAAGACACAGAAAAATAATAATCCTAGAAGAAAGTGTGAAGAAAACTCTTGACAAATTGACTTGGGAAAAGATTTAATGAAGAAGACCCATAGGTTTTATGAAGAAAGCAATTGCAGCACACCAAAAATATATCAATGGGACCAGATCAAGTTAAAAAGCTTCTGCACAACTAAGGGTAAAGCAAACCCACAGAATGGGAGAAGATATTTGCATGCTATGCATTTGACAAAGGGTCTATAAATAGAGTCTCCAGTGAACTCAATTAATCAACAGTACAAAAGCAAACAACCCCATTTATAAGTGGGGAAGAGACTTCAAAAGAAACTTCTGCAGCCCTTCTGTATCAAGAGGAAAAAATGCTCATCATCCCTAATCATCAAAATGCAAATCAGAATCACTCTGAGATTCTCACCTAACTCCAGTGAGATTAGCTCATATCACAAAATCTTGAAACTGCAAGTGGTGGCGTGGATGTGAAGAGAAGGGAACATTTTTACACTGCTGGTGGGATTGCAAACTAATACAACCTCTATGGAAAGAAGTATGGAGAATTCTCTAAGAACTAAAAGTTGATCCTGTAATTCCATTACTTGGTATCTACCCAGAAGAAAAAATACCATTTTACCACAAGGACATTTGCACTAGAATGTTCACCACAGCTCAATTCACATTGCCAAGATGTGGAAGCAACTCAAGTGTCCAGAAAACCATGACTGGATTAACAAACTGTGGTATATGTACACCACAGAGTACTATTCAACCATAAGAAAAGACAGAGACTTTACATCTTTTGTATTTACCTGGATGGAGTTGAAACACATTCTCCTTAATAAAGCATCACAAGAATGGGAAAAAAGTATCCAATGTACTCAATTCTATTATGAAACTAATATATAAACAATTGCATGCCCACAAGAAATAAAACCATGAGTATAGTCTAGCAGAGAGAGGGAAGAAAAGAGACGGGGGAAAAGGAGAGAATGGAGGGTTATTAGCAGGTTTTCACCTAATGTGCACAGTGTGAGGGTTTTCAGCATGCCCCCTGGATGAAGGGCTCAACAACAACTTGAACTTTACCTCAGAAATGACAATAATGTAACCTAAATATTTGTATACTCATATTAATCTGAAAATTTAAAAGTGTAAAAGAATTGTTGATCAAAAGTGCAAATAAATTACTAAAATTTATATATGTGTATAAATATAATATTTACATATGCATTTATATATCCATTAAATATATATATATATATTTACATATCCATTTCTTTCCACTTGGTTGAGAGATCTCTTGAGGTTGAGAGATAACTTGTAAATCTCATTTGTCTTTATCACTTCAGCATCTAGCATTGTTTCCATCATATATTAATTGCTTAAAATAGATAAAAACATTTAAGCCTAATTTAATTGACTCTTGGTCTCTTTCCAATTTACTTTCCATAGCTATATTTGACATGTCTCTTGATGATTTCTTTTCTTTTTTTTTTGAGAAAGAGTCTTACCATATTGCCCTTGGTAGAGTGCCCATCACATCATAGCTCACAGCAACCTCAAACTCTTGGACTCAAGAGATTCTGTTGCCTTAGCCTCCCAAGTAGGTGGGACTATAGGCGCCTGCCACAACGCCTGGCTATTTTTCTATTGCAGTTGTTTAGTTGGCCTGGGCTGGGTTCGAACCCACCAGCTCTGGTGTATGTGGCTGGTGCCATAACCACTGTGCTATGGGTGCTGAGCCTAATCCTTTTTTAATATGTGTCTCTCTTATTCTCGCCCAAAACTCATGCAAATGCACACACATAACACTCTCACACACATACGTATATACAGTCTTTCTTCTTATTTACATGGTGCTGGTTCTCATTTTTGATTGGCAGGGGAATTTAATTAACAGTATGAAAATCTCCACTTTTACATTAACTTTCAAAGCAGCTATGGAAACACTATTGTTACTCAATTTGTCATGGATCTGACAGGACCTTTCTAGAGTACTGTTGATACTGCCCTTCTGCAATGTGTAAAATAAATTAACAGGTTCTCTTTTACTATGTATAACTGGCAAAAATAAAATGTATAAATTGGCCTGCTTCATAGGCCAATGCCTATGGGAATAGATTCTACTTAGGGTACCAAGGGCCAAAGCAATCAGTGAGCTTGGTAAAATGTGTGTGGTGCGGGTATGGATGAGTGTTTAAAAAAGTGATCAAGAAAGGGGGAGGATTGAAAGGTGGAAAGCTTAAGATTATTGTGATAATTTTTTTTGTTAATACATTTTGGAGATATAGCATATTGACCTAAAGACGTGAATCAACATTTCTTTACCTGATGGCACGTTATAGGAATTAAGAAGGGTGCCTTATAAATTTTTCGTAATTGACAATCTTCTACAGCTCCATGTATAAGGATAACATAGGTTACAGTTTCATCATAGATACTAGTTTTGGTGCTCTTTGGTATATCTCTTACAAAAACATTAGAGAGCTTCAATTGCATCTTGTAGTTCCAGTCCTATAACAAAATACCATTGCATAGTCTATTATTTCTTTATAAAGTTGAATATAAATTCATAAATAGTCATTTTCTAATAATATTTTCATGCAATTCTATTCAGAGAGAAACAAAAATTATACAGAGAGCTATTACCTCATAAGACAAGTGTTGCCTGATTTTTCTGGCAGTAATACCAAGTCCAAGTTTTAGCCACATTTTATGTTCAATGACAGGACAGAAACGCTTAAAAGCTTCATATAAGTGATCTTTAGGAATAAAACATATCTGGAAAAAGGAGAATATAAATTGTATATTTTATTCTGTGCATAAAGCATAGGATTTTCTTGTTTACATATAACATTAAAGCTAATAATTTAATCATACAAGATTCATGTTATGGCCTAGAAACAATAAAATGTCTACCACTAAATATTTTTGTGATCTTGTCATTTTAAAAGGCCATATAATCCAATGAGAGGTTCTTTATTATTTCTTTTAAAAAACTGTATATATTTATGGGGTATAGTGTAATATTTTAATGTAGATATACACATTGTGGAACAATTCCATCAAGCTCATTAACATTTCCATTATCTCAAATACTTATCTCTTTTTAAATTGACTAATAATTATTATATATGTTTATAGGGTACACTGTGAAGCTTTGATATACGTATACTTTGTAGAAAGAGTCAGTCAAGCTAATTAACATATCCATCAACTTACCAACTTATCAAATTTTTTGTGATGAGACCATTACAATCTATTCTTTTAGCAATTTTGAAATACACATATATTGAAATATATTATTAACAACTGTGGTTACCATGCAGAGCAATGAATCACTAAAACTTATTTCTTTAATCTAATTGAAATGTTGTACCCTTTGATCAACATTTCTCCTTTCTCCATCTCTCTCACTCTCTTGCCCTCACCTCCAGTCTCTGGTAACCATCTTTCTATTCTTTATGAGAATGACATTTTTAGATTCCGCATGCAAGTGAGATCTTCCTCTATTTTTCTTTCTGTGCCTGGCTTATTTCACTGGGCTTAATGTCCTTCAAGTTCATTCATGCTGTGGCATTGCATTGCAAATGACAGAATTTCCTTCTGTTTTTAAGACTGAATAATATTCTACCGTGTACATACACCACATTTTTGTCATCCATTTATCCATTAACAAACTCTTAATGTTGATTCCATATCTTGGCTTGTGAATAATGCTGCAAAGAACATGGGCATGCAGATACATTTCAGCATACTGATTTCATTCCCTTTGTACCTATGCCCAGAACTGGAATTGTTGGCTCAAACCATAGTTCTATTTCAAATATTTTGAGAAACCTCCATACTGTTTTTCATAATGGCTGTACAAATTTACTTTTCTGCCAATAGTCTTCTCTTTTCTCCTCATCCTTGGTGACACTTGTTATCTTATGTCTTTTTGATAAAAAATATTATAGGTCCGGGTGTAGTAGCTCATGCCTGTAATCCTAGAACTCTGAGCGTCTGAGGTGAGTGGATTGCCTAATCTCAGGGGTTCCAGACCAGCCTGAGCAAGAACAAGACTGTCTCTAAAATTAGCCAGGCATTGTGGCTAGGGCCTGTAGTTCCAGCTACTCAGGAGGCTGAGGCAAGAGAATCACTTGAGTCCAAGAGTTTAAAGTTGCTGTGAGTTACAATGCTGGGGCACTCTATCAAGGGCAAAAAAGTGAGACTCTGTCTCGAAACAAACAAACAAACATTCTAAGAAGTGCAAATTTATACCTCATTGCAGTTTTAATTTTGCATTCTTCTAATGATTAGTGATATCAAACTTTTTTTATATATCTGTTGGCCATTTGTTTTTCTTCTTTTGAGAAATGTCTATTCAGGTCTTTTGCTATTTTTAAACTGTATTATTTCTTTGCTTGCTATTGAGTTGTTTCAATTTCTTAAATATTTTAGAAATTTGGATTAAACCCTTCTCAGATTATGGTTGCAGTTATATTATTATTATGTTAGAGATTCTGAAAAAATAGACAACAAACTACTAAAAAAATTTTACCTTTTAAAATAAAGATGTGTGTCTAAAAACATATTGCGAGGAGTAAACTTTTTAGGCAACAATAAAATGCTTATGTTAAAAATTGGTTACTATTGGTTACTAAGAAGAGAACTGCTATGAATATTCACATACGAGTTTTCTGTACATTGGCTTTTTTTTTCTTTGGGTAAGTATTTGCATGTGATTGCTGGGTAGTATAGTAAATGTGTATTTAACCTCACAAGAAACTGTCAAACTATTATCAGAAGTGGTTCTGACATTTTACACTCTCATCAGCCATCTATGAGAACTTCAATTGCCCCACATCATTGCCACTACTTAGTATTTAGTATTTTTATTTTTAAGCAATGTAGTAGGTATGTAGTAAGACATATCATTGTGGGTTTAATTTGCAGTTTTCTGACCTAATGATATTGAACATCTTCACATGCTTATTAAGAATTTAAACATTTTGTGTGAAGTGTCTGTCCAAATCCTTTTCTCAATTTTTATTTCAAAAGTTTATTTCCTATTTTTGAGCTTTATAGATTCCTTTATCAAGTCATTTGTTGGATAAAGGTATTTTGAAACCCCCCCCCCCAGCCTTGCTCTTCTTTTTCAAATTTTTCATGGTTTCTTCTGAAGAGCAGACAATTATAATTTTGGTGACATCAATATTTCCTTCGATGGTTAGTACATTTTTTTAATTTTCACATAGAAATTATTGCATATCTCAAGGTCTCCTATATTTTCTTTAGAATTTATATCTGTCTTTTATGTTTAGGTTGGTGATCATTTCAAATTAATTTTTTGCCAGTTTATGGGGATCAAGATTCATTGCTTTCAAATGAATATTCAGTGTTTTCAGGATCATTTGTTGAAAATATTATCTATTTTTATTAAAATAATTGGAGCCTTTATAAAAAATCAATTGACTATGTAAGAGTGGATCTAGTTCTGCATTCTAGTTCTTATTCCTTTGATTTATATGTCTTAAATTAAAGCTAGTACACATGGTCTTAATTACAATGGATGTATATTTTTAAATCAAGTAGCACAAATCATCTTACATAATTCCTTACCAAATTTGTGTTGTCTATTATAGGTTCTCTGCATTTCCATTTAAAATTTACAAGCAATTTGTGAATGTTTACAAAAGAAAGAGTCTTCTAAAATTTTGATAGAAATTGCATTAAACCTATGGATCAATTTGGGACAAATGGACATCTTAATAATATTATGGCTTCCATTTTGCAAAGAAGGTAAAATTCTGTATTTATTTAAATTTTCCTTAAGTTCTCTAGAAAATATTTTATAGTTTTCATTGTAGTGGCACTGTATGTCTTTCATTAACTGTAAGCCTGTCCATTTTGTGTTTTTATATTTGTTGTATATATTTTTTACTTTTCATTTTCAACTGTTGGCTACTAGTATATAAAATATGATTCATTTTTAGAATTTGGACTTGTATCTTGCCACTTTGCTAAGTTCATTACAAATTCTATTTCTGGTAGATTCTTGAGCATTAAGAAAATGCAGATATGTCACCTGTCGGGATAATTTTAGTGGTTTCTTTGAAATTTTTATGACAGTTGATTTCTTTTATCTTGCCTTATTGCACTAATTGGGAATTCCACTGTAATACTAAATGGGAGTATAAGGCAAACATCTTTCCCTTGCTCTAAATCTTAGAATTTTAGTTTATCACCACTAGGTATAATGTTAGTTGCAGAGTTTTCACAGATGCCCTCAGGGAATGACAAAGAGATACAACAGAAGATGCCATTCATAGACAAATAGCTGAATTGTCAGTAATAGAATTCAGAATATGGATGCCAAATAAGATGAACAGAATAGAGGAAAAGCTGTCTCCAGAAATTAATGAATTCAAGGACAAAGTCACCAAGAATATGGAAATAATGAAAAAAGATATAGCAGAGCTCAAGGAAGTGAAAAAGTTATTTGAGGAGTTTCAAAATACAGTAGAGTCCCTCAGCAATAGAGTTGAGTGGGCAGAAAAAGGATCTCAGAAATTGAAGACAAGGCTTTTGAATGATCCCAAGTATTCAAATAGGAAGAAAAATGGAAAACAAGAACAGAAAATTCCCTGAGAGAGTTGTGGGATCATTCCAAAAGATCAAACATCTGAATTATAGGGATGGAATTTTCCAAATTTTAGGGATTCCTGAAGGAAAAGATGATGGTCCTAAAGGCACAGATCCTCTGCTCCAAGATATTATGGAGGAGAATTTCCCAAGCATTGCAGGAGATACAGAAATTCAGATAGTAGATAGTTTCAGAATCCCAGCATGACTCAATCCAAATAAAGCATCTCCTAAACACATTGTAGTTAACTTTGCCAAAGTTAATATGAAAGAGAAAATCCTGTAAGCTTCTAGACCTAAGGAAAGCATTCCCACAAAGGGAAAAATATTAGGATGACTGCAGATCTGTCAGCTAAAACTTTTCAAACCAGAAGAGGATGCCCAACCTTTTAAAATAAAACAACTTTCAGCCCAGGATCTTGTATTCAGCTAAACTGAATTTTGTTTGTGATAGAGAAATCAAATACTTTACTGAAATCCACATGTTGAGGAAATTTGCCATAACTACACCAGCTCTCCAGGAAATACTCAGACCCATTTTCCATAGTGACCAGCACAAAGGTCTACCACCAAAGTAAACTCATCCAGAATTTATTCAACAAAAATTAACTGTTACAATGATGAAAGGATTAAAAATATGCACTGGACCTTTGAAAAACAAGATGGCTAAAACACTACTGTACCTATCAATTCTCTCCTTTCTTTTCTTTCTTTCTTTTTTTTTTTTTTTTTGCAGTTTTTGGCCAAGGCCAGGTTTGAACGGCCTCACATTGGACAGTGGGACCAGCGCCCTACTCCTTGAGTCACAGGTGCCGCCTCCTA
>NW_003852517.1:1740144-1743633 GCF_000181295.1 Otolemur garnettii
TCTTTCTTTTTTTTTTTTTTTTGCAGTTTTTGGCCAAGGCCAGGTTTGAACCTGCCACCCTTGGTATGTGGGACCAGCGCCCTACTCCTTGAGTCACAGGTGCCGCCTCCTATCCATTCTATCATTTAATATGCATGGCTTAAATTCCCCTCTAACCTGGATGAATGTGGAACACATTATTCTTAATAAAGCATCATAAGAATGGAGGAACAAGAATCCTATGTACTCAATTCTAATATGAGGAGAATTAAGGTCCTAGTACATGGTGGGGAGTGGGAGTGGGAAATGTTAAGAAAGGGAAGGAGGGAAGGGGTGGGAAGTCCAGGGGTGTGGTACACTTTTTGGGGGTGGGACACAACTACAGGAGGGTCCTTATCTAACAAAAGCAATCAATGTAACCTGGTTCTTTGTAAACTCAATGAATCACCCCCTGCCCCCAAAGAGGCACAGGTTGGCTGAGTACATACAAAAATTCAGGCCAGGTATCTATTGCCTACAAGAGATTCTTCTTACCTCAAAGGATAAAAAAAGACTCAAGGTGAAGATGAATATCTATAATACAGGCAATGGAAATCAGAAAAAAATCAGGGGTTGCAATCTTATTTGCAGGTATAATTAGATTTAAACCAGCAAATATAAGGAAAGAAAAGGATGGACACTACGTATTTGTCAAGGGCAACAAACATGAAGAAACATTTATGCACCCTACTTGAAAGCTCCTCAATTTATAAAAAGTGAGGTGACAGTTATGTTAACCCATTTGATTTAAGCATTCCACATTGTATATCAAATCATCACATTATACCCCATAAACGCATACAGTTATGATTTAGGAAATAATTAAATTAAAAAAAAAAGGAATTCTCCTCCTAAAAGAATAAAATGCGGCTTTAAGGCATGTAAATTACTGAATATTTAGAGGTTTTTTGACGCAGAAAGCTGGAGTATTTTTATGCAAATATCAGGTATTATATAACTGAACTTTAAAATATTTTAATATACATCACTGAATGATTAGAGACATGGAAGGGGAGGGGCAAGATGGCTGACAGGTGCTAGCCTCTGACAGAAACTCCTGTCCAGAGGGAAGGATAATGTCCAGAAATTATCCAACAATGGTGAAGACTGGGAGCTCAGCAAGAGAGAAGAGTGATATCTGCAGGACACTTCTGCTGAGGCAAGTTGTGACTCCGAGAAAGTAATCTACAGATACATAATACATCCCAAAGAAAAAGTGTCCATCCCCTCCCCCAAGAAAGTTGTGTTTTTCTCTTTGTTTTCTCTTCCTCTGCTCCTGTAAGTTTTCTACAGGCAAGTGGTGAACTGAGGACCTATTATCTTACCCCACATGTGAGAGTTACAGGAAGTGGAGTCTACTCCCCTAGAGGGACTCTGCTGAGATTCCACACACTCTCTCGCCAGGCAGAAATTCAAACATTTTCATTGCTATTTTGAATTTCTTTTTTTTTTTTTTTTTTGAGACAGAGCCTCAAGCTGTCCCCCTGGGTAGAGTGCCGTGGCATTACAGCTCACAGCAACCTCCAACTCCTGGGCTCAAGCGAGTCTCCTGCCTCCACCTCCCAAGTAGCTGGGACCACAGGCGCCCGCCACAACGCCCGGCTATTTTTTGGTTGCAGCCGTCATTGTTGTTTGGCGGGTCCGGGCTGGGGATTTGAACCCGCCACCTTAGGTGTACGTGGCTGGCGCCTTAGCCGGTTAAGCTATAGGCGCCGAGCCACTATTTTGAATTTCTAGTCCACCCTTCCACTCTTACCTGCTGAGACAGTGAGGGGAGGCCCAAGAGCAGCATTACCCCACCCCTGCAGGACCAGGTGCCCTGTCTTGGCCCTGCAGCCAGAGAAATGCCTGAGCCAGGTGTTCTCCTGGTGGCAGGTGGATCCTCGCTGCCCCTAGTATTCTCATCAGGCACCAGGTGGCTAGAGAACAGCTGCTGGAGCTCCGGGTTCCTCCTGTAGCAGGTGGATCCCCACTGCTCCTGCCACCCTCACTGGGTGCCAGGTGGCCAGAGAACTGCTGCTACAGCCATGCATTCCCCTGTGGCAGGCAGATCCCTGCTGCTCCCACCACCCTCACTGGGTGCCAGGTGGCCTGAGAACTGCAGGAGGATGGTCAGTTGAGAGGGAACCATACTGGAGCAGCAGTACCTCAAGGTGAAGAGCAGCAGCGATAGCAGTGGGAACAATAAGGCTCACACCCCTGAGGCTTTTCTAGACAGACATGCCCTGTCTCTCTGAACAACCAGAGGAAGCCAGCATCTTCTCTGGTGATGGACTCCAAATAGTGTAAATTCCACATGGGGTGGAATCAGCAGAAAAACTCAGGCAACATGAATAACCAGAGTAGATCAACTCCCCCAAGGAAAAATGGGGCAGATGCAATTGAAGATCCCATTCATAAACAGATGGCTGAAATGTCAGAAATCGAGTTCAGAATTTGGATAGCAAGTAAGAGTAACAGAATGGAAGAAAGGAGATAATTACAATTTCAAGAAATTATTCAAAAAAGTCTCAAGAATTCAATGATTTCAAAGATAAAATCAACAAAGACTTTGAAACATTGAGGCAAAAGTTTATAGCCCTCAAAGACCTGAAAAATACAGTAGAATCTCTCAGTAACAGAATGGGACAGACAGAAGAAAGGATCTCTGACATTGAAGACAAAGCTTTTGAACGTGCCCAAGCGCACAAAGATGAAGAGAAATGGAGAGCAAAAAATGAATCTTTCAGAGAGCTCTGGGATAATTTGAACAAAACTAATATTCGCCTTATAGGAATCCCTGAAGGCGATGAAGTTGCTTCACAAAACACAGAGGCTCTTCTTTATGAAATTACGAAAGAGAACTTTCCAGACATGCCAAGAGATTCTGAAATTCAGATAGCAGATAGTTTCAGAACCCCAGCACAACTCAACCTGAATAAGACATCCCCCAGACACATCATAATTAACTTCACTAAAGTTAATATGAAAGAGAAAATTCTGAAAGCAGTTAGATGAAAGAAAACCATAACCTACAAGGGGAAGAGTATTAGAATGACTGCAGGTCTCTCTCCTGAAACCTTTCAGGCTAGAAGAGGATGGTCATCAACTTTCAATCTCCTAAAACAAAATAACTTTCAACCCAGGATCCTGTATCCAGCTAAACTAAGTTTCATTTATGATGGAGAAATTAAATACTTTAAGGATAATCACATTTTTTTTTAAGGATAATCACATGTTGAGAAAATTTGCCATAACTAAACCAGCTCTCCAGGATATTCTCAGATCTATCCTCCATAATAACCAGCACAATCCTCCACCACTGAAGTAAACTCACTCAGAAACTTTTGATCAAATTCCAACTTTCACAGTAGTAAAAGGATTAAAAATGTGCACTGGACTTCCAAAAAACTCGATACCCAAAATTTTACCAGGTTTATCAATATTCTCAATCAATGTGAATGGCTTAAATTATCCTCTAAATAGGCACAG
>NW_003852517.1:1747061-1751220 GCF_000181295.1 Otolemur garnettii
CCTACTATGAAACTAATTTATAGCTTTCATATGAAAGCTATAATCCAATTATAGCCCAAGAATATGGGGAAGGGGGAGAGACAGGGGAGAGGAAGGGGAGGATGGGTGGAGGGAGGGTGATTGGTGGCCTATTGTTCATCTTATAATGGTACGTGTGAATCTTTCTATACGTAGAATATAAATGTCTCAACACAATAGCTAAGAAAATAACATGAAGGCTACATTAACCAGTTTGATGAAAATATTTCAAATTGTATATAAAAACAGCACACTGTACCCCATGACAGTATTAATGTACATAGCTATGATTTAATAAAAAAATAAATAAAATGAATGATAGAGACATTTTAAAGGCATAACATGTAATTATCTAATACATATTAAAATAGCACCCAATAGTCTGTATATTAAAATTTCCTAAATTTCCCCCAATATATCTCTGGTTTCTTCAAGGAGAACAATTGTATTTGGTTACTGTATCTCTCAAGTCCATTTTAAATAATTTCCCTTTGCTTGGTTCTTTTCTCCTTCCACATACTTTTTATGGTAATGATTTATTGAAGTAATCATATTATTTGTTCCTTAGGATCACCCACTTTCTAAATTTAGAAAATTACTCTTAATTGATTTCAATTAATTTGTTTCTCTTCTTATTTATTTATTTATTGTTTGTTTGTTTGTTTTTTGAGACAGAGTCTCACTATGTTGCCCTCGGTAGAGTGCTGTGGTGTCACAGCTCACAACAACCTCAAACTCTTGGGCTTAAGTAATTGTCTTGCCTCAGTCTCCCAAGTAGCTGGGACTACAGGCACCCTCCACAATGCCTTGATATTTTTTGATTGTAGTTGTCATTGATGTTTGGTAGGCCAGGCTGGATTTGAACCCGCCAGCTCTGGTGTATGTGGCTGGTGCCCTAACCTTTTAAGCTACTGGTGCTGAGCCTCTTACTGTATTTTCTATAAACTAGTTCAACTTGGGAGCTTTTGGAGCTTCCTGGGTGATGCTAATACATGTGCTCCAACATATCATGAGGTAAACATTGTGCCTGGTTATCCCACTTGTAGTGATGCTAAGGTTGATCTGTGTCTTGGATGGTATTCCCTTCATTATAAAGTATCCTATTAGCATTCCACTTAGTGGTTTTGGCATCCGTTGGTAGTTCTTGCCTAAATCCATTATTTTACTAGAGGTGAAAAAATGGTGATTTTATGATTCTCTATTCTTACATTTGTTAGCTAGAATTCTTCTATACAGAAGAATTTTTCAAAATCTTTTTTTGTTGTTGTTGTTACTTTAAAAGAGTTCAAATAGGAAAGATAAGACAAATGTTTAATTCTTTCCCTCAAAAAATTCATATTCAGAAAATAAAATGATACCCTAGTTACCTTACTGGAAATAAATAAAATTTAATTTCATTATCAACTTATGAATTTTTTACATATTTGTGGGGTTCAATTGCTTGCAGCAATTATTCTTTTTGGATTTAATGTACGCCACTGGGAACCCCTGATACTCTGAAAATTGTGTCCTCAGTGTTGTCTAGGAAAACTCATCCACTTTATTCAACTTTCTATTGATATATTCTAGCTCTGATATTTTTCTCTCCCTTATACTTCAAATTCTAGTATTGAGGGTTAACGTATCTTTCCCAAGTTGTCCATGAAAGAGCTAATGCAAGCAGTTTTTCTGGTTAAAACTCCCTTTCATTATGGTAAGTTAACTTTCACAACCCATTCTACCAGGACTAGATGAGTATAATTCTATAACAAGTTTTGGTCCTTTACCATTCTTATGTTTATAAAATAAATGGTCAACTGGACTGTAAACTTGTACTAAATACAAGTTTGATAATAAATACTTAACAGGATACAATAGTAAGTCACAGGTGGTGTATACTGACCTCCACTACAGTTTTGCAGAGGGCGGAATATTTCATACATTCATTAGTTAAGCAGTTTATCTCTCCTATTATTTCTCCATTGAGTACATACTCTGTGTAAATTATTGAATAATCTTTCTCCTCTGACTCCGGTATTTCCTTAATCCCTAAACCTGGCTTTGATCGTTTAAGCTGTTCAGAAATGAAGAAGGAGAAAAATATACCAGTTAACTTGTGTTACCAAAACTATCTGATTTATGAGTCTTTGCACCATTCTTTAGACAACTTTAGTTTATACATAATACCCTAAGAATACTTATTGCTCATTCCTTTTCAAGAAATTTATTAAATTAGAAATGATTTAGACACAAAGAATTTTCACATACTTCCATCTTTCTGATTCCTTCTACTCAGCCAACCTACACCCATTCTAGAATGGCAAAATATCCAACTAAGATAAACATAAGGTGAGTAACAATTTAAATTTTTCAACTTAAAGGGTAATTCTTTTGGTGGTTTCTTGTTATTTATAAGAAAGTTTGGCTTAAAAGGTAATGTCTTGGACATGGAAATTGTCATTTAGTTGGTACTTGCAGTCACAAAAAAAGGAACTATACAGTTTTTAAAAGCTATCATTTTTCAGTTTTATAAAGTTTTTAAAAGCTAAGTTCATAAATGCATTTATTAATAACTCTGTCTTACCTTCACCATGCCTGAAATAATTATATAAATTCCTTTGGGCTCATCATCTTCTTTAAATATCTCATTTCCACAATCATATGTTATAACCCTGGCTCTTTCCTAAAAAATACCACCAAATATATAATACATAAGCTATAAATAATATTTTAATAGTGGTATGTAGCATTAAAGTTTACATTTTGAAAAGAGTTTTACATTTTTAAAGTAAATGTCATTCAATATGATCTGAGATATCATGTTAGTAATAAAATTGTAAGAGAAAATGGGAATTACAGACTGCAAAGAAAGAAAGATAGATATTCATATTCATGGATATATGTAATTTTAGGTAGAGTGTTTCTATGTGGATTAGAAGAGAAATAATCTAGGAATATGAATGTAATGAGAAGATGAAAATATTTCATCTGGATGAACAGTAATGACAACAGATGTAGGCTAATGGAATATAAATGTCTTATATAGCCGAATGCTCTAGTCTAAATAGTTGATGAAGTAAACAAAAAATTCATGTATTCAAAATATCTTAAGCAGGTGAAAGTGTAGTTATTCTTTTGGTAAAATAGATTCAGAAAAAGAATATTGCTAGAACAAGTTAGATTTAGATTTGTTTATTTGTTCATTCCATACTTACTGAGCACCTACTATGCATTGTACAAATTCTAAGGAATGGGTATCAAAAGATAGATGAGCTAAAAATTACAATAGGAAAGAAAGAGAGAGATGTATATATAATTGTAATAGGATATACCTAACACAATAATAAAGATGTCATATACTGGATGCAATGGTGGCAACATTGGTCCTCCAAACTCAGGATGGACCACAAGATTGTCTTCTGGTGGAGCATTTGATTGCAATGCCCACTTTTCTGAGTGCCTCTGGTGGAGATGTTTCCAGAGGAGGAATAAGCAGGAAAAGTTTGAAAACAAGATTAAAAGGAAGGGCATTTCAAGAAAAGTAAATACACACAGATGAAGGAATTTGAAAACAGCGTAAAGCATATGACACCATAAATAGTTCAGTACAAATACTGCATAGGGAGGATGTGGTAAATGGGAAACAGAAGATGAAGGTCGAGAGGTATGCAAAAGACAGACTGTGGAAGGATTTTTTATATCATTTACAAGGGTTTTGATTTTATCTTATAGGCAATAAGGAACATTTAGAAAATTTTAAACTAGATAGTATCACAGTTAAATCCTTATTTTTAAAATGATTATTGGTTGGTACGTTAAAGATGATATTACTAGGAAATAAAAATACTACCTGAATGAAATCCATATGGTCTGAATCTTTATCTAGCCATGGAATATGATATAGAGCTTCTTCAACAGTAAGAGGCTTGATAACAGGTTGAAAATCAAGCACTTGTCTTTTTCTGGCCATGATTAACTAAAACCACAAAAATTAAGAAAGAAGATGAACCAACCTGCTGTTTGAAGAACGTTCAAAACAACTATGTCTTTGTACTGTTCCCTATTCTTGCTCTCCTGAGATTTTTGTTCTACTATGAAAACCTCCAAGCCCTTTTCCCCCGCAGTGCAACAAAGGGGTCACACCCCACAGGTTGACAACCAC
>NW_003852517.1:1751787-1752981 GCF_000181295.1 Otolemur garnettii
CCTCCCCTCCCCTCCCTCTCCCCTTTCCCCATAGTCTTGGACTCCATTTGGATTATAGCTTTCCTAAGATAGCTAACAATTAGTTTCATAATAGTGTTGAGTACATTGGATACTTTTTCTTCCATTCTTGAGGATGGAAGGAGGACATTTTCCAGCTCCATCCATGTAAACATGAAGGAGGCAAAGTCTCCATCTTTCTTTGTGGCTATATAGTATTCCATGGTGTACATATACCACAATTTATTGATCCATTCATGGGTCGGTGGGCACTTGGGCTTCTTCCATGACCTGGCGATTGTGAATTGGGCTGCAATGAACATCCTGGTACAGATATCTGTATTGTAGCGTGATTTTTGGTCTTCTCGATATATACCTAACAGAGGAATTACAGGATCAAATGCTAGATCTATATTTAGATTTCTGAGTGTTCTCCATATGGTTTTCCAAAAGGGACGTATTAGTTTGCATTCCCACCAGCAGTGTAGTAGTGTTCCCTTTTCTCCACAACCCCGCCAGCACCTGTGATTTTGGGATTTTGTGATATGGGCTAATCTAACTGGCATTAGATGATATCTCAGAGTGGTTTTGATTTGCATTTCTCTGATGATTAAGGATGGTGAGCATTTTTTCATATGTCTATAGGCCATGCGTCTGTCTTCTTCACAGAAGTTTCTCTTTAAGTCTCTTGCCCACCCTGAAATGGGATCACTTGTTCTCTTCTTGCTACTACGCTTGAGTTCTCTGTGGATTCTGGTTATAAGACCTTTGTCGGAAGCATAACCAGCAAATATTTTTTCCCATTCTGAGGGTTGTCTACTTACTTTTCTTACTGTGTTCTTGGCTGTGCAGAAGCTTTTTAATTTGAGGAGGTCCCAGTAGTATATTTTTGATGTTGCTTCAATTGCCTGGGAGGTCCTCCTCATAAAATTTTCCCCCAGGCCTATTTCTTCAAGAGTTTTCCCTACACTTTCTTCTAATGTTTACCTAACAAAGGATGTGAAAGATCTTTATAAAGAGAACTATGAAACTCTAAGAAAAGAAATAGCTGAAAATACTAACAAATGGAAAAACATACCTTGCTCATGGCTGGGAAAAATTAATATTGTTAAAATGTCTATATTACCTAAAGCAATATATAATTTCAATGCAATCCCTATTAAAGTTCCATTGTCATACTTTAAAGATCTCAAAAAA
>NW_003852517.1:1753192-1754594 GCF_000181295.1 Otolemur garnettii
GACCCACACCTGTCACCACTAACTAAGATAGATTCTCACTGGATTAAAGACTTAAATTTAAGACATGAAACTATAAAAACATAGATTTAATTTTTAAAAGTAAACCTTTTTATTGGAGTGAAAAAAGTGTACAAATCATAAACGTTCCCTCAAAGATTATTCACAAAGTGTAAACATCTTTAGCGACTTCACATCTTGGACGGAGTTGAAACACATTCTTCTTAGTAAAGTATGCCAAGAGTGGAAAAGCAAATATCCGATGTACTCAATACTAATATGAAGCCAGCAGGCCATTAACACATGCTCACAAAGGACAGAAATTCATTTCAATATGGGCACAGGGTGGGGGTGTTTAGCACACCTTTTGAGTGTGTAAGCATAAGAGGGACTCTGCCTAACAAAATCAAATATTTTGACCTGGTTGTACCCTCACATTAACTGGGAAAAAATTTTTTTTTTAAATTTTTTAAAAAATTAAACATTCTTTTTACAAATGTTTCTAAATGTTTTTAGAAACATTTGTAATTAGCACCAAGATTAAGAAGTAAGACATTTGCTACCACAGAGGCCTTCCTTGAGGTCTCTTCGAATAATTACTTCTAACCAAAGATAACCATGATTCTTCTCTTATCATAGTTTATCTTTTTCTGATTTATAGCTTTATCTGCATGAAAAATATACACTTGTTTATATTTGGTTTCCTTTGCTCAATATTATGTTTTTGAGATTTATCCAGTTGATCTCTATGATGTACGTTGCAACTATTACCTGTGGGCCAACACTGGCTTGATACCTGCTTTTGTAAAAATTTTTTGGAGCATAACCATGTCTATTTAATTGTATGTTGTCTAGGTACTACAATGGCATAATTTAATAATTGTGGCAGGGGGCATTTGGCCCATATAATATAAAATATTTAATTTGTTACCTTTTATAGAAAATGTTTGTCAACTCCTTGCAGCACACATATTCAGCGGAATTTTTCAGTTCTTGCCACTTGAGTGTTACCTACCTTATGTTAGGTTCTACTTAACCATTTAGAGTTTTAAATTGCAATTGTGAATAGACTATCTTTCTACACTTTTTATTAGGCAAAAATGTTGTATATTGATTTTATTTCAGGATACCTTATCAAATTCTTTTATTAGTTCTACTCTTTTTAGGTTAATTCCCTAGGATTTTTAATTAAACAGTCAGCAAATAATAGAAATTTTCTCTTCTTTTCAAAATTTCAACCTTCGAATTTCTTTTCCTTTTTTTGTTGACCAGCTAAGACCTCTAAGAGTATTCAAGCAGAGTATTCAATAGTTGGAAGGGTACGCATTATTCTTTTGTTTTTGACTTTAATAGGTACTACTTAATGTTTTGCTGACATACTGTTTGCTGCTGCCTTTTTTTTTTT
>NW_003852517.1:1755432-1756360 GCF_000181295.1 Otolemur garnettii
TTAATTTCAGTACCTTCGATTTTATAAATAATTCCTTTTGACCTGAAAACCTTAATAATTTCTTTAGCCATATTTAGCATGACATTACTCTCTTCCTTTGTTTTCATAGTGACAGTGATATCTGGGTGATCATATTCTAAGTAGCCTGAAAATAATAAAATATTTTTAGGTGAAATAAGGACAATGTTTTAAATGTTTAAGCTAATAACATTTCTGTTCTAAAAACTCTTAGAGTACCACCCTTCCTACAGGGAAATATATCTGTTCCTGAAGGGGCCATTGCAATCAGTTATTATTCCCTAGCAGTGCCAGAGTTCTGCCTGCTCTTATCTCAGCAGTACTTAGGCTTCTGCCCCAGTCCATATCCTAGGATTAACGGTCATACTTGTGTGGAGACTGAGAGGCTGCTAGAAGTGCATGACCTACTTTCAAATTCTGTTTGAATTAGAATTTTTAACTACAGACTGTGCTTAGATATGGCATGTGATTTATTTCACACATTCATCCTGGGTCATTATCCATGCACCTTGCCAATGCATCTGGATGAGATGACTCATACATCTATGTTCTTCTGCCTGTCTTGTCTGGATTCCTGATGCCTGTGAAAATTTCATTCACTCAGATTTGACATTTGGGCTTCTCCTTGATCATAACCTCTTATCTGGCTTGGTAACTATCTGCCATTTTAAGATCTCTCAAGCCTGACCTCATTTCCATGCTTGCCATGTCCTTTTGCAGCCCACCATCTGGTACAAAACCCTTTTCTCCCCCTTACACATCAACATTATACTAAGGGAGTCTGTCTGTTCTACTTGCATAATTTGTCCTGCACCAGGAGTATGAGTTGGCATGACTCAGAGAATAGGTTGCTGGGATGTTTGGGCATTGGGCCTCCCAGCAGACCTAATAGACTCTCTTTTGATTTCAA
>NW_003852517.1:1758000-1759301 GCF_000181295.1 Otolemur garnettii
CAAACATAGGTAATAGTAACTGCCCTCAAAGGTAAATACTGTAACCTGTAAATGTTCTTACTTGTTTTATTTATGGTGTCTTTATAACTTTGTGACAATAGCTCTTTCCCTATGACTAATGATATATTGGGCACCTTTATGAAGTTTATAACATTATTTTTTAATTATTTTCCTTATGAAGAATTTGATGCTATTTTCAACTAGTTTAAATTCTTGGACAAATGTGATAAATTTTTTGGGTTTAGGTCACAAAATACTAATAATATATAAAGTATGGTCATTTTTATATGCCAAATATCCTGCTAAATTTCTTATTAGATTCTTCCATCAGGTAAGAATCTATCCAGCCATACTGATCATGGAGCCCCAAATTAACTTCTCTTCTCTGTCTCCTTGCTTCTTTGTAAAGGGTCGAAGTCTCTGGGGTTGTTACCACTGCACAGCCCCTGAGCTTTAGACATTTGCTGTTCCCTTTGTTTCCTATCTATATTGCACAACCTTCGTACTCTGCCCCCCAACCATGAGCCATTAGTCCCCAAGGAGATTAGACTCATCTTTGGGGTTCAGCCCAAGTATCACCTAACAAAGGAAGTCTTTTCTATCCAACCAGCATTCTGTACATATTCCTGTTTTATACTTACACTACCCTATAACATTGGTTATATGGCCATACACTACCATATAACATGTAGATTATTTGTCATTGTTCTTGTATAATAAGCTCCCTAGGGATAGAGCTTATATGAAATTTGTCTTCATATTTGAAGGGCCAACTGTTTGAGATAAGATAAGGGTTCAGAGTTTCTTGATTACATAAACAAACTTTTCTTAGGTAGTTCATCAGTTTCTTCATCTAAATTAATTGGTAGGCTTCTCCCTATCAGGAATTAATCAGTCATTACACTACATGAGATGCACTTTCTGCACATCAAATTGAACTCTAGCATTACTTACAGTTCCCTAGAATACTAAAAAAATAAAGGAGCTACTATTTCTATACTATTATACCGGGTTGATTTACACCTCTCAGTAGCAAAATTATATTTAAATGTATGTAAGAAAGATCTAAATGTAAAGATTCTGTTAGCTTTATCTGTAGACGAACTTTGTTTTATTTAGCTTTGTATCTACCACTTTTGCTTTTGTGTGTGTGTCTTATTTTTGTATGTATAGAAAAAAAGGTAAAAGATGCAGTTGAGTGAAGAGAGAGTATATCCTCTGTATTTATTTATACACTTATATGCCTTGTGATGGAATGAGTTTTATGTCACTAAAATAATCATATGGAAAATATACCCATC
>NW_003852517.1:1760866-1762330 GCF_000181295.1 Otolemur garnettii
CTATTTTGTCAAAATGACCTTGGTAATTATATCAGTCTTTTTCTTTATCTCAGTAAACATATTTGTAGAGCTAACACTTTATCAACACACGCACATCCACATGAACACATTTCAGAAGCTGCTTCTGTCTGTTTTACTCCATAACCAGACGTTTCTACACTAGAGCAGAAATAGCTTATTAGAATGCTTTTCAACAGGCCGAATAATGGCAGTCTTTTAAATAAGATAGTTGCACGTTGAGAAATTGCTTCTCTCGTTTTTATTAAAGTTTCTTACTTAATTTCGAAAGTTTGTTTCCTTCACACATCTGGAGAGCCAACTAGAGTATATGTTGATTCAGACATTTGGGGGGGTAAATACTTTAAAAAGGTGACTTTTTAGAATTCAAAGAAAATAGGAAAACTGAAATGTTTACAAATCCACTACTACTAGCCATAAGACCAGATTAGACTACCTAGTCCTCTTTCCTTGCGTTGACGATATTAATTTGAAGGCATTAATGTTATAACTTAATCTGAGTTCTGGAAAGGAAGATTTCATTGCGTTGAATCTGTAGTGGAAAAAGTTTTTCGAACAGTTGTGTCCAGGGCCAGTTGAACGCCAACTGAATATAGTTGAGGTGTGTTTCCAGTCAAAAATGCAATTTCTAGGATAATTATGGCAGAGGCTTATTTTTGAAAGTTAAAGTGAAATATATGTGAAAAATTTATGTACCTCTACCCACATGTTTTACCTCACTTAACTATTATCTAACAGTTGAGCTGGCAAACTTATAATACTGGTACAAGTAGTTTTTAAATTATACACAAGTGTGACCTGATATTTTAGTTTAGTTTAATATCATAACATCTTTCTTTTTAACTATAATTATTTGAATTTAGATGTGGTAAATTAAAATATATTCTCATACTGGTAAATTATAACATTAGTTTGGAGTGCAATGGGTGAAATAGTTAAGCATTTATTCCAGGGGAGAAAATATTCAAAACACCTGCTATTTTTTTATGGTTCGTTTTGTTAGTCCTTTATTTCAGAAAAGATTTCTTGAAAACTTGCTATAGCCCTGAGAATGGGAGGTTTCAAAGATGACTGTGAATTCCAGCTTGGGATATTGGGTTTCCAGTGGAATTCTTAAGGAAGAATAGGTTTGGAAAACATACATTTCTTTTGAATATGCTGCTTGGGATGTTTGTACAGTATTGAGTGAGGGATCCAGTCAGCAGTTATCTACATGATTTGAGCCCTTGGATAAAAATTGGGAGTCATTAGATTATGAATAATAGTCAATAACAGAAAAGTAGAAAAGACAGCATGGTCTTTAAAGTCCTTTACTGTTCCATTTACATCTATGTCTCTTGCCTCATTTTCTATATCCTTCACACTAATTTAACATCTATCTCTTTAATCTTCATCCTGGCCAAGCCAGCCCCTGAGCTCTGTACTGGAAATGATATTCCTTACATG
>NW_003852517.1:1762773-1794631 GCF_000181295.1 Otolemur garnettii
GATAAGATCCTGGCCTTGAGAGGTCCTGCTCAAGTCATCATTTAGCCTCTCTAGATGTTTCATTTTCTTCTTATTGAAACAGAGAATTAGTTGGGATTATTATCTTAGAAACTTGAAAGAACTGGTTTAAAGAATAAGACTTTATCTAGATGCCAAGTATTTCAAAATAGAAGGAATTATCTGGAGGGCATAAGAATATGGCCACAGGAAAGGGGAAGTCCAGTATAAAAGGACGGTGTAGGCTTCAACAGAGGAGGGATTTATTTAATGCAAGACTGTCAAAGAATGGTTGGAAGCTCCAGTAATATCACCCTCTGGATTTCAGATGCAGAAGAGTGATCAACATTCCCCTGATAAAGTTTCAAAAGACCCATTTCTTTAACAGAGTGATGAATGTTTGAAAAAAGTTTGAAAATACAGGGAAGGGAATTTAAGGCAGCAATTTGTGTTAGAAAGAAGATGAAACCTTGCAGGATTGCATCCCAACTCTATTATTCATTAGCTACTACATATCTGACATTAGACAAGTGACATAACTTTTCAGACACTCAGCTCCTGATCTGCTGCAACCAAGATAGCAAGATTAACTTAAGGATTTGAAAATGGCCCCTTGTAGGTGAAAAATTATTATTCTTGTTATTAATGTAATAGAGACTTAAAAAAGGCAAGATAAAAATGGCAGAATTAAACTAAAGAGAAAAGAGGGTAAAGGAAACGATAAGTAAATGTGAGGTTAAAAATTGGGCAGTAAGGGGAAACTTTAAGTAGGAGGTTGAGACAACAGGATTGTAACTTAGGAGTGTCTTCTCAGCTATAAAGTGCAGTGGTAGCTCTGTCGCTAGTCCTAGTGTCTTAAGTGAGCCTGATTCTACGAAGCCCACTGTGACTATGGGGGCAGTCCGACCTTGCCAAAGTATGAATAATAATAGGGGGATTTATTATAAGATCTAGGAGGATCTCCATCAGTCTGTCATTCCCCAATCCCCAGGCTGCAGACCAATACCTGTCTGTGGCCTGTTAGGAAATAGTTGCACAGTAGGAGGTGAGCAGCTGGTGAGCAATGAAGCTTCATCAGTATTTACAGACACTCTCCAACAGCAGCATCAGCACCTGAGTTCCACCTCCTGTCAGATCAGCGGCAGCATTAGATCCTCCTAAAGAGTGTGAACCCCACTGGTAACTGCCTATGTGAGGGATTTAGGCTGTGCATTCTCCTTGGGAGAATCTACTCCTCTATCCTGACAACACCCCCCCCCCACCAAACCCAGTGGAAAAATTGTTTTCCATCAAACCAGTCTCTGGTGTGAAAACGGTTGGGGACTTCTGATTTAGGTCAACCCAGCCGAGGAAGTTAAGGTTGGGAAAAGTTCAGTAACCAAAGTCAATAGCTTACAGCTAGTCAGAGAAGACCAAAACCAGAGCCCAAATCTGCTGAACCCCAGCTCAGTGCTCTTCCCACTACAGTGCACGTTAAATGATTTCAGGGGACTCATCACTTTCACCCTTATACTATCACTAACTCTGATCCTAAATGCTTTAGTTTCTTTTAATTCTATGAAACCTTCTGTGATCTTTTCAACTAGCTTTGAATTTATTACATACAATATGATTGGATTTGAATTCATTTTCTCCCAATAACATGGTTTAGGAGTACCACTTAAATTTTCCAGTAAAGATCTGAGGTTTGTATTTTTGTCTATGCATCACATACAATTCCTCCATTTATATTTTCCTGATAAAAAATTTATATTACCTCTTGTTAACTGATACAACACTACAATACCATCAGTTTGTAGGCATACGATACCATCATTTAACATTTTTATATTTAAAAAGTAAATTGTGTTGGGCGGCGCCTGTGGCTCAAAGGAGTAGGGCACAGGCCCCATATGCCAGAGGTGGCAGGTTCAAACCCAGTCCCAGTCAAAAAAAAAAAAGGTAAATTGTGAATTGTCTCAAGTATAAGAGAATATCTAGAAAGTTACCCATCTATTTATATATTTAGTATAAAAACAACAGAAACAAATATTCATATACTCACTGCCTTGCTCAGTTTATGACCATTGTCAATACCTTTGGAACTCACTCTGTGTTTCTTTAACACACACCATTTTAAAATTTATTTTTACAAATAACAAAATCAATGCTTAGAATACGCATATTTTCTATTCACTCACCCTAAATTGTCACCTTTGATAATTAAAGGTTGTCTTGAGAAATAAGGGAAAATTTCATACACTCCTTTAGAAAACTCTCTGTAGCTAATGTTGAAAAACGAGGTTCAAAAATCTCCCTGTTAGACATACAACACATTCACATATGCAAATTTTTGACTACCTTAAGTAGGTTCTCTAGAATATAAAATGTAAGGAAGGAGTAGTTTGCATGTATTAATTCATCTTCATAGGTTTCATTTATGTCGGGCACCCAAGAGATTACAATAGGAAACGTGTTCATTAGTATTATAAGGTATCCAACATATTCAAATTCATCTGTAAATACTATTTGGTGGCATACACGAAAAATGAAATGCCTGTAAAACAAAAAAGACAGTTTAACCTGACAAAAGAATTACACCAAATGATCTTCATATATACTCAGTTATTCATATATACTTCATATATCCTCAGGCTATTAACAACAGCCTCAGAGCTTAAATCTAAAAGCAGTCACCACTCGCTAACACTTGCTGGTATTCTGCTCCAGACACTGTCCTTTTAAAGTCTTCCTCTGCTAAATGTCTTGAGTCCAGTTTCCCCTCTTTGTTTCTCTTTCCTTACTTCTCATCCCCCTTTTCTCTTACTTTTAATAGAAATACGTTTGGTAGAAGGAATAATTCAAACTGGAAATATTTAAAGAATAAAGAGAATCTCATCTCCCAATAATTCTAATGCTCAGAGATGACTATCATTAACAATTTCAATATTGTTATAGCTTTTTTATGTTTATAAGATCATTATCTATAACCACAGAAGAAATTGAATTATACTATTTTTCTGAAACTTGCTTCTTTTTCCCTTTTAACAATGTATTATGAGCATGTTCCCTTTTCAAGACATATGTGGTACTGGAACATATCGATCCAAGTTTATATCAAAAAGTTTAAATTAAGGTATATGCTTTGAAAAATAGTTTTTATACTAAGTATTCTAGAGAGTGAAATACAGATGAGATGATTTACTTTTTACATTTTTATTTTTATCTATTTTTTATTTTCGTATGGAAAATGGAGGCACTTATTGAAGATAAAGATAAAAGAAACATTGTACTTAGGACAAGGACACCTCAGCCCACTTCACAGTAGGCATGCTGGGACATCACACAGTTCTCCCAAGAGTTTCTTCCACTGTTCAAAACAGTCTGCAAAATCTTGTGTTGGAATTACCATCAGCCGCCTCATTGTATCTCATCAATAGTTTGAAATCTCTTCCCTTTCAAAGATGATTTCAGTTTTGGGAAAAGCCAGAAATCACAGGGCATTCAATCTGGACTGTAGAGGGACTGAGTCCCTGGGTGATTTGATCTATCACCAAAAACTCTTCCCAAGACTTGGTGCACGCGCAGGCTCATCATAGTGATGAAGCTGCCATTTACTAGTTATCTGGAGCTGTGCCATTTTCCTCATAGAAGAACAAACAGGTAGTACTCCTTATCAAATGTCTGCCCTGGAGGACCATGCTAGTGACCGACAACACCTTCCCAATCACAGAACAGGGTTAATAACATGGTCTTGATCTTACTGTGACTTTGACACCCCTTCTTGGGACATAGAGAACCAAGCAACTTCCACTGGGATGACTGGGCCTTTCTTTCTGATCACAGCCATAGACACGATTCTTCCCCAGTTATGACCTTCTTGAGAGAATCCAGTTCATGGGTAGCAGTGGGAAGCACAGCCATTAGCAAATGCAGCACAATGCTCCTCCTCCTCTGGGAGCAAAAGGCATGGAACGTTTTGCCACAACACGTTTCATACCCAGAACTTGAGTCAAAATCTCAGACACCGTAGTTTTTGGAACCCCCAGTTCAGTTTCCAGTTCTGGCGCTGTCAGTCACTGAACTTTGTTGGTTGCAGGAAGGACACGCTCACCATTCTCAGGTATTCTGCTAGTTGCAGGCCTTCCAGAACATGGATCACGCTGAACAGATGCTTGACCATTTCGGAAATGTTTGTGCCACACTTTTATATGCGCCACGCTCACTGCATCATCCCCTAAAGCCTTAGGAGCCATTTGAATAGTTCCATGGAGGAACATCCAAGCTTAAGGCAGATTTTTTTTTTTTGAAATAGTCTCACTATGTCCCCATTAGTAGAGTGTGTAGCGTCACAGCTTACAGTAACCTCCAACTCCTGGACTTAGGCGATTCTCTTGCGTCAGCCTCCCAAGTAGCTGGGACTAAAGGCCCCCCCACAATGCCCAGCTATTTTTTTGTTACAGTTTAGCCGGGGCTGGGTTCTAACCCACCACCGTGGGTATATGGGGCAGGCACCCTACCCACTGAGCCACAGTCATGTTGAATGCCAGGGTCACACAATATGGAAGTTCACTTAAGGGCTTTTGGCGCCCCTATGAAGAGTACAGTGACCTGTGCCTTCCAGAGATTACCCTGAGGGATCCCAAAACATTTTCATTATATTAACAATGGCTGGATACTTTCCCGACAGACTGCAGGATAACATAAACAACTTAAAAGTAGCAAGGTTCAGGTGGCAGTGGCAAAGGACTTAACCAGATGACCCCAAGATGTATTCATTTCCTTTGCTTTTGTAGAGGACTCTGGAATTTTATCTCTGCCAGCAGAACTATTTCTACATGGATTGGCAATGTGCATTCCATAAAGAAGACATTCCAGAGATTTGTTCATTTTTGTTGCCCTTGGCAATACACCAAATATTGTGGAAACATCACTTCAGGGATGCAGAATCCAACAGCCTTAAGGCAGCAGTTGTAGGAAAGCACAAGATCTAGAACTTCTGACAGCAAAATTGAATTCTATTTTTTTTTGACACACATAGCTCACTGCAACCTCAAACTCCTGGGCTCTAGCTCTCCTCCTGCCTCAGCTTCCAGAGTAGCTGGGACTACAGGTACCTGCCACTGAATTTCTATTTTTCATTACCAAGCAGTGTCATAATGCATTATTATTGTTAAAACCAATGATATGATTAATCAATTCCTCATTAAAGATTGAGTTAAGTACTAGATCATTTTCTACCAGTCTCAGGGGGTAGATCTGTGAAATAAGCTAGAAGCTTTTACAATTTGGGATCCTATTTGAGAAAAATAAGATAAAATTATGAATACAGAGATGTATGATCATGTGATCACAATGATTGGACCCTATAAGACCTCAGGCAGTGCCTCTGTGAGACAGGGGCCATCAGCCTTGTTAACTCCATGGTGACACCACTTCTGCCTTGCTTCAGCCCTCTCTCCAGATTGTGTTTCTTGATCTTTTCTGGCACCAAACCATATATGGCACAGCACTGCACTTTAACATCAAAACAGCACTACACTTCCCTCTCCAGCTGTGTTGAGCCCTGCATAGGCAATTTCTCTGGAAACAATAAAAGGGGATAAAGACTAATCTTGAGAAAAAGGACAAGTTTCATTTTGTGATGTCTTTGCTGCATCTGATGGTTATAGGAGGCCACTATCCTCTAGTAGGGAGCCTGGGCTTGCTTCTGCTAGAGCAGAGTGCTCATAAGAACGTTGGAGTTCAAGACCTTCAGGTTTATCTACCCTAGTGTTTCCATTTTAGGCCTCATGATCTCAATCTTTTGCATGTTGACAATATACAAGCCCTGTCAATGAGATGTGTTGATTTTCATTTGCATAGTTCTAGCTGCATCCTCCAAAATGATATTATATCTATTTTATTATTTAATTTGAATTTTTAAGTTGACTTTTTAATTTCAGTAATTATATATATTTTTCCATTTTTATATTCAATTTCTTTTGGTGATTGAACTTGCCATGTTTGTGATTCCATCATTTATTAACTTAAACATTTCAGCAATACTTATGGTTGATTCTAAATAATTCTGATAACTAAAGTCTTAGAGACATACATCTGTTATTATTTCTACTGATTTGCATTCCTGTTTGTTTCCTTATATGTTCATTGATCTTTGACAAGGACTTCATCTATTGTCTAGGGTACTTACTCTTAAGTGGATCACTAATCAGCACTAAATAATAAATACTAACATTTGCTAAATGTTTACCTAGTGCTAGTCCCTGAACTAAGTGCTTCTGCACTGTTTATGTAATCGTCACGACAATCCTATGAAGTAGGAAAAGGAGAACCTAATTAACATATATTACTACAGACTACTTGTCAGTTACTTTGCCAAATGCTTTAAATATATCAGTTGGTTTACAGAATATGATGTAGATACTACTATACCTATTTTTCAAAAGAAGAAACAGAAGCCTAAAAAGATCATTCAGCTAATAAATTAATGGAGCTTGTGATTCTAAACCATGTCATCTGAGTTCAGAATCTGGACTTCTACTTACTTTGGGATGATGATATTCTAAAGATATCCTAAAGGACACATGTTGTCAGTAATAGTTTTTCAAATTTCCCTTTCTTACATCAACAGAAATAAATACTCAGAAAATTTGCAGCTTAAGTCAGCACTGAAGATTTTTAAGGAATTATAAGAATATACTTTGGCTATTTGAATATGGAAGATTGAAGATACATAAAAAATTCTTTGATATTCCTATTGAGAGTCTATATTTCTTCCCACTGAATTTAAGAAAAGAAATAATAGGCACCCCAATTGCAAAGGAAGAAGTATCTTTATTTGTAGATGACACAACCCTATATACAGAAAGTCTTAAAGAGTCCACAAAAAACATCTAGCAAAATCAGCCAAGTTTTAGGATGTAAGTTTGATACATAAAAATCAGTTATATTTCTACACACTAGGCATGAATGATCTGAAAATAAAATTATAAAAAAATTCTAATTAAAATAGCATGAAAAAACCCAAAATACTTGGGATTAAATTTAACCTAAGGCTTACATGCTTAAAACTATGATACATTACTGAAAGAAATCAAAGATTTAAATAATGGAAAGACATTCCATGTTCATAGACTGGAAGGTTTAATATTGCTAAGATGACAATACTTAAACCTTCCATGCAATTTCTATGAAAATCTCAAAGATTATTTTTGTAGAAATAGACAAAATAATCCTAAAAAACATACGAAATTTTGAAATCTCAAATAGCTAGAACAACACTGAAAAAGAAAAATAAAGTTGAAGGGCTCATCCTTTCTTGTATCAATATTGTCCAGCAGTAGCAGGAAACAATTTGGTGGTTCTTCAGGAAATCAAATATAGAATTACCACATGACGCAGCAATTTTTTTTGCCTAGGTGTATACCCAAAAGAATGAGAAGCAGATATTCAAACACATACTTGTATATGAATATTCACAGCAGCACTATTCACAGTAGCCAAAACGTGGCAATAATCCAAACGCCTGTCAATTGATGAAGGGGTACACAAAATGTGCTATATCCATTTAATGCAATATTATTCAGCTGTAAGGATTAAAATACTGATACAGGCCACAACGTTAATGAACCTTATGCTTTCTTCTTTAAGTAACTTTTTGTATGTAATAAGTAATTTAGTTGTAAACTACTTCAAAATATTTTGCAAAGTATATAGGATATAATTTAAAAAGAAATAAACAGGGAATTTCAAATGAATATAATTGAATTTCTTATAAGGTTCAAAAGCACTTACTTTGATGGAATCCCTTTATCTTTTCTAGTATTATATACCCAATCAAGCAGTAGTTTTCTAACAACAGAAAGTAATTTTTTGCCTTCAGAATATTTCTTTATTGTCTCAAGACTTACATATCTGAAAAAAAAGAGAGAAATCTTTAAACATGCTTTAAACATTTTAGAAACATTTTAATGCAGTATTGTCAGAAAGCAGAAAGACTATTTTATATGCAATGTTGACTGGAAATGAGACTTTTTCACGGAAACAGTTCCAAGTCATGAACTTACAGACACCAGTAGATAAACAATCATGAAGTTAGGTACTAGGGCTCACTCATTACACCAAAAGTATTAAAATTTGGAGATATATGATTTAAAATACTAGAAAGTCCAGATGGCTCACACTTGTAATCTTAACACTTTGGGAAACTGAGGTGGGTGGGTTGCTTGAGCTCAGAAATTTGAGACCAGGGTGAGCAAGAGCAAGATGTCTCTACTCAAAGTAGAAAAATTAGCTGGGGTTTGTGGCACCCACCTGTAGTCCCAGCTACTCAGGAAGCTAAGTCATGAGAATCTCTTCAGCCCAAGAGTTTGAGGTTGCTGTGAGCTATGATGATGCTGCAGCACTCAACTCCAGGGCAACAGAGTAAGACTCTGCTTCAAAAAAACAAAAACAAACAAACAAAAAAGAAAACAAAGGTAAAGAAAAAAAAATAGTAGAAAGGTCTAGGTTCAAGAAGAGAAAGCATATAATAATTCAAATATTTGGGATTCGGATATAATTGGGTTTTCTGGTTGGATCCCTCATTGGGATCTATAATTTACTACTCCCAAGACATTGGGTAAATTCTTTAACCTCTCTGTGCTTCACTTTCCTCACCTGAATCATGAATGTAATAACAGCAATTATGTCATCAAAATTTGGTAAGGTAAAAATATGTTGATACATATAAAGTGTTTAAAACTACCTGACACAGCACTTGACAAAAGTAATTATGTATTCAAAGCATTATTTTTTAGGCAATTGCACAGGCATTCAACATATGTCCTGTACTCCTGTTTCAATCCTCCACTTCTACTCTCTTTAGGCATATTTTCCTTGCCACAGGACACCCCAACATATGGGGCTACAGATAGGAGTAATCAACTCCTTGGCAAAATCAACACAAGGCAAACCAAGCAAAGAAGCAAGAATTGAATATGAACATAATTAATAGAAAGTTCTCTAGGATTGAAAGACTACTTTGCTGACCATAATGTCCCCCACAGTGCCTGGAATATAGCTTTGCACATGTTGAAATTAAATATATGTGTCTGACATTTACAAATAAAAATGTAATATATTCCAAAATTTGCCTATAGTATCTACTAAAAAAGGTCCTTGAACCTTGACTCCCCGTCCACCATTGGCATCCTCTTGGTATCCATTTTGGTCTGGGTCTTCATAGGCATATGTTGCCTCTACCTTTGTGGAGGATTTAAGGAGAAAAAACCAAGGCAGTAGGCTAAACTGTTTGATGTTGTTTTCATATTGACCTCTCTCTCTCAGATTGTACTCTCCCAGACAATGAAGTGATGTTGCATTTACATCATTTACTCATTCATTTAAAAACTTATCTAATTTCTTTGATACAGGGACACTAGTGTAATTGAAATCATTCAATTCTCTGTCTTCTTGATAATATGCATTGTATTGTTTCATATTGATCAACTTGCCCAGTCCTCTCTTTCAATTCCCTCAACTTTACTCAGGTCTCATAAGCATTGGAAGATCCTAATATCAAGAGGACATGTGGAGATGTTTGTACCATAGAAGGAGCTATTTGAATGTTATATATGGAGAAACCAACATTTAAATAGGATATAATTTTATCTTCCTATTTACAACCTGGACAGATAACATCATAATGATTTGCATGGCTAGGTTTAAAATGAAAACTCTTGCCTAGATGATATTGAAGCCTATTCTTCCCAGTAAAGTATTACAAGAATGGAAAACCAAGTATCCAGTGTGCTCAATACTAATAGGAAACCAACAGAAAAACAACTACATCTCCACACAAAAGAAAAACACAATTAAATTCAAGTGGGGGTGGGGATGGAGGAGAAAAAAAGGAGGAGGAGGGGGGAGGGGAATCGGTGAGCTCTCACCTAGTGGGCACAATGTGAAGGTATACAGCACAACCCCAGGGTGAAGGGTTCAACTACAACCAGAACTTTACTTTGGAAATGTGAACGATGTAACCTAATCATTTGTACCCTCATATTAATCTGAAATTAAAAAAACAATAATAAAAAAATAGAAAAGGAAAATTCTTAGACTCTGAGTATCTGTACTGGAAATACAATGAGAACATGCCCTCATTTCTGGCTGCTTTCTTTCTCACACTCAACTTTATCCTACAGTGTAGCACAAGTCTGTATATGTAAGTGGACCCAAAGCTAGCATGTCCCTTAGGTTTAGGGGTATACAAAAAGACCAGGGTTTTTTTTTTTTTGCGGTTTTTGGCTGGGGCTCGAGTAGCACAGCAAATTTGGGAAACTAAAAATAGGTGATCTGGCCTGAGTGTAGCATGCAGAACAGGTGGCAACTTGCACACTTAGTACTAGATGAACTCAAGTTATGAGACAAGAGCAAGAAAACTCACTTACATAATTTCCTAAAGTCAGTGGCCTAGAATAGAAGCCCACTCTTGCCAGTATACTTACTCTCCCTTCTTCTCACCAAAGCTTCCTGCTGCACCTACCAACACCTGGACTGCACCCTGGGACAGAGTGTCATTCCTGTATTGTCTCTGGTAGCTCGCCTAAAAGAAATGTTGATTTAAGTCATTATACAGCCTGAACAACAATGATGACCTACTATCACTTTTATGGAAAAATAATGTGTGAGAAAGAAGTCAAAATACACAAATAATCTAGTATCTTTATTAAAAGAATCATTTTATGGCATCCAGACTATGAGATTAGTGCAGAAAGTAGGTCCAGGCTTTAGGTAGAGCCAAACTGGGGCCACAGAGCACCTGCTAAATATTAATTAGGTTTTCAAAAATAAGTGGAACTCCAAGTAAGTCTGGGAATTATGACCAGCTATATAGTCATATCAAAAGTTTTAAATGCATATTGGACTACTAAAGGTTCTTAGAAATCCTACAGTAAAAAAAAAAAAAATCAGTTTACATCTTCATTTAGTTCCATTTACCAAATGTTCCCACAACAAAACTCTGCTGTCTCATCTATTTAAAGTTTGTAAGAAGCTTATAAGAATTACTTATAAGGAACTTAATAATTTCTAAGGAATCTTATAAGGGTTATTATAATAAGGGATTGCTACTATTTTGTAGAACATAGTCACTCTTTCATCCAATACATATACAAGAGCCTCCCAAGCTTCAGGCACTATGTCTGGTGATACGGCAATGTGAAAACCACTCTCTGACACTGGTCTTGCCCTCAGTGTGCTGAATATGATTGTGTAAACCAAATCCCTTAACCAAAATGCAGGATCTGTGGAAAGATTTTTGAGTTCTATAGCACTCATTATCTTTGCACAATCATTTTTATATATTAAAACACTGTTTTGTTCTTGGCAGATACTAGGAAAGGATAGCAACTAAATTTGAGGATGTAGGATAAAAGAACTATTTTTCTATATTGACAAGAATTTAATAGAACAGCATTTTTCTCCTCAAACATCATTCAGATAGGTATAAAACAATATAAGATTGAAATGCAGGGTGTCCATAAAATTCATGCACAATCTAAAATAGTTCAACATTTACAAATAAAATTTAGAGGGGAGCAGCACATGAACTGACCCACTGGCTGACCAGCTCCCTGCTTCCCCAGAGCATGGACCAGCATTGCCTCCAGAGGAGTAGCACCTGAGTAGACTTCCCCCAGAGCATAGAATAGCCTGGTTCCCTACCCAGAAGAGCAGCATCCAATTTAAGCTACCTCTCAACCAGCTCTATACTTCTCTGGAGTAAGGACTAGTTAGGTCACTTGTTCTCCGGGGAGTGGAGCTCAAGAAGATAGACCATTCACATAAACTTCTTTAGCTTAAGCCACTTAGGCACTTGCAGGCATCACTGATGATGATTATAGTGGGAGACTACACTAGTGTACCCACCCAAAACAAACCCAACACACTCTACCCAAATGACACCCTAGGACATGTCTAAAAGCCTCTATATAAAATTAGAAGAGGTGATTCTTTTATCAGATATGCAAGTACCGATGCAAACATATAAGAAAAATGAAGAAGCAGGTCAACATGTCACCACCAAAGAAACATAAGAATGCTTCAGTAACTGATGCAAAAGAAATAGAAGTTTATGAATTGCTTAAAATATAATTCAAAATAATAAGTATAAGATACAAGAAAACACAGATAGGCAATTCAGTGTAATCAGAAAAGCAATTCATGGGCAGCACCTGTGGCTCAGTGGGTAGGGCACCAGCCCCACACACCAAGGGTGGTGGGTTCAAACCCATCCCCGGCCAAACTGCAACAACAAAAAAAAAATAGCCAGGTGTTGTGGCAGGTGCCTGTAGTCCCAGCTACTCGGGAGGCTGAGGTAAGAGAATTGCCTGAGCCCAGGAGTTGGAGGTTGCTGTGACCTGTGATGCCATAGCACTCTACGGAGGGCAGTAAAGTGAGACTCTGTCTCTAACAACAACAACAAAAAAATCAATTTTGGGCAGCATTTGTGGCTCAGTGGGTAGGGCGCTGGCCCCATATACCAAGGGTGGCAGGTTCAAACCTGGCCCTGGCCAAACTACAACAACAATAACAAAAAAATAGCCACACTACAGGTGTGTCAGGCACCTATAGTCCCAGCTACTTGGGAGGATGAGGCAAGAGAGTCTCCTAAGCCCAGGAGTTGGAGGTTGCTGTGAGCTGTGTGATACCATGGCACTCTACCGAGGGTGACAAAGTGAGACTTTTTCTCTAAAAAAAAAAAAAAAGCAATTCATGATATGAAAAAGAAATTCAACAAAGTGACAGAATCATAAAAATGAACCAAGTAGAAATCCCTCAGCTAAAAAACTCAATTAATAAAATAAAAAAAAATACAATTGAGAGTTTCCATAAAAGACTAGACCAAATAGACAAAAATCTAATATCAATTTTTTTCACACTATTTAAAAAAATTAAAATGGAGGGACCTCTTCTAAATGTATTCTATGAGGTTAGTATTATCCTGATACCAAAAGCAGACAAGGAAACAAGGAAGGAAGGAAGGAAGGGAGGGAGGGAGGGAAGGAGGGAGGGAGGGAAAGCAAGCAAGCAAGAAAGAAAGAAAGGAAGGTGAGCTATAGGCAATATTTCTGATGAACATAGATGCAAAATCTACAACTAATAAACTGAATCTAACTACCCATCAAAAAGATTATACAATATGATAAAGTGGAATTTTTCCCAGAAATGCAAGTTTGCTTCAACATATGCAAATCAATAAAATACAGTGAAAACCATAAAAGATTGGACACAGAATAGAAAAGAATACACAGAAATGGCAAGACATATATTGTTCATGGATTGAGGAATACATTCTGTTAAAATTATGATATTCTTCAAGCATCCCATAAGTTCAATGTAATCTCTATTATTGATTTACTATTTCATTATTTTCTAGTATTAATGGAAAAAAATCTTAAAATTTGTATGGAGGCCCCCCCCCCAAAGATATTAAATAGTCAAAGTAATTTTGAGCACAAAGAACAAAGGCATTATACTACTTGAGCTCAAAATTCACTACAAAGCTATAGTAACCAACATGGTACTGACATAAAAACAGACACATGGACCAAGGGAATAGGAGAGCTCAGACATAGATTCATCTATTTATAGCCAACCGATTTTCAACAAAGTTACCAGAAACTTACTGGGGGAAAGACAGTCTCCTTAATATGTGGTACTGGGAAAACCAGTAACAGGATATCCACATGCAGAATAAAACTAGCCCCCATCTCTCTTCCTACACAAATAGGATTTAAATATAAAACCTAATACTGTGAAACAACTATAAGAAAACATAGGAAGAGACTTTAGGTAATTGGTCTGGGCAAAGACACCATGGGTAAGACCGCAAAAGCAAAAGCAACAAATGCAAAAATAGACAAATGTGATTATATCACATAAAAATGCTTCTGTAGAGTAAAGATGCAATCTGTAGGAGAAAATATTACAAACTATTCATCTGATAAGAATTAATATCCAGAATATACAAAGAACTCAAACTACTCAACTTCAAAAACAATAATTTGATTAAAAAATTAGCAAAGGATCTGAAGAGATATTTCTTCAAAGAGGATATACCAATAGCCTACAAGTATATGACAAAATGCTCAATATCACAAATCATCAGGTAAATACAAATTAAATCCGTAATGAGATATTTTCTCTCCCCAGCTGGAATGGCTATTATCAAGAAGATAAAATCCATCAAATAGCTAGCAAGGGTGCAGTGAAAAGGGAACTCATCCACTGTTGGTGGGAATGCAAAGTAGCACAGCCACTGTAGAGAAAAGTCTGAAAGTTCCTAAAGAAGCTACGTTACAACTACCTTATCATCCACCTTATACATCCATTTGGATGTATATCCAAAAGAAATGAAGTAAGTATATTGAAGAGATATTTGCACTCCCATGTTTATTGCAGCAGAATTCACAGCAGCTAAGGTATGGAATCAACCTAAGTGTCCATCAGTGGATGAATGGATAAAGAAAAGGTGGCCTATGTACACAACAGAATAGAATTGAGCCATACAGAAGAACGAAATTCTGTCCTATGTAACAACGCATATGAGCCTGTGAGACATTCTTTTAAGTGAAAGAAATCAAGCATGGAAAAATAAATATTTCATGTTCTCATTCCTATGTGGAGCTAAAAAGTTGATTTCATAGGAGTAGAGTAGGATAGTAGTTACTAGAGGCTGAGAAGGGCAGGCAGAGGTTGGCTAAGAGATCAAAGTTAGAGCTGGATAGGAGGGATAAATTCTAGTGTTGAGCAGCACTATAGGGATGACAATAGTAAACAATAGTATGTGGGTTTTTTTTTTTAAGCTACAAAGAGGATTTTCAATATTCTCAACATATAAAAATGATGTACCCTGATTTGATATTACAGGAGTATACAGACATCAAAATAGCACACTGTGCCCTACAGATATGTATAATTAAATACATCAATTAAAAGAGAAAATGACAACAAAAATATCTTCTCAACCCTAAATTCACATTCCATGTTGTAATAAAATATTAGTTAAAAAAAAAAAAAAAGTAAAATTTAATGACAATGTACCAAAAGAGATCAATACGAAAAATGACATAAGCTTTGGGTTTTTTTTTAAGGCTAAGAAAGTGTGTGTGTGTGTGTGTGTGTGTGTGTGTGTGTGTAGGTACATAAAAATATTAGTGGTACTAGAGGTGGGGTGGAGAATAGGACTGTGGTGATGGCAATGGGAGATCCCACTGACACAGTTCCAGGTAGAAGGGTTGTTAAAAAATTGGCCAATAAGTATTCTACTTGGATGGAGGAGCAAAACTACATAAAAAGTTAAGTGAGCAATGAGCTAGATCAAAATGTCTGTAAACACGCTGATGGTTTGCTATTGCTGCCATATGGTGTTTACATTCTCTTTTGTTTTTATTTTCTATCTTACAGAAAATTTTTTTATTACAGGACTTTTTGCAGGAAAAAAATAGAAATCTGATTTGTGTTTCCTAAATTATATAGCAGATTGCTTGTACTTTTGGTTATTATACCACATAGTTTTTGCAAAATCTCCCTTTCTGCTTTTGTAATTCAAGAGAGTTGCAGTTTTAAGAAGCCACATTTGGCTGTTGAGATTCTTTCATGGTTTTCTCAAGGCTCGTCTTACTCCACTCTTTTCAGATCCTCTTCTACTTAGCAATCCTGGTCTAGATGTTTGTCTATCCTGTTCCTTTGTTTCCTTTTGACTGATATATTTCTTTTCTCTCCCCTGATGGCTTGGTATATTCAGACAGCCTGCCTTTGTCTTCCCTTTGGAAGCCGTTCATAGGTGGTTCCCAAGGGATGCCCTGGTAACCTTGGCTCTTAGGTGTATCAGGTTTAGAAGAGATGGAAGAGCTGGCTGAGATCTCCCCTCTACCCTGTGTTAACTGAGCTGAGTGGGAGTGGATCTGTGCCCTGTAGGTAGTAATACCTAATGTGGAGTATAGGCGGAAAATTTCCTGGTGGAACAAAGCACGAGGGCATAAGTTTCATTCTTCATGGCACTGCCTCAATTGCTTAAAGAAATTGTTTAGGTTCTTTAAAAAGTTTCTGGCCTTCAACTTGTCTACCCAAACTACTTCCTGCTGAAGAATCATGCCCTCCAGGCCTTCTTTTTCTTGAGTTAGACTGAACAAGTAGAATGCTTGCAGTACTATATGGTTGTAATAGCTGAGAAATGGACGACAGCTCCATATACAGGGAGGAACGCCCAACATAAGCATTTAGAGAAGATGAGCCATGCCACATAGTTAAAGATCCTGACCTGGACAGAATATGAAAACTAGCCTATTAGTAATTTCTAACATAGTCCCGAATTTCTCTAATTTTTACTCAAGCATTGAATAAAAACATCATACCCTCTAAATGCAGCTATTAGAAAATTTGGCAGTATCCTTCTATAAAAAGCCGACTTGGACCCAGAAGTGGGCGGCGTTACAGAATTCAGTGCCTAACACCTCTCAGAGTTGAGGCCCCTTGTAATTCCTCCCATTGGGATTTCTGAAATTCCCAGTTTTTCATCATAAAACACATTTAAGTGGATTTTTTTGTTTCCTTTTTTTTCTCTTGCACTAAGACATCTTTAGCAGGGTAAAAAGATTTCAATATAATTTTAGGTCCCCCAAATAATTTTTTAAAGTATGAGACAGTACTATTTGTGCCGACAAAAGACGCCTGTTGGCAAGCTCCAGGGCTTCAATGTTAAGGGTCTCATCTATCTGCTTGTTACAGTTTGGACACGTCACCTTCTGATGCTCTGTTGTTTCTTCTTGGTTCAACTAAGTAAAAAACAAATAAAAGACAAAAAATAATACATAATACATCTTGTTTAACATACACCTCAAATAATTCCTATACCAGTTTGATTTGAAAAATAATAGAATATGTTCAAATTCTTATTATTTGTTCAAATGTCCTCATCATTTGCTCAGTTGCACAAAAGGTAAAATATTTGCCAGTGTGGGGAAGAAGGGGTTATATCATATCTTCATTTTTACATGATGTTATTAACTGTTGAAAATGCTACCACACATATAAGTATACTTTAAACCAGCAGCTCTTAAAGGGTGGTTCCCCCATCAGTAGCAGCAGCATCGCCTGGAAATTGCCAGAGATACCCATTCTCAGAACACACCCTATGCCTATTGAGTCAGAATCAGGAGGACTGAGCAGCAGTCTATGGTCCTACCTGCTTTAAACTAACCACTTACGGTGGAATAGGAAGTGAATACATGTTAAGGAAATGGGAATATGGACAATTTGCTGATGAGAAAAACTGAAGCTTAGAGAAAATAAATGATATACTCAAGAGCAGAAAGCTACTCATTAAGTGGCAAAGCCAGATATAAATCCAGATTTTCTGAGTCAACACAAGTGTTTGACCTGTTACACTATAATATGCCCTATATCTGTATCCTAAAGAGGACAATGTGATTGTCTGATGGTCATCTACCTTCTGAAATAGATCAAGTACCCAAACAGTGGCCCCAACACTGACTCTGTATTAGAATCAACTAGGTAGTGAATTAAAAATATGTATTTCTGAGACCCTGCTCAGACCACCTGCCATGAATCTCCAGGGTAGGAAATAGGAACTTGATCAATATTTTACATAAACTTTCCAGATGATTCTGATGCAGATAGATCAATAAAAGGTCACCTTCAGGTATTAGGATCTACTAGAAATTCTTGAATTTGACATAGTTCTTGTCCCATCCAGAAATCCTAGAATCCAGAATCTGTGGTTCTGAGTCCTTACCTGGAGTTTCATGCACTGGTTCATGGAGAAGACGTGGATTTTTCAGAATGCTGTTTCATAAAGACTAATTGTCTTAATTGTGCCCTGCTAGAAGTTGGCCCCTTATATGGTGTGATACAAAAAAATATTCTAATGAAAACTAAGCATGATATAGGACATGGAAAAGCAACAAAAGCTTCGAGAATATCTCCAGACAATGTTTATTATTTCCCCTTATGGAAAACATGATTGATTGGTGTGCTAAGTATACTTAAATGAGTAAGTGTGACCACAGATATTCTCAAGCACATCTCAGGAGCAGAAAGTGACATCTCACCTGCAGCTCAACTTACGGTACTACTTTGAATTCTGTTTTATATTAAAAATGCTAATAACCATAAATTAGAGCTAGAAAGTACTTAGTATATATAATAGCCAAATGAATTCTAAATAAATGAATAATCAAAAGCCCTTTCCTACCCCTTAATCTGGTCAAAAACTACCCATTTCATAGGGTGTACTCCCTTTTTGACATCTTCTACAGGCCAGCCCAAGACACTTCTGTCTCTTTTGAATTTACAACATAATATTTTCTATATTCTCAAAGGGCTTGTGACTTCTACTTTGCCCCACAGTGATCATAAAATTCCTTAAGATCTCCTCCTTAGTATTATGGTCAATGAAGAGTTGTCAATGCAACTCTTTAATATATGCAATTACATATATTAAAACATGTGCGTTAGTATTTATGACATAACTTTTACTCACCCAATGGCAACTGTGTCTATTTTAAAGGAATAAACAAAAGGCATTACTTGCTTACTGCATATGGGTTTTGAAGAATAATTGCTTTCTCAACCATGTTCCAATCAGCATTAGCAAGATCTTTATCAAACTTGAGTGCGGCGGCGAAAGATTTGGTTAGCTCTTGAAAGTGTTGAAATGTATAATAAACTGATTTATATTTGGTGGATGTGACATCACGAAGACCTTGGATACAAAATATATTTTATAAATAGCAACATCACCATTTTGATAAAGTTTCCTTTTGTTCTGAACTTCTTGTCACTGAGTATTTTTTAAAACTTTGAATAAAGCTTCAATATAAATTATTTAATAAGATTATTAACAATTTCAAATTTTGTACCTTTACACTGCTTTTCACAAAAGCTAAGATATCTATAATAATAGTAATAGTTAATATTTTTTGAGTGTTTACTATATGCTTGGAACATATGCCCTAAATTTTGCATATGTTATTAAGTCTTTTGGTCTTTTGTCTGTACTGACTACTTTTTGAGGTGAGTCTTTTTCCCAGTCTGCAATATGAGGAACCAGAGGAACAGGGTATGATAGTTAGTTTTCAGGGTCACCAGGGTGCCCAGATATTTAGTTAAACATTATTCTAGGTGTGTCTGTGAGGGTGTTTCTAGATGACAGCTAGAAAGTACCTAGTATATGCAATTTAAATGGTAGACAGAAAAGCAGATTACCCTCCCCAGAGTGGGGGAGCCTTATCCAGTCTGTTGGAGGCCTGAATAGAAGAACAAAAGGCTGAGCAAGAGAGAATTTGTTCTCTCTGCCTTATGGTCTTTGAGATGGGACTTTGGTCTTTGCCTTCAGACTTGGACTGGAATGTGCACTATGGACTCTTTTTGCTCTCAGACCTTGGAACTGCATACTCGTACCTTGGGATTTAGCTTCCATAATTGTGTAAGCTAAACTTAAGTGCATATAAAGAATTACCTGCTTTATTCTCTAAGGTTCTAATTTCTCCAACCATCTTGTTTTTTTGGGCTCACCCAGTTTCCACTTTCCTCAGGAATTTAGTACCTGTCGCGTTCTCTATTTTATTTCATATGTGGTTTATTTACTTTGATGCACGTATGGCTTTTTGACATTATTTTACCTGGCATGTTTACCATCTGTTTCTTTTCACTCCAGTGTAAGATCCATTAACTCAGAAATTTTGCCTGTCTTCATAATGCATGACTATCAATTAGAATAGTGACTGGCATAGAATAGGCTCTTAATGAAAATACTCTAAATAATTGTATAAACTTATAGAATTGCTTTAGTTATACTAGAATACTATAAATAAAAAATCTTTTTAAATAAACAAGCTTATTGGCCTAAATGATAAATATATCTTTACATGGAGATTTAATTTTCTCTTCAATTAGGTACCAATGAATTGTATGTATATGGATTCTTTCCATTATTATTACTACTTTAGCACATTTAGAATATTTTTCTCTTCACTCAGAGTGGTAAATTAGTAGGGCTTACCTAGTTTAGTAACTGCCATTGGCAAAATAAATTTATTGACAATCAGGTTAATTAAACACACTGACACGCCATGAAATAATATCTAGAATTGAACAAAAAATACAATTTAAATATTCATGACAATTTCGTATAATATAGTCTATATTCACTGATACCAATTAAAGTAGCTTATACTATTTAATAGATGCTTAAGGCAGGGAAGGAATTTGGATGTCCATCTAAGACATGATAAAAGTGTGCTGGGGATTCTGTCATCTTCCTGTGTGTACTTCATCCATGTTTTGAAACCAAACTAAAATCAGGACACATGGTTTGACAAGTAAAGAAATACTCATAGAGATATTTGAAAAGGATATTTGTTCTTAAATTCCATTGCTGCACTTCTTAGGTCCTGAGACTACATCTATACTTTTTTTTTTATCTATTCTTATCTACTACAAACACCTGCCTATGCATTGCCACACAGTACAATATTATTAACACATCTGTGTTAAATAATTCTTGTTGCTTGGAAAAAGAGAACTCCTCACAGGCCTTGGTATGTTTTCTTCACTTTGCCTTGTTAGCACATTAACGTCTTAGTGCCACTCGATTTCTTCATCCACTTATATTGCAAGTCAGTCTCCAGAAATGAGTGGACCAACACTTCTCAATCTGAGATTTCACACTTCTGGTGATTTATGGAATTCTGGTTTCCAAAAATTTTGTCATTGACTGTCTAGTCAGTTCTTTCTTCTATGGCCACAGATGGAAATTATAGACAGAGCATGATGACTTGAGGCCAGGTGTAGAGGCTCACACCTGCAATCCTAGTACTCCGAAAGACCAAGGCAAGACGATCATTTGAGGCCAAGAGTTTGAGACCAAATCTGAGCAAGAGCATGACCCTGACTCTACAAAAACTAGAAAAATTAACTAGCTGTTGTGGTGCACACCCATAGTCCCAACTACTCAGGAGGCTGAAGCGGGAGGATAGCTTGAGCCCAGAAGTTTGAGGTTGCAGTGAAGTATGATGATACCATTGCATTCTAGCTGGGGTGACGGAGCAAGACTCTGTCTCAAAAAATTTAAAAAACACTTTGGAAACTTTAAATATTGGTGCCCAATATGTCATATGGGTGCCCAGGATGCCTCTACTGAGTATTGGGATATTCATTAGGGTGCAGCTCAAATACTGGTAATTAGGAAATTGGAGGCATATATTAAAGTGTACTAATGCACCACTTGAAGTGTTTTGATAGCGCATTCACCCATATTATCATTAAACCTATGGTTAGGGTGCAGAATTTCTCTAGTGCTCGATTCTATCAATCCTCCATCCTGAGAGGCAACTATTGTTCCAATGTCTATGGCTGCACATAAGAATTTCTAAAACTTTCATGGAAATCAAATTGGATATTATGTTGTGATTTTAATTTTCATTTCCCTAGAGTAATGATGTTGAATATTTTTAACTTGCTTATTAGTATATATTTTTCTTTTTGAAGTATCTGTTTAACTCTTTTGTACATTTTAAGAATTGGGTTGTTCTTTTATTATAAAATTGTATACATTTAAAAGATGCCTTCAAAGTAAAAGTAAATTGTCATATACCTGTATTGTAAATATTTTGATGAGCTAAAAAGCTTTTATTGTTAATGAAGTATTTTGTCCTAAGAAACTGGTTTACATTCTCAACTCAGAAAAATATTCTCTTATATATTCCTCTCAAAACTTTAAGTCTACGATCCATCTCAAATCAGTTTTCTGCATTATGTGAGGTAAAAAATAGAAGTTTTATTTTATGTTTCTCTAACTAAATATCCAGTTGTTAGGCACCATTTGTCAAAGAAAAAATTACATTTTCTTCCATTGAACTGCTTTAGCACTTTTGTCAAAAATCAATTCACCATATAAATGTCAGTCTTTTTAAAACTCTTTATTATAGTCTATTGATCTATTTTTATCATTACACCAGCATACTACAAACTTAACTACTGTACCTTTATAGTAAATCCTGATATGAGTTGGCGTGAATCCTTCAACTTTCTTCTATTTCAAAATTGTTACGGCTATTCTGGTTAGGGTGGCTTTTTTTTTTAAATTTCTATATTAAGTTAGATTTCGCTTATATATTTCTTAAAGAAATCTAGTAGGATTGGGATTATATTGAATATAGTGACATCTTAATGTTCTTATGTCTGCCAGTCCATGATTGGACCATATCATCATTTATTTAGGTCTTTTAAAAATTTCTCTTAACAATGTCTTCTGGGTTTTTTTCCCGTGTATAAATCTTGTCCAGTTTGGAAAGGAGCCTCTTGGCTGGCTCTCAGAGGTATCTGTCTCTTGATAGTTAGTTACCTTGAGTGTGGACTAGACTTAATGACTCACTTCTAATGAACAGAAGAATATACAGAGGTAATAGAAAGTCACATCTAACATTAGGCTGTAAAAAGACTATGACCTTTGTCTAGTTCTCTTACTTGCTGTCTCTGAGAGAAGCCAGCTACCATATTGTGAGCTGACCTAAGGAGAGACCCAGGTGACAAGAGAATGGCTTCTGGCTGTAAGCCAACAAGAAACTAAGGCCCTTAGTCCAAGTGCCTGCAAAGAACTAAATTTTGTCAATAACCATGCAAGTAAGTTCACAGGTAAGTTTTCCAGCCCTAGTTGAGCCTTTGGATAGCTGCATCCCCAATTTGTGCTTAAACTTTATGAGAGCAATTAAATCAGAGGTGCTAAGCTAACTTAACACAGATTGCTGACCCACTGAAATAGAAATAAATATTTATTTCAAGCAAATTTTAGGATAATTTGTTATATAGCTATAAATAACTGATATGTATATATTTCATTATTTTCATTCCAATACCATGTTTCTGATGGTTGCTGTTATTTATTTCACTTCTCTGTCTGCTTCTTGTTAATACATAGAACTACAATCTAATTTTGTATACTGGATCATGCATCTCATGATCTTGCTAAATTCACCATAGGTTCCAGTAGTTATCTGACACATACCAAATAACTGATTGTCTTTTTTCTCTCTATCACTCTGAGGAGGACATTGAGTATAATGTTCCGTAGACGTGTAGAAAGCAGACATATTTGCCTTTTCCCCAAACTTAAGGGAGTAACATTCACTGTTTTATCATTAAGGATCACCTACACTTTAAGGATATTTTTTTCTTTTTTGATAAATACTCTCTGTCAGATTAAGATAAGATAGTTTTCTTTAAACTCTATTTTGCAAAAAGTTTCTCTGTTTTTCATTTATGCATGTATATTAAATTTTGCATCTGTTAATCATATGGGTTTTCTCCTTTATTGTGGTAACGTAATGAACTATATTGATTTAATATCATACTAACATTACATATTTAGATAAAAACTTACATGACCATGATGTATTATTCTTTTTATCTATACTTATATTTTATTGGCTAAATTTTTAAAATTAGTTTTATATCATGCTTTATCAATAATTTATTTTTCTTGGTATACCTTTGCTGGTGTTTGATTTTAGAGTGGGATGGCCACATAAAATATATAAGGAAGTGTTTCATCCTTTACTATTTTATGCAATAATTTGTGTAGAATTGCTATTAGTCATTCCTTAAATGTTTGGTAGAATTTACCAGTCAAGCTATCTTCTGATTCTCTTTGTGAGAACATTTTGGTTTATATATTCATTTTCTTTTACATAGGGATAGTCAGATATTCTATTTCTTCTCATGTCAATTTGTGTAAGTTGTGCTTTTTTATTGCGGGGTTTAACTATTTCATCTAAAGTGTTAAATTTCTTGACATAAAGTTGTGCATAGTTTCCACTTTTTACTCATTCCATAGTTATATAATTTGTAGTCAGATTCCTTTTTTTATTACTGATATTGTTCTTTGCTTTTCATCTGTTTCTGTCTCTTTCTCAGCCTCTTTCCTTTTCTCTCATTCTTTTTTTGAGTTTAAACTTTTTAAAATTAAATCATAGCTGTGTACATTAATGCAATTATGGGGTACAATGTACTTGTTTTATATACAACTTGAAATACATTCATCAAACTGACTGACATAGGCTTCACCGTATTTTCTTAGTGATTGTGTTAAGACATTTATATTCTACACTTAATAAATTTAACATGTAACCTTGTAAAATGCATCATAGGTGTGGTCCCACCAATTACCCTCCCTCCACCCATTCTCCCCCTTCTCTTCCCTTCTCCTCCCCTCCTCCTTCTCTTTCCCTTTAATCTGGAGCTGTAGTTGGGTTATAGCTTTCATATGAAGTGTGGGTGCTTATACATTAGTTTCATAGTAGAGCTTAGTACATTGTGTACTTTTTCTTCCATTGTGAGATACTTTGCTAAGAGGAATATGTTCCAGCTCTATCCATGTAAACATAAAAGAGGTAAAGTCTCCCATCTTTTTTAAAGGCTGCATTATATTCCATGGTGTACATATACCACAATTTATTAATCCATTCATGGGTCAGTGGGCACTTGGGCTTCTTCCATGACTTAGCAATTATGAATTGGGCTGCAATAAACATTCTGTTGCAAGTATCTTTGTTATAAAGTGATTTTTGGTCTTCTGGATATATACCCAGTAGAGGAATTGTAGGATTGAATGGCAAATCTATTTTTAGATCCCTAAGTGATCTCCAAACATCTTTCCAAAAGGAACGTATTAGTTTGCACTCCCACCAGTGCAGAAGTGTTCCCTTTTCTCCGTACCCATGCCAACATCTATGGTTTGGGGATTTTGTGATGTTGGCTAATCTTATTGGAGGTAGATGATACCTCAGAGTGTTTTTGATTTACATTTCTCTGATGATTAAGGATGATGACCATTTTTTCATGTGTCTGTAGGCCATGTGCTTGTCTTCTTCAGAGAAGTTTCTCTTCAGGTTCCTTGCCTACCCTGAGATGGGATCACTTGTTCTTTTCTTGATAATACCGTTGAGTTCTCTATGGATTCTGGTTATTAAACCTTTGTTTGAGACATAACCTGCAAATATCCTCTCCCATTCTGAGGGCTGTCTGCTTGCTTTATGTACTGTGTTCTTGGCTGTGTGGAAGATTTTTAGTTTGATCAGGTCCCAGCAGTGTATTTTTGGTGTTGCTTCAATTAACCAGAGAGTCCCCCCTCCTAAGAATATTCTCCCAGGCCTATTGCTTCAAGAGTTTTCCCTGCACTTTCTTCTAGTATTTTTATAGCTCCATGTCGTAAGTTTAAATTTATCCAGCAAGAGTCCATTTTTTGTTAATTGTGAAAGGTGTGGGTCTAGCTTCAGTCTTGTACAGGTCACCAACCGGTTCACCCAGCACCATTTGTTAAATAAAGAGTCTTTTCCCCACTGAATGTTGTTTTTGATAAGCTTCTTGAAGATCAAGTGACAGTAAGTAGCAGGGTTCATCTCTTGGTTCTCTATTCTATTCCATACATCTACCTCTCTGTTTTTGTGCCAGTACCATGCTGTTTTGATCACTATTGATTTATAGTATAGTCTGAGGTCTGGTAGCATGATTCCTCCTGATTTGTTTTTATTTCTGAGTAATGTCTTGGCTAATAGAATTTTTTTCTGATTCCTTATAAAACAAAGTATTATTTTTTGAGGTCTTTAAAGTATGACAGTGGTGCTTTAATAGGGATTGCATTAAAATTGTATATTGCTTTGGGTAATATGGACACTTTAACAATGTTGATTCTAGCCATGAGCATAGTATGTTTTTCCATTTGTTAGCATCTTTAACTATTTCTTTTCTTAGAGTCCTAGTTTGGCCCCACCAGTGCAACCAGGGGACAAGGGAACTGCTGTGGCCAGATCAGTCCTAGTTTAGCCCCACCAGAGCAACTGGGGGGGCGGGGGAACAGCAACAGTGGTGCAGGACATGCATGCAACCAGATCAGTCCTAGTTTGTCCTGCCAGGGCAACTGTGGGGCAGGGGAACAGCAGCAGCTGGATCAGTCCTAGTTCACCCCCTCCTGGGCAACTGCGGGGGCAGGGGAATGGGGAGCGGAAGACTCCTCCGCTGCCATCTGCTGGATACACCGCAGTACTAGCAAACAGTTCTGGGCCCACCCAGAGCGGGAACCTGGAGCGTGGAGCAGGGACCTCTTCTGCCGCCCTTGGGGCATGGGTGGCTCTAGCAAGTAGTTCTGTGACTGCCCAGAGCTGAGGACTTCTCTACAGCCACCCACCACCTATGGGAGTTGTGCAGCTCTAGCAAACACTTCTGGGGCCCACTTTGTACCTGTATTTGTGTTCTTAAATGCTCTTCTTTGGATTTACACCTTGCTGGGCCTGACCAGAGCGGGGGACTCCTGTGCCAGCCCCTGCAGGGCACATGTGGCTCTAGCAAGCAGTTTTGGTCCTGCCCAGAGTAGAGGTCTCCTCCACAGCTGCCCATGGGACACTCACGGCTCTAGCAAACAGTTCTGGGCCCACCCAGAGCGGGGATTCCTCCACCGCTGCCTGCAGGGCACTTGTGGCTCTTTTAAGCATTTCTAGGCCCACCTGAAATGGAGGGCTCCTCCGCAGCTGCTTGCGGGACACACACGGCTCTAGCAAGCAGATCTGGGCTTGCCCAGAGCAGGGGACACCTTCCTTGCTGCCTGCAGGGCCATATGGCTCTAGCAAGCAGTTCTGGGCCCACAGGCAGTGGCGGCCTCCTCCGCCAGCCCCTGCGGAGTGCGTGGGGCTCTAGAAAGCAGTTCTGGGCTGCCTGAAGTGGGGGACTCCTCCGCCAGCCCCTGTGGGGCACCTGTGGCTATAGCAAGCATTTCTGAGTTCACCCAGAAAGGAGGACTTCTCCACCACCTCCCGTGGGACACTTGCAGCTCTAGCAAGCAGTTTTGGGCCTTGCCCTAGTTAGGGACTCCTCTGCCACTTCCCCAAGGGGTGTACCTGGCTCTAGCAAGCAGTTCTGAGCCTGCCCAGAGTGGGGGACTCCTGCACTGCCCCCGGCGTGTGTGTGGCTCTAGCAAGCAGTTATGGGCCCACCAGGAGCTGTGGGTTCCTCCATCGCCAACTGCAGTGCACGCAGCTCTATGAGCTGAGGACTCTGCCACCACTGTTCGTGGTAGGTTTTGTACCTTTTGATTGTATTTCTGAGGTCACAGCTTGCCTCAGCAAAGTTGTTGTGGGTACTTCAATCTTCTCTCTTGGCTCAGTTCCAAACCATCAACTTGCTTGCCAGACGTCTGTCCTTTAAGTCTCCTTCTGGATGGCAGCCTCTGTGGGAAGCTGGCTGCAGTCCACCATCTTGGCTCCACCCCCCCCATTAGGTACTATTTTAAATAAGTTTTAATTCCCTTAATATTCGTAGTAATCCTATTTTAAAAATGTGAAAGAATTAAAAAAATCTAAATTACAACAGGGAGGGGGAAATTTGCCAATTGTTCCCCCCTCTCCAATGTCGCCATTATCACTATATCACACCAACAGCTCAAGTGGGGTTGATCTCCTTCAGTACAAAAATATATGTTAAGTACACAGCAACAGTTTTGTAAACTATTAAAATAAGAAAATATAGCTTTCCTTACCTGAGATTTTTCCCTCTCAGATACAAGAGCAATGTCAGAGTAGGCAAACAGCAGGGCCATGTTTATATTCGGTGTCCCTTTCATTTCACTCCAGACCATTATGAATGCCCAGCGCCAGCTGAACCCATGGCCAACTCGAGACAAAACAGGGCTCATTAGTAGAAAGACCAAAAGTCTAAAAGACAACACAACATTTAGAAAGTTATTCTAGTCATAGAAACTTCTTTCTGTTTCTTTCTGCTCTATTCTAATCTATTCCTTGTGGAATTGCTCACTCTCAAACAGATAAGACATGTATCTTACACTGTTGGCATGGCACTTCAAGAAGGCAGAATGCATTTCACACAGAGATTTGTGGAGAGAATTGCATTATTCTTTTTGGTACTTTCTAGTGGATGAGTAGTAGGATAATTCCACATCACCTGGAGTGGTGTTTCTTTAGGTGAAAAAAAAATTTAGAGATGTTTTGTAGATAAATTCTGGATCCCAAAAATAAATAAAAACAATTCTAATGAATAAGAAGTAAGAAGAAAATGCCATTCCTTTCTTTTTCTTACAGATTTAAACTTTGCTGAATTTGCCCAATATTGGTCAAGTTTTTTCTATTTCTTCTTTCAGTCACATATGACTCCTCCATTTTATCCTAATTTTGTCTGATAATTTGGCACTGATTTCCATTTACTTGGCACTAGTTGACTTGCTGTCAATCATCCAACTAAATGGAAGTGTAAGGTTAGCCATTTCCATGGTGGAGATTAAAGAACTTTGAAACTCTAATGATGGTGCTTTTTCCTGTTCTGTGTCATGGACACATGCTTTTCTGCCTCCTTACAGTGGAGAAAGGAGCTACAAAAATCACTTGAGCCAAAAAATACATTTACAAAGAGGGCTTCCTTATGATTTTTTTTTCAAAAGCTATTGCCAACTATAATTTTTAATTAATAGAAAACTTAGTTTGTAATACTAGCAAAAATACAGGATAAGATTTTTATTTATGGTTGGTGCTTAATTTCATTAAACCTCATAGAAAAACAAAAAAACACTGAATGAAATATACCAAATGATAGAGTAGTTGCCTCTAGGTATATTAAGATTATAAAAGATGTCTTCCCTTGTTCTAATTTTTGGAGTGTTGCATTGCTTTGAAATTTAATTTAAAATTGAAGCATACTAAATATTTATTTTTTAATTATTCCTTAGAAATCATTAAATCAACCTTTCTTTAGAAACTTAATTCAATTGTTCAATCTAAGGGATGAAAAGTTTTTTATTATTTAAAAAATAATCTTCAGACATTCAATTTACAATAAAAAGAAAAATATAAATGATATTCTTACCTTAAAACAATCAGTGTAAAGTAGATATTTAATGAATAATATACATCAGAAAAGTTTATAAATAAATATGTACGTGCAGGAATGAGAAGTCCAGTGAAAGTAAACACCATAAGAAAAGCAACAAATGATAGCCAATTCCAGAATCTGCATTTTTCAGAGAAAATTAAATACAGTTAATTATAATTAATTAAGTTAACATATTTTTTGCAAGGCTTATCTAAGGAAGCATTGTGCTATTCATTATCAAGAAAACAAAGATGAATAAGGTGTTTGTTTGCCAATACTCCAAGGGATTAAAATTTAACTGGAAAGAAAAGAGCAGTTAGACAAATAATCCAATAATTCTAAAGCAATTTAAGCCAGTTTACAGAATGTGTAAATTAGTGTCTTTCATTTTCTGTTGTATACGAAAGGAATGTTTAGGTTGTAGCTATGCTATAATACTTGATAGAACTCAAACATCTAAATGTCATTGTTTGCATAACTTAAAAATAATGATTGTCATTGTTTCATTAGGAAGAGATATAATTATTGTTTCATTAGGAAGAGATAAAATCATCAATATTTTAAGAGAATGTTAAAATTTTAGTCTGCTTTACAGAGAGAGAATTAAGACTTTGTCAAAAATCCAGCTAGTGATTAGAAAGTGTGAAAAGAATCTTTTTCCTCCTAGTTTTATTGGGATGGGGAAATAATTGACAAATAGAAATTAGGTACATTTAAGGTACAAAATGTGATGTTTTCATATATATAACATCATGGAATAATATGATAGTGAACACATCCATCACCTCATATAGTTACACGGTGGTGGTGGTGGGGATAACCCATAATGCCCATTTCTCTTAGCAAATTCCAAGTACACAATACAATATTATTGTTAACTATAGTCATTGTGTTATACACCAGATTTCCAAAACTTTGTTCTCTATTTCCTCCACTCTTCACCCCTGGAAACCACCCTTTTAGTCTGTGTTTCTGTGAAATTGACTATTTCCGATCCATGTATAAAATGAGGTCATGCAAAATCTGCCTTTTTGTCTGGCTTATTTCACTTAGCAGAATGTCCTCTAGGTTCATTCATGTTGTTGCAAATAGCAAGATTTTATTCCTTTTAAAAGCCTGAAAAGTATTCAGTTATGTATGTATGGTGTATATGTGTATGTATATATATGTACACATACATACACCTCTACCTCTCACTATCTCACACACACACACACACACACACACACACTTATTTTTTACTTATTTTTATTTATTTATTTATTTATTTCAGTTGTTTTCAGTTCTTGGCTATTGGGACTAATGCTGCAATAGGCATAAAAGTGTAGTTATCTTTTGGAGATATTGATTTCATTTTTGTTTGATTTATATGCAGAAGTGTTTTCCATAATGGCTGTACCAATTTATATTCCCACCAATAGTGTAATGGGTTCTCCTTTTTCTACTTCTTTAGTAACACTTGTTATCTTGCATTTTTGGGGTATAGCCATCCTAAAAGGTGTGATGTTACAGAAACCTGTACATGGATGTGTATAGTAGCTTTATTCATAATTGCCAAATTTGGATACAACCAAGATTTCCTTCAGTAGGTGAGGGGATAAACTGTGGTACATACAAAAAAGGTGTGATGTAATATTATGGTTTTAATCTTTATTTCTCTAATGACTTTTAATGTTTGAGCACCTTTTTATATACCTGTTGGCCATTTGGATGCAACATTTTGAGAAATATCTTTTCAGGTTCTTAATCCGTGTTTAAATAATGGTGTAGGGGTTCATTTGCGATTCTTTTGCTTTTAATTTTGGGGTTTAATTTAATTTTTTTTTTTTTTTGCAATTGAGTTGTGTGACTTACTTGTACATTTTAAATATTAACCCCTTGTCAAATACATGGTTTGAAAATATTTTCTCTAAGTTTGTGGGCTGCCTTTTTATTGTGCATGCAATCCCGTTCATCTAAAATATGCTTTTGTTTCCTGTGCTTTTGCTTTTGAGTCATATCCAAAATCACTACCTAGACCAATGTTAAATGGCTTCTTTCCTATATTTTATTCCTGTAGTTTTATAGTTTTAGGTTTTACATTTAGGTCTTTATTTAAGTTGATTTCTATATTATAGAATTTGAGATAAGGGTCCAATTTTATTCTAGGGAACGTGGATATCCAGTGTGTACAACACAATTTACTGACAAGACTGTCTTTTCCCCATTGTGTGTTTGTGGATTTCTTGTGTCAGTTTACCATAAATATTTGGACTTATTTATGGGCCTTTGATTCTATTCTCTTGGTCTATATGTTTGTTTTTATGCCTGAACCATACTTTTTGATTACTGTAGTTTTGTAATATATTTTGATATTTAAAAGTATGATTCCTCCAGCCTTGCCCTTCTTTCTCAAGAAAAGCTGTTCAGTCTTTTGTGGTTCCATACAAATTTTGGGATTTTGATAGGGGTTGCACTGAGTCTGTGGATCATTTTGGGTAGGATGAGCATTTTGGTATTCTTTTTATTTATTTATTTATTTTGAGGTTTTTGGCTGGGGCTGGGTTTGAACCCACCACCTCTGGCATATGGGACCAGTGCCCTACTCCTTTGAGCCACAGGCAGCACCCAGCATTCTTTTTTAGTTAATCTAGCTGAAGATTTGTCAATTGTCTTTATTTTTAAAAAATTTCTTCATTTTATTGTTCTTTTCTAATTTTTTATTCCCTATTTATTTATGCTTTAATTTTTCTTATTTTCTTCCATCTGCTAACTTTGAACTTTGTTTTTTCCCTAATATCTTGAGTGTAAATTAGTTTGTTTATTTGATTCTTTTCTTTTTTAATATATGCCTTTATTCCTATAAACTTTATTCTTAGTATTGGTTTTGCTGCTTTCATAAGTTTTGGTAATTATGTTTTTGTTTTGTCTCAAGATATTTAAAAATTCCTATTTGATTTTCTCT
>NW_003852517.1:1794794-1804926 GCF_000181295.1 Otolemur garnettii
TTGTTTGGCAGGTCCGGGCTGGGGATTCGAACCTGCCACCTTAGGTGTACATGGCTGGCGCCTTAGCCGGTTGAGCTATAGGCGCCGAGCCTTGATTTTCTCTTTGATTTAATGTTTAAGAGTGTTACTTAGTTTCTCCATATTATCGGTGGATGGCTGCCAAATTGCTTTTCCTGTGGGGGGCATGTGTGTTGGGAACCTGCTATTCTGTTAGCTTGCTGATGTTACTCAAGTGTTCATTCATGAATAAATTTTTTATTTACATAAATGCCTTTTGCAGAGTCTCCATTTTGGATGTGTAAAAGTGTACTTATTCAAATGCATTAGAGTCCAGGAAAATTCTACATTATTTGTTACAGCTTAAGTTCTTAACAGTTGCAGGCAAAGTAGTTTTTAAAAGGAGACTCAGATACTAATATTAGTCATGTTTTGATGTTGGGAATGCGGTAGTTTTTAAAAAACTTACTACTTTTTTCTTTCTATACATTCCATGCTTTTAATCCATATATTATACTTATAAAAAATAACTTAAAAATATTAAAAGGGACTCAGCACCAGTAGCACAGTGGATAGGGCGCTGGCCATGGTTTGAACCTGGCCTAGGCGCCAGCTAACCAACAATGACAACTGCAACAAAAAAGTAGCCATGCATTTTGGTGGGTGCCTGTAGTCCCAACTGAGGCAAGAGAATTGCTTAAGCCCAGGAGTTTGAGGTTGCTGTGAGCTATGATGACATAGCACTCTACCAAGGGTGACATAGTAAGGCTCTGTCTCAAAAAAAAAAAAAAAATTAAAAGGCATATGAATACCATTTTATGAGAGAAAACTAGCTTGGTTTTACCTATTCCTTGCCAGACTGTGTCTTTGACAATGATAACTTTTGTGCTGACGAAGAATACTGCTTTTGTTTGAAAACAAATTCAATACTCAAAACAAAACTTTCTTTGTTGGAGTAATAAGAAATCTCTGTATCTGACCTACATCTAAGAGGCACAAATGCCTACGCATAATTAGAGAAACAATCAACATAAAATATTCTAGCCTAGGAAATATTGAATGAAATCATTCAAATTATTTTCCCATGACTGATCTTTGTTTCATTACTCTAGACTGAACTATCATTTCTTTCTTTTACATGAATTGCCATATTTTTAGCTATTATGTCTTGGATTTAAATACTGCATTCAGCACAAACTTACAGAAAAAGACACTAATATATGTTTTATTAAAATATATTTTTGTATTCTTTTTCCTTCTTTTAACTTCATTACCAAAAGCAAATTCAATTGTTGTGCCTTCTACACAGGCCTCACTCCCCACCAAAACCAAATTCTTCAAAGCATTATACCCACATACCAACATAGTTGATAAAAATAACTTTTAAACATTGAGTAGGATAATTCAGTCAAATGAATGACAAATATATGTACCAAAATATTTCTATTATAAATAATTATGTAATTTAAAAACTCATCAAATTGTGGGAAAATGCCCCCCAAAGCCAATAATCACTCTTATTAATTAGCACAAAATGTAAATGAATCAGTTCAGCCACAAACATAAGGAACTATCAGGAAATTTTCATATATGGCAGAAATTAATGGGAGAAATCTTATAAGGATGAACCATATTCTTTAAGGAATCAGTCTCTATCAAATTCAGAGAGAATGTGAGCAAATAACCAAGCTCCAAACCCATAATAGATGTGTGTATGTACTCCTGTGTGTGTGTGTATGTGCGTGCAATAATTCAGACACACAGAAAAAAAAAAAACTTGTGAATATTTTTCAAAATCCCTTTCCTTCACTTGATTATGAGTTGTCCCAACAGGCCACGACCTTGTCTGTCCAGAGCATCAACTGGAGAGAGTTTTTAAAAATTATGTCCTTGGACTGTACTCTCAAAGATTTTGATTCTAGCAGATCTAGGTATCTTTCTCACTTTATTGCTCCAATGTTGCACAGCCAATAGCCTAGAGGAGCTGATACCTAATGGATTGGACACTTTTGAGAAATCAACTTTCCAGGAATGAAAAACTGTATAAGTTGACAAAGAGGTAGTTTCTATTTGAGTGATTTCTCTCTCATAAAGTGATGTCTGAATAGAAAGGTGAAAGACAGGAGATAGGTATGCCAATGTGTAGGGGAAGTGCATTCCAAGAGCAGAAGTACAAGGGCACAAACCCAGACAGGGGAACATGCTTGACATTTGCAAAACAGCAAGGTGATCAGTGTGGTTAGAGCATGGCAGGTATGGGTGAGAGTAGAGTGGAATCAGAGGTAGTAGGAAGGACACAGCATGGGACTTTGCCACTAAAACAGCTTTCACTTGTAGCTGAAAAAATGAAAAGTTCTTAAATTTTTTTTTATTAAATCATAGCTGTGTACATTAATGCAATCATGGGGTACAATGTACTGGTTTTATATACAATTTGAAATATTTTCATCAAACTGGTTAACATAGCCTTCACAGCATTTTCTTAGTTATTGTGTTAAGACGTTTATATTCTACACCTAGTAAATTTCACATGTACCCTTGTAAGATGCACCACAAGAGGAATTGAGGATATGAGATGGGTGGGAGTCAGTAAAAGATGACAAGATCAATGAATTTTAGTCTCATTGTGGATGTAGAATTGTTAGACTTGAAGTACTAGAGAACATAAGGTGAAAAGATAGGAGACGTGCACCTTCTTTCTTAGAGAGTAGAATGGACCTGATGTAGGTTGTTGTGGGAGATAAAGGGATTTATTACTATTATCTTAGTCCTACTATCTTGGAAAATAGACATTGGTACATGCCTATTTTTAGCAGTAAGATTATTGGTTAGTCACAGTGGCTCATGTCTGTATTCCCAGAACTTTGGCATACCAAGGCAGGAGGATCCCTTGAGGCCAGGAGTTTTGGACCAGCCTGGATAATATAGCAAGATCTCTAAAAAATAAATTTAAAAATTAGTGGGGCATGGTGTTGTCTGCCTGTAGTCCTAGCTACTCGTAAAGCTGAAATGAATCATTTAAGCCTAGGAATTAGAGGCTGCAGTAAGCTATGATTTTGCCACTGTATTCCAGCCTATAGGGACAAACTGAGACCTTCTCTCCAAAGAAAAGATTATTGAAATTGAGATTTAAAATGGTTATTTGTATGACCGTAGAAGTGCATGACTAAAGTGGGGTGGTGGACATGCTTATGGAAGGAGAGAAGGTCCAGAAACTTAAAGCTGAGTAAGGGATTAACTGTATGGACACTAATCACTAAGAATGGTGACAGGGTAATGTTGGAAAGAGTCACAGTGAGACAGAAGCCAACATCTTCACAAAGTACTAAGTGCAACTCAATTTGAGAAATAACCACAGCCAAGAGGGTAGCAGATGGTACAATGATTTTGAGGTGCAGGGAGATCACCTATGTCCGCTGTAGGCTCAATAGTACCAGAGATGCAGGTGAGGAAGATATCACAGCTTACAAGGAAGAAAAGAGAAAGTAATACCTTCAGGGGAGATCTAGCTTACAACGACAGCAAGAAGATCGTGGGAACCTTCAGAATCACTTCCCATAGACATAATTAAATACTTGTGTAACATTTTTAATTCTTCCCACACTGTGGCCCATTTAACTGTGTCTGGCTTCAAGTACAATTGACTTCTGCTATAATTGGCATGAAATTTTATATGAAGCATTCCAGAATCTTATAAGATCCTGTATCTTTTAGCTTCTGAATTTATTATAACATTGTTATAGTATAATGTTATATTCTGTAACATTCTCCCAAACCACAGAAATCACTGTTTACAGTTAGTTGTACACATGTCACTACTGTGTGATGTAGGTCAAGTTTCCAAACTGTGTACTGTAGCACTACACACAATGCCCTTCCTTTAGGTTGACACAGACCACACTCACCCCTCAGCTACTCAGCTGAGTTGCCCTTGAACACAGCACAGTTTGCACATTTCCACTCAGAGTCTTCTTTACATTTAGTTTGAGCATACTTTCTTTTATAACACTGCTAATTCTCTTCGAATGCCCTAAATTAATCTTTTAATTTGCTTTATGTGATGTCTCTTCATCATCCTTAACTATTGTTCTTCAGATTTCTTTTTTGGATTAAGTTCACTTTTTAAAAAAATATTGCATGAGAATATTATTTCTCACCTCCTATATTTTTTGTCACTCTCTCATTAGTGTGTACAGGATTTAGGAGCTCCCAATTGCAGCCTGAGGCTGGCTATGAATGCGTATCTGTGGTGGCAGATATCATGAAAATTATGCATAGACGTTTTTTGCTCATCAGCTTTTGTTAGTGTTTGTGTATTTAATGTGTGGCCCAAGAAATTCTTAGGCAAGCGTTCAAAGCCAGCTGTAGGCTGCAGTTAGACACCTCTGGCAGATGATCAGAGAGTTGGGGAATTAGTGGGGAAATAGAACCAACTCAAAGTGAGGTTACAAATTTTGCTCTAAGTCAGAGTATTTCAAGGCACATAGAAAAGAACTGTCAAGGAGGGTTTTTAGTTGAGTGGTTCTGCAGTGTATGAAACAGAGTGAAACTATGTTAGCTACTTACTCAAGAAGAAGTGATTCCACTCCTGGTTTAAAACTTGCAGAATTTAACAAAAGTCCCATAGTGGCCAGGGTAAATATCCCAGACATTCCAACTAGCTCACCTATTTTTAAAAGGAAATAAATGTAAAGTATTAATTTAACATCAACAGTAGCACGAATTTTATCAGAGATGAAAGTGTCACATATCTTGATAGTGTGGTGTGTTAATAGGAAAGGCTACCCCACTTCATGTCAGCTGGAAACTGAATCTATAATGGAGATTCTTGTGCTGCTTTGGCTTCAGATCACAGCTAACGCTACGGAATTTATAAGACTTCATGTATCCTAGTGAGGTTAGAGCACCCTCTATGGGTCTTGTTTCAGGTAGGCTCTGGAAGGATGAAATGGAAGTGAGCTGTTAAGGTCTTTATGGACTAGGTCACTACATATGCCTTCTTCTTGGGAGAAGTAGAAGATAGAAATGGTTTGATACTGTGATAGGACTAAGAGGTTGGAACAGCAGAGACCTAGTATGGATCTTCTTCCCCAGTATGATTTTGTCTTGGTGCATTTACTACAGGGATTGAAAAGCATAAACAACTGTTCTTGGACTATTCATAAAAGTAGCTCTATTAAAGTTGTTTCTCTTTTGAGCTTATGAAAAGTAGTAAACTAGCCCCCAAAGTTCAAATAATGTGTTACAGTATAGAGATTCTATTATTTGAAAAAGAGAACACTCATAATTCCTCTACCAAGACTCCAGGTACAATTTTGAAGAAAATTTTGACTTGAATTTGTATTAGACAAAGTATTTTATTAGCCTGCAAGAAACAATTTGATAAACTACTCTCTGAAATTAGAGAAATGAGATATAAGAGGTAGCTTCAACCATTAATGGATGCTAGTCAAATTTCTATACTGGAGACAAGTGGTGAAAATTAAGTGGGAAAGATGGGACTGTGAAAAAATAAAGGTAACTGTCGGATCTCATAGAACCATCAACTACATAACTTAATTTTCCCCCATCTTCAGTAAAAATTTCTAAAAACTAGAAACTACTGTGTTTTCGGGAAGGGGTAGAGGAGATCATGAGAAAGGAAAACCCAGAAATTTTAGAAATTATAAGCTGTTTGGGTTTTCATAGAATATCTATAGAATTGGGAATTTAAGATACTTAGGTCAAGATCTCTGAGATGAGTGGAGTACCCAGTGAATCCCCATTGTGTAAATCTAACATACATATATAAAAATAGAGTCATGCGTGTATAAAATCAAAATAAAATCACACAGCAATATAATTCTGTAATAAGCTTTCTTTTTTCTACTTAATGTTTATCAGACATTGTTCTAGTTAATAAACACAAAGTATTTACTATTGAAGAATACTGTGAATATTCTTTCATCATATATTAAATTACACTCATATGTGGACCAGTTCTGTTCCCCTTCTGTTTCTTTGATTTGCTTTTTACTCCCCTTAAAACAATTGCATTTTAATTGTTGTGGGCCTAGTAAATGTTTTAATACTCAGCTGGTAGGAAAAAAGTTCTCTACTTTTAAAAAACTGTCTATTCTCACATATTAATTTTTCTAGATGAACTTTTAGTTTTTATAAAGCTTTTAAAACCAAAAATATTTATCATTCTTGGATTTAAATTTGTGATAAATTTTAATTTAATGAAATTGATCTTATGTCACAGTGTTGAGTTTTCCCTTCTAGAGATTAAAAAAATTACAGATTTTTATATTCTTTATTTTAGTCCTAGCTAGAAAGGGTACCAAAGCAAGAAACAAATACTTAAGTCATTTTTGAATCAGTAAAGAAGAGGGAATTGTGGACCTAGTCCTGGAATAGCTGGAAATTGTTAGGTGATGGTGAAGTCTGGAAAATATTTATGATGACTATCTTGAAGATGCTAATAATATAAACAGTAAGTCAGGGCAGAGTGAAAGTCCTTTTACATTAGATTAGATTTATATTTACTCAGTATTTTGTGGTCATGAAATTCTGTCTTGGTAGTTTTCTTCCTAAAATGTCCATTGAGACATCTTGACTCTGAAAATTTGAAATTATTCCCTTGGGTATTGCCTTTAATCTTGAGACTATGCTTACTAATCAAATGATGTTAGAAGGAATTATATTCATTAGAACATAATTTTATAGGAATTTAAGCATATATATAGATACTAGTGCATGAGGAACCTACCTGAACTGATTGACCATTCCCTCACTGTCTGTGAATTAATTACTTGATTCTGTAATCTTACTGATATTACAATTGGCTTTAATCCAGTGATTAGTTAGAAACCCTCAAGATCTCATGTTCTGCCTTTTCCTTTTCAGACATGAAAATAATGACTCTTATTATTTTAACATTTCTTTCTTTTTTTTTTTTTGGTTTTATAAAGTCAAGGAAATTTATTTCCTGAGGTCATGACACAGGAAGTTGACTCCTAGCCACACTGCGAAGCTATTTTAACATTTCTTAAGAGAAGTTTGTTTTGTTTTGTTTTTTGAGATAGTCTCACTTTGTCACCCTGGGTAGAGTACCATGGTGTCGTAGCTCACAACAACCTCAAACTCGGGCTCAAGCGATTCTCTTGTCTCAGCCTCCCTAGTAGCTGGGACTACAAGTGCCTACCACAACACCAGGCTATTTTTAGAGATGGTTGTCTCCCTCTTGCTCAGGCTGTTGTCAAACCTGTGAGCTCAGACAATCCACTTGCCACAGCCTCCCAAAGTGCTAGGATTATAGGCATTAGCCACCATGTGGCTTTGAAGTTTATTTATTTATTTATTTATTTTGGTCTTGATTTATTCAAATTTTATACCTCTCAGTAAACTATTGTAATTTTCTATGTTTAGGTCTAAACTTCCTGTTACATTTATTACTCGATGTTTTATAAATGTTTGCCAGTATAAAGAGCATCAAATTTTTATTATATTTTCTATATAGTTAGCACTGGTTTATAAAAACTATCAATTATTTTGGGTAAATTTATCTTATATCAAACTATTAAAAAATCTTGTGGACAGTTCATTAATTAATTCTGTTGAGTTTTCTATATAATATAAAAAAATGTTGCAAGTGATGTAACCATTTTTCTCTGAAAGTAAGTATAAATTTCTTGCTTTTTTCCTCCTATAGAGCTTCCAGAACTATTTTTAATAGTAGATGTGAGAATATGCACCATTATCTTATTACTAAAGGTTAACAGGTATATAAAATAGTTTTTATAATATTTAAAATCCCACAAAATTGATTATTGTTTGATTTGAATTACAATAAATTTTAATTTAATGAAATTAAAAGACATAGTATAGGTGTGATAACTAGGTATTAGCTCACATGCCAATACCTAGTCATTTGGAGGGCTATCTGAAGAGCGGGGTTGAACATGATTCTGAGGCTGTGTCAGAAAACAGTGGTGTATCAATATCTTCGATAATTCCATGAAGAGGAAACTATGGTAAATGGATTAATAGTATTGATAGACTTTCTAATATTTAGCCTTAATTGATCTAATACTTCTTTCATAATTTCCATTTTAGTCTGAGTTACCAAGAAAAATATATCTAATGTATAATTAGTTACAATGTAAATCCTCTTTTGATAATTAGTATTTCATATAATTGGATCATGGTTGAACAATGTTTGAAATCTTATTGAAGTGTTCTTCAATTTTAGTTAATTTTTGTAAATTATCCACAGTTATATGTAAAGGATATGTATTCTGTTCGGGGAGGTAAAACTCTATATATTTTATAAACCAAGCTTATAAATCACTGAAATCTTTTTGCAGCCATAATTATTTTTGTCCAATTGATCATGAAATTCTCTGAGAAAGGCATAATTATTTCTGTTCCTGTAATTATAATTTTGCCAAATTCCTCTTTTATAAAAGTGCGATGTAGAAGACCAAAATAGATGCCTCCTTCTCAACTATGAAAGACCCTAAGCATAAGGAAACAAAGTTACATACAGGTCAAGGGTTCAAGGCTGGCTGTCCGAGCAAATTTCTAAACTCCTATGACTATAAGAAAAACCATACCCTTGCTAAACTTCCTAACAATTGGAGCTTTCAGGCTGATTTAGAACCCAGACAGAGGCCTGAACTTTCAAACGTTGTTTTATGTAAGCTACTGCAGACCTTAAGCCAGTTTCAGCCAGGTTCCAGAAGCTGCATAGAATGTCTTTGTGTCCTATAGTTAACATTTTGATGGAAAAAGTCACCTCATCTGAATGTTAAAACATGATCCCAAAGTGAGCATGGGATGTATGTTACATACATGTTTAGCTGATCTCTATGTGCTCAGCTCCCCACATAAATACATATGTATAGCTTTTCTCCCAAACCTGCTGAATATGTATACTACTAGTCATATGAGGCATAACATCCTACCTGTCCTTCCCCTCCTCAAAGATAGAGCACTTTTGGTCCATGTGGATGACTTTCTCTTCCTGGCCTGCAAACCAGTATTACCAGTAAAGTACTCCTTTCAACTAGTTAGCCATTCTGGTAATCTTTATAAATCTATATAAAACAATAGTATTTGTTTTCTTTATCTGTATACCTTGTTTTCTGTCATGTGGGTATTTGTATTTTATCTCTTTTGAAAAATTACTTGAACAGAAATATTCCTTCTAGGTCAGTTGAGTGTTTTTACTAACTTAGGCCGTGTGTATATTTTCCCCTGCTTTTATTCTGAATTTTTCCATGCCATTTAATTTTAGAAATAAACCCTGCACTTACAAATATAAAAGGTGAGGTACAAAACTGAAAGGATGAGACTTATATGATTGACATCATCACCAAACACTGTGGACATCCACAATTGGATTAATTTTGCACTTAGAATTCCAAACAGGAAACTTGCCATAAAATAAGACCAAATTCCATGCATGACAGAATAGGCTGCAAGAAAGGAGAGTAAACAGGAAATGGTTAGTAGAACTCACTTGGCTTTGATTTTAAAGGACACTCTGGGTCAGTTTTTCTTTTGTTTTCTTTAACATTAGCTCATTGCTGCAGTGAACATAGGAGGGCAGCCACCTCTTAGACATAATTGATTTTAATTCCTTTGGATATATACCCAGAAGTGGGAATACTTGATTACCTGGTAATTCTATTTGCAGTTTTTCTGAGGTGCTTCCATAATATTTTCAGTAATGACTATATTAATTTACATTCCCAACAACAAGGTACCCTCTTCTCTGTATCCCTGCTAATACTTATCTTTTATCTTTTTAGTAAAAACCATTCTAAACAGATGTGAGGTGATACCACATTATTTGTTTACAACATGTGGAATCAACCTAAGGGTCTCTCAGTGAGTGAATGGGTAAAGAAAATGTGGTTATATATCCACAATTTTACACTGTTCAGCCATATAAGTTAGGGATGAATAATAATTTGTAAGAACATTGACAAACCTAAAGGACATTATGCTAACTGAAATAATCAAGGCACAGAAAGAATAATACTACATGGAGTGGCACCTATGGTTCAAAGGAGTAGGACACTGGCCTCATATGCCAGAGGTGGCAGATTCAAACCCAGCCCTGGCCAAAAACTGCAAAAAAAAAAAA
>NW_003852517.1:1804946-1810159 GCF_000181295.1 Otolemur garnettii
AAAGAATACTACTACATGATCTGACTTATACATAGAATCTGAAAAAGTTGAACTTGCAGTAATGAAGAGTAGAATGATATTTATCAGAGGTTGATCTGTGGGGAGGGAGGGAATGGAGAATTGTTGACTAATAGCTACAAAGTTTCAGACAGGAGAAATAAGCTTTGAGATCTATTCCATAGTAGAATGACTATGGTCAATAATAATGTCTTGATATTTCAGAATAATTAAGAGAATAAAAAAATATAGTTTAGTGAGGTGATGGTATGTTAATTAATTTGATTTAGTCATTTTACATGATATACTTTCATTAAAATATCACCTTATATCCCATAAATGTATACCATTATTATCTGTCAATTAAAAATATTATAAAGGAAAAATATTTCATTGTCTTTGGAGTAGATGTACAGTATTCTTTTTAAGTTGGGAGAGTTTCTTTTTCTCTTGCTTTTTGCCAAGGTTGCAGTGCTATTCATAGGCACAATCATAAAACACTACAGTTTTGAACTCCTGGGCTCAGGCAATCCTCCTGCTTCAGCCTCCCCGGTAACTAGGGCTATAGAGATGTACCAGTGCTCCTGGCTAGAGTTCGAAAAATTTGGTTAGTTTGGTTTAAGAGCTTCTTTCATTCTTCATTAATTAATATTTATTTGGTGCCTGCTGCATGGCAAACGTGGGGAATTTCAGAGATACATGAATGAACAAGAAAGTCCATAAACTCACAGAACTTACACTCTAGACCAAATACAATACACACAGGTAATACAGAAAAAGGGATAACTCTGGGTCCCATCTGACTGAATCACCTGCATTCTGTTAACCTGACAAATTACTGCCTCCCTATTATTGGGCTGGCCATTTATTCTAACCACCCCCCGCCCCCCGATAAACAATGTTGCAGTGTACTTCTGTATATAAGCTTTTTTGTGTTTCTCTGATTATTTCCTTACGTCCCCAAAGTGGAATTTCTGCATCAAAAGACAGTTTCGTCTTCATTGCTGATATTTTTATATTTTCCCTAATTGCCTTCCACAAAGCAATGTTATGGTGCACTTCCCAGGAAAAGAGAGAAGCTGAGCCCACGGCAAGCTTCCTAGCTGGAACCAGACATGCCTCTAAGCCACATGAGTTCTAGACATGGAGCTGGCCTTGGTAATAATTTTGAGAATGCACCGTCTCCTGCCACTGAGACATAGGCAGGGGCCCAACTCTGGTTTCAAAAGCATGTAGGAATCTGTAGTTAAAAGAGCTCAGTTTGAAAATTATTTTCTCCTGGAATAGAGGAAAATAGCTCTTGGCAAGTAACACGTTTTGCTCACTATATTTGTTAAGCCAGGAAACGTCTCAAAGAAAATCCATTATTATTTACACTATTTTTAAACTCTTAGCATTCAAATTGGAAAGGGTAAGAATCTGAGGGCAGTGACTCTTCTTAATTTTTCCCTATTATTAAATAAGTGCTAACTTCAAAGTTTAGTAATACTATTTAAATTATTACAGAAGTTATAAAAACAATAGTTACTATGAAAACTATTGATTCATGGTTGTATCAGTTGATATAAATGAAATATAAATTCAGTAGCAGTAAAGTTTATCAAGCATCTTTATTATTTTTTTTTTCTTTTAAGCATCTTTATTTCTTAAGGGACAATTTTCTCCCAAAGCTATTAAAAGTTCAGAGAAAGTCCTAAAGACTAAGAAGATAAATTCATTGTTCTCATTCTGTGAAACTTCACTCTATAGCAGAGATTCTATTATTGAAGTTGTAAGGATTATTTTAACAGTGAATACTTAACACTTTTTATCCCTTTGAATCCTAAAAAATGACAAAGTTCTATCCACTGATAATTAGCAAAATTACAAGGCAAGCTCTATGAAAGCAAAATAACTTCATCTATTGTGTTTATGGCAGAATACCCAGGTCCTAGAATACGAACTATGAGAGTGCATATTAGTAATTGAATCAATGAGTTAATGAACTTCCATATCCGTACCTTTCCACTTGCCCCCCACCCCAGCATCAAGACAGTCCTCTTGATTAGATTTGAGTTGTCATTTCTGATATACATTTTCCTGAAATTCTGTGTTCATGTATAATACACAGTATCTTAAATGAAGCCTGGTAGAATCCTGTACCAGGTTTCGTAGCTGGACACGGATCTTCCAGACTGGCAGGCATGACGGTGCTCCTGTTCCCCCAAAGGTGACCTATGATTTTTTTAAGATGCTTCTAAGTACAGATATTCCTTTCTTGCTCACCTTAGTTATCTTTAGGAAGGTTATACCTGCAGGAAGTTTTGTGGCAAAATCTCTCTGTGTGCCCTGTTGGGTTACTTCCCTTTGTTCCCTGAACTTTGGTAGAGGTTGTGTGTGTGGCTATTTGTCTTTCTCACACCTCAGAGATGGCAAATTTGAAATACCAAAAGACGGCAGGGCACAGTAACCCTAGCATTCTGGGAGGCCTAGGTGGGTGGATCACCTGAGCTCAGAAGTTTGAGACCAGCCTGAGCAAGAGTGAGACCTTGTCTCTACTAAACATAGAAAAACTAGCCATGTATTGTGGCTGGCACCTGTAGTCCCAGCTACTTAGGAGGCTGAGGCAAGAGGATTGCTTGCGCCCAAGAGTTTGAGCTTGTAGTGAGCTACGATGCCACAGCACTCTACCCAGGGATACAGAATGACACTCTGTCTCAAAAAACAAAAACAAACAAAAAAACAGACACTTAAAGATGATGTACCTTTCCATGCTAAACTGGGGTTCAAGGTTCACTACAGGTGTTCCAAGCTTCCATGGCCCGCAGAAACTAACACTGGTTACAGAGCTCCATCAGTTTGCTTCTCCCAAGTCCCAAAGGCTAATAGGAAGTGCTTCTTACACGCAACAAGGGTAACTGTTCACCACCTGGACTAGCTCTTTTGAGGAAGAAGTGAGAGGGGTGGTGGTAGAATAGATCTTCCTGGGAAAGAACAGTGTTCCCTTCAGAGTGTTAGGATAAGAAAGGAATAGGTAAGAGTGAAGGAAAACAGAGTCCCTGATCGCTCAATGATGACACACTCTCCAGAGACAGGAAGAATAATTACAGTAGATCTTCCTGGGAAAGAACAGTGTTCCCTTCAGAGTGTTAGGATAAGAAAGGAATAGGTAAGAGTGAAGGAAAACAGAGTCCCTGATCGCTCAATGATGACACACTCTCCAGAGACAGGAAGAATAATTACAGTGAATACATCTTCTTCTTGAGTGGCTGGAAAGATAATTTGGGATATTCTTCAATTTCTGGGGAGAGGAGGTAATAGAACAATCCCAGTTGGGATTATTTGGCATCATATATAAGCCTTGGTGGACTAGAATATGGTCTGAGGTTACCTCCTAAACACTCTTCTTCCATGGGAATGGGGATGGTGGGAGACAGAGAGAATGCTGCAGAAGACCTTAGAACAGAGACAGCCAGTGAGTGGAACAGCGTGTCATCAGTTTCTCAACAAGACTGTAATCATTGATTTCTCCAACCGGAGCAATTGTGCCACAATATAAATAGTAAATATATACAGAGCGTCCATAAAGTTCATATGCAATTTAAAATAGGTGTCTATGGACACCCTGTATATAAGTCATGAAAACATTTTGATTTCATTGACACCCTGAAAGGGTCCTGTGGGCCTCATTTCCCTAGTACATATTGGGAACAACTTTTCGAGGAGCAAGAAATGGAGTTTTAACCAGGGAGGAGCACACGAGATGCTTCTAGGGGTGCTGGCAACATTAAATTTCTTGCCCGAGTGATAACTACATAGCTTTATACTTTATAATTATTATTATAATGTACGTATAGCATTCATTTATCTTATGCACACACACAAGGAAAAAATATTTAAGATTTAGTGCTATTTGAAAGTGGTAAATGAAAGAGCTCACATGCACCTTTTAATTCTTCTGTTCATATGCACTGCTCTCTGGCCCTGTAGATGGCCACATAACCCACACTTCTGGCTAGGGTTGACAGCTTTCTATATTGCCTGGATGAGGTAGTCCCAGGTTAAAGAGAAAAGAAGCTACCTTCTCTCAAGACTGCTGGGTGCATGTCCTGGCTATGTCATCTTAAGCTTATTTTCAGCACATTAAAAAAAAAAAGTCAATATCTCTAATCCTGATTGTCTGGTATTCAGGCTTAGCCCAGGCCTGTGGAATGGTGTTTCCATACACATTTTCATGAAGAGTTTCAACTCAATCTCACAAGAAAACCACAGCTAACATTAAATAAGGAACATGGGATAGTACTTTTTGAAGTCTAAGTCACTATAGCAACACTCACTGCAGCATTTCTATAATTTATGATGAGATATTACAAATCATTCATGTCAGCTTTCAGAAAATACAAGATTCTGCTTTCTTAATTAAGAAAAAAAATAGATCTTTACTTAACGTATGATTCATCCTGCTTTCTGTTGTATTACTAATATTCATAACACTTCCAAACACAATCAGTGACATCACAGAGGTCATCAGACTTTCTCCATTAATTAAACTGGTGAGGCTTCTAGAAAGACCTATATATATTGAGAGGCAAAGAATTTTTTTAATGTGAGAAAAACATTAAATACTAAATATAAAGCAATTATATCTTATTAGTGAATAGAAGGACATTCTTAGCTATAGATTTATATCACATAATTCCCCCTACCTACTTTAAACTTCTGTCATGTTTTGAATTTCCTTTTAAGGAAATATAAGTGTATATAAATTGTAGGTTAAATCTAGATCAGCATAATAAGGTTCCAAATTAACTGTGGTCCATTTATGTTTATGTAAGTGAAATAATTATTAATAACTAGAGCTCTTAGTCCTTGTTTTAAAGCACAGATAAAAACATGAGATTATTTTTTTAAAATTCAGTGATTTGACTTTATAAATACATATTTCATAAAGTAGATGTCTTTGAGGCAAGACAGAAAACTATGATCAGAGGATACAGTAAATTCATAGACCAAGGTTTTATAACATGACATCTAAATAGAGTATTAGACAATGTTCAGATAATCTAGCAAGAGTTAGAAATTACAGACGTCTGGAGAACAGTTAGAGAACTAAAAATAGACCTGCCATTCGATCCTACAATTTCATTATTAGGTATATACCCAGAAGATAAAAAATCACATTACAATAAAGATGTTTGTATCAGAATGTTTATTGCAGCCCAATTCATAATTGCCAG
>NW_003852517.1:1811379-1816044 GCF_000181295.1 Otolemur garnettii
AAAAAAAAAAAGACTGGATGAGACAACAAAGAGCTCTGCCTCCTCTCTCTTGATCCCCTACCACCATCATGGCAGCACTCCCTGGACACCCCACTGGAGGAATATGAATGACACACGAAGGAAAGGTGGATCTTCCCAGTGGAGGCCATCCTGGGTCACTTAGCCTCCAGATGATCTGCCAGGTAACTACAGATTCATTAGGGACTCTATTCAAGGTCAGCAGAATCCCGTTGATATCATCAGAACTGCAGATTCATGAGAAATAGTAAATAACTATTATTTTAAGTCATTATATTTAGAATTGTTCAGAAAAACTTCACTGATATTGTTGTATAATTATTCCATTTTAGAAGATAGAACTATAGTGAAGTGTGAATATTCAGAAATAAATAACAGATACAGGGGAATAAGGGAGTAAAAAGAATAAAAAAAGCTCAAAGCAATGTGACTGTACTCATGTATTCCAGTGATAGACCTGGGCGTATTTATATCACATATTTATAAATTTTTTAAATCTTCTTTTGGAAATTCAACAAAAATGCTGCCAAAAGAGAATATTTTTAAAAGTTTTTGAAAGAGGGATTTTACCTAATCAATGCAATCAGTATAACCTAATTCTTTGTACCCTTGATGAATCCCAGACAAGAAAAAAAAAAGAAAAAAAAAGTTTTTGAAAGATGCAAAGTGAAAAGAAAAACAAAATTTCAAAAGTAATGGCAAGATGCCATTTATGAGAATAATCTTGCAAGATATTCCAAATAGATTATTTAAGTTCAACAATGTGGGCAAGAAAATCAGTGGAAAACTGGATTACAAGATTATGAAGTTAAGAGATGCATGAAAGTAGCTCCCAGGTGTCATAGGAGTCCTTCAAATCTTTTTAGGAGAAAAGTGTTGGCACTAGGTGGTGCCTGTAGCACAGTGGTTAAGGCGCTGACCACATGCACAGAGGGTGGCGGGTTCAAACCTGGCCTGGCCCACCAAACATCAATGACAACTACAACAAAAAAATAGCCGGGTGTTGTGGTGGGCACCTGTAGTCCCAGCTACTTGGGAGGTTGAGGCAAGAGAATTGCTTAAGCCCAAAGAGTTTGAAGTTGCTGTGAGCTATGACGCTATGGCTCTCTATTGAGGGTGACATAGTGAGAGATCTGTCTCAAAAAAAAAAAAAAAAAGCCTTGGCATTGACAAAGCCATAAAGAAGGAGGATGTGAGATGAGAGTGTCAGAAGGAAGACAAGAACCCAGGCTAGGGTGAGGGATGCTGGCAATTCCTTCCTCTACAGTCTCACCTCTTAATCTCCTTGTCTCAAAGGCCTAGCTTTCTTCTATCCCTGTATTTAGATTGGATGTATCTCCCCTACTTTATTTCTACTTCCATCAGATAGTTCTTTCTCCATAAAGTGAAAATAAAATTGAAGTGAATATGGGGGGTATGCATGATTATATGTAGAGTGGTGGGCTCACAAAAAGGACATTTATTATAAAATAACATTTCTCTCTCTCATATGGCTTTAGAAAATCCCTCAGAGATTCTCAAAGTAATAATTTCGCTACTACTGGCACATTTTATGGCAGAAGAAAAGGACAACTAATTACTGTGCAAACTTAGAACATTATCATAGAGACAAATGAAGATGGAAGTAGGTAATATCAGAGTGCTGTCCATTCATGATTTCTAAAGCCATTGAAAGGAACATATTGTATGGGAAAGCCAGGTAGTTTCTAACTCTTGCTAGATTATCTGAACATTATCTAATACTCTATTTAGATGTCATGTTATAAAACCTTGGTCTATGAATTTGCTGTATCCTCTGATCATAGTTTTCTGTCTTGCCTCAAAAACATCTAATTTATGATGCATATATTTATATAGGCCAAATTGCTGATGTTTAAAAAATAATTAATTTCATGTTTTCATCTATGCTTTGAAACAAGGACTGAGAGCTCTAGTTATTAATAATTATCTCACTTACATAAACATAAATAGGCCACAATTAATTTGGAACCTAATTATGCTGATCTAGATTTAACTTACAGTTTATATACAATTAAATTTCTTTAAAGGGAGTTTTAAAACATGACTAAAGTTTAAGTAGTTAGGGAAAATTATGTGATATAAATCTATAGCTAAGAATATCCTTCTACTCTTTTTTAAAGCAATTTTTCTAGTTCTCATTACTAAAAAGTGACCAAGGGGAAATATTAGGTTGTTTTTTTATGTTGTTGTTTGAGGCTCTTGTGTTTCTGCTTCATTTTTTAAGTTAAATTTATTGAGCATTTTACTTTAAAATATAGATTTATTTCTCTTAAAATAGTATACACTGAACATAACTAAATAATTGATTATTTTATTGTTTTATTTTAGGCTTTCAGTCTCAATAATGATAATGACTCTAAAGAGAACATATTTTTTAAATGCCATTATCCTAATGACTGCTTTCAAAGGAAAAGAAATATTGATCAGTAGAAATGTCACCATATGCATACACAATGTTGTAATACCCCAGAACTGTTTTGTTGACTCAAGGGAGAAGCAGGTATGAGGTAAAGGGTTCTAACTAATCTGCCCTATTTCACAACTGTTTATAATGCTTTTTTTGTATATTAAATAATCACATCATTGGTGTTTCCTTCTATCTTAAGCATTGCCTCTAGAATCTCTGCTCGATCCTCAACCCCCAAACCCTCACTACTTCACTTCACATAGTGAAAACAAAAGATCTTAAAAGTAAGAGAAATCAGTTGCAAAATTTGCTCTACTTACCAAGGTCTCTTATAGCAGCTGCAGTAAGCATGGGATCTGAACTCACAAGGATAGCTGAAAATAATAACCATGGACCAGGCTTCAAAAGTAATTTATTCACGGATGCCAGATACCAAAGAATTAAAATATAATTAATAAAAAATCCAGGAATTGTAAGTAAAAGTATCTGCAAAGAAAATTTACAAATAGAAAAATCAGGTCGCATTTGTATTCCATTTTACAAAGCAAATAGTTAGGATTATTGGAGGAGTAGAACCACCTCTGTCAGTGGGGCCAGCTAGCTTGCCCTGTTCCAGCTGGCACACCCACTTAAACAGATGCAGGAGATGGCTCGGCAGAAATAGCTCCAACCACTTTTGAATCTCTATTCTTTTCAATTTCATCTTTTTTGTCATTTGTCTGAATTCCATGTGTCTGGATTTTTTGGTTTAAGTGTGAATTATTCTAAGGACTTTGCTTCTAATTCAATTAAGATAATGGCCTTGTAGTTACAAAACTGTTTTGATTATTTCAAAAGAAATATACACTGTGCTTATCATTTGGAGTATTTCTTCTCAAGGTCTTTCTCTGACATAGTCCCAATCTCACAATTTTAAAAGTCATTATACAGGTTGTCCTGAAAGTTGCCATACATAGGGAAAATGGGAAATTATAGCTAAGTGTATCTTTTATTTACAAAATATATATATATGAGACAGAGTCTCACTATGTCACCCTTGGTAGAGTGCCATGGCATCACAACTCACAGCAACCTCAAACTCTTGGGGTTAAGTGATTCTTTTGCCTCAGCCCACCCTGTAGCTGGGACTACAGACACCCACCACAATGCCCAGCTACTTTTTTTTTTTTGGAGTTGTCATTATTGTTTTAGCTGACTCAGGCCGGGTTCAAATCTGCCAACCTTACTGTATGTGGCTGGCGCTGTAACTACTATGCTATGGGCACTGAGCCTTATTTACAAAATATTCATGAAAAAAGTTAAAAAAATATTCTCTACATATTGACCACCTCTTTGTAAAATTTTGCCATGAAGGTTTTGTAAATAAAAGTACATGTAGCTACAATTTCCCATTTTCCCTATGTACGGCAAAGTGTGGGATACCCTGTGGTTTGTGTACTAGGGGTGTGGCTGCTCTGTGAGTTTTCTTCTCTGCTTTTGTTCTTTTATATATGAATACAGAAAGTTTTAGGAGGTGGGTATTTAAAACATGACTTTTCTCAATGATTTCCTTTTGCCAGAGCTAATGTACTTCATAACAGATCTCTTACAACCTTTCAAAGTTAAAATTATTATTGGTGTAAAGTTCTGCCAGTCAGATTTTCAGAATTACTTTTTTCCTCCAGGATTTTTTTGGGGGGTCATCAACATGCTACATAATTGCCAAGATATAGTTTATTCACTAAACTATAAAGCTGAATTTTTTATTCCCATGTCCCCTATTTTTTTGATCTTCATTGTTTTCTGTTGAGATAGCATGCACTTCATGAGTAAATTGTTATTACTTAAAAATACTACTTACCTGAAAACATAACTTTTGGAGTATGTATACATCCATGTCAAAGGCAACATTAAAGAAAATTATTGGTGTAAATATACCGAAAAATAATCTTGGACTTATCTCCTGTATGACTTCTGCATATCTTTGGACCTAATAATATAAAAATATGTCATTGTCTCATTTATCCATCCCTGTATCAACATAGAATACATGCCGGGTACTCCTATCTCTAGCAACAGAGAAAGATGATTAGTAAAAGAAACATCATGGTGTAGTATGTGCTAATGTAGTAACTCTGGTGGATTTTCATAGTTTTCCATCGGATTGTTACCGATGCCAGAGAAAAGTTAATGCATATCCCTATGCCCATTTTATTTTATTAAAAGAACATGGGCTCAGC
>NW_003852517.1:1816284-1819230 GCF_000181295.1 Otolemur garnettii
AGCTTGAGGCTCTGTCTCAAAAAAAAAAAAAAAAAAAAAAAGAACATGCATACAAAGTTCATTGACATGGGTACTAAAAAGTATGTAGCAGATTTTCAGGCATGTGGGAGGAAGAAAGAGATTGCAGGTATGTGGATTATCATGAACAAAATCCACAAAGGAGTAAATCAAATCAAATTCTAGAAACTACAAATAATTTGCCATGGCTTTTACAGAAGATGTGTATGGAGCAATAGAAGGGATCGAACTGGAAAGTTAATGGGACTCATGTACTAAATAACCAACAATGTTTATCATAAGCTATTTAGTTGAAATTTGTAAATTCTATTATGAGTATCCATTTAACATTCATTTATTAAGGAAACACTGAGTACCTTCTGTATTGGGTGGTATCTTTGCATTTGGGAGATAATTGTCTGTGTGTCTCCATGTATGACTGGAGACAGTGACTGCTTTTCTATCAGCTATTCTTTCATAAGTGATTGTATGGCTACAATCTTGGACGACACAGCAAGCGTCCTCCAGAGCAATGAGCAGGCTTACTTTACTGTTCAGGGTAATAAATAAAATGTCTCCCTTGAGGGGAGAGCAAATGAGTTTATAAAAGACGCAGGTTCTCTAAGCTCAGGTTTCCTCTCCTATAATGCAACTCACTGTATATGCAGATTTTCCCCAGACTCTTTGCTTCTTCCTGTGGGACTGGAGTTCAGGAAACAGGCCTAAGAAAGTGTCCATAATCTGGAGCCTGCTATTGCTGTGAGTAATAAGGTCCCTTGCCTCTGTCCCAGGAGTCCCACGTCTTTTGCCAGGACTAGATTTTGAGCTTGAAAGTAGAATGAAAATCTTAGACTCTTCAGTTTTTTTTTTTTTTTTTGAGACAGAATCTCACTATGTCACCTTCCATAGAGTCCTCTGGCATCACAGCTCACAGCAACCTCCAACTCTTTGCCCCAGCCTCCCAAGTAGCTGGGACTACAAGCGTCTGCCGTAACACCTGGCTATTTTTTGGTTGTAGTTGTCATTGTTTGGCAGGCCCAGGCTGGGTTTGAACCCGCTAGCTCCAGTGTATGTGCCTGGCACCCCAGCCACTGAGCTACAGGCTCCAAGGCCCTTCACAGTTTTTTGACATTAAGTTCTCTCTCTCTCTGAAGGACATGATGATAAATAATAAAGTTTATAGAAGTACTTACAATTGCAATGTGTCAAAATCATGTGATTATAAATTAAACATATTATGTGTTTTCTATAATATTTTTAATATCACTGACTAAATCTGGTTGGGAAAGTCAATCATTTTCAGACATATTCTCATATCCCCTCTTATTTACTAAGCAGATATTGTATGGTCCCTAGGCCACATCTGCACTTAGAGACTGACCCTCATTCTAATGGAAGCCTATAAAACATTCTCAATGAAGGCAATTGATTGGCTCAATATTAGATATATACACATATTTTTTTGGTACTAGAGTCCTGTACCAGTAGCACAAAGTCTCCCTGAGCTCCTATCTCATTAGCCAATTTCTTGTCTAAGCTTCTGAATTCGGTTTAACACTCACTGTCCACTTACATGCTCAGTAGCGCTACATGTACTCATTCCAAACTGCCTCCTAGCTGGATCTCAGTTTTGGCTCTTTTTTTCTACACATCTGATCTGATTGATGTCATCCACACTACAAGCATCTATCACCTGGTAGAGCAGCGAGGGGATGAGCATTTTTGAAAGTTTTTTAAAGCTGTCTTTGCATTTATATGATTCTTAGATATAGGGCAAAATACTCACTCACTATACACACCTGGAAAGATGTAAAACTTAGTATTTCGAGACTGCATCCAACTAAAAATAATATCACAGGGAGAGGAATTGGAAAGTCTTTCAAGTGCAGGTTCAAAAATGCTGCAAAAAATAAGTTGTTAATGAAAGGCGGTGAAATATCACATTCATAGAACTTTAATGTGATTTGATGTCTTAATGTTAAAGATACTAAAAAACTGTTCCACTTATCATTTTCTATTTTCCAATAACTGAAACCCTCTTTCATGCCTAAATATGTGGACTCAGATCAGTGTGATTATCAATCCACAGGGTTCCTTTTTTACCTCTCCTAAGATACATCTCATTCTCATTTTTTAAAACATCTTTAGTAAATACTGCTAACAATCATTGATCCTTGGGTTACTACTGGAACATTTATAGAAATTTTTGTATGCATCAAATCAGATTGTTTTCTTTAGCAATCCTATAATAAAATGTTAATAAATAACCATTAATGAAACCTCCTGGATAAAGGGCAATAAGGAGCTAGCTATAATTCATCCATTAAGAAAAGGTAGTTACCTGTTACACACTAAAAAGCCCATAATAAATATTGAATTTAACTTTATCATTGTTACAAAAGTGCACTAAATGGTATCAAAGAATTTCCTTCCATTTAATTTTTTTCTACTTCTTTGTAATGCAATCCCTAATCTGGCCAAAGAAAGTGAAAAAACAAGAACAACAACTGTGCTTTCTTTTTATTTTCACAGTGTTCTTTTCTTCTTAAAAGAGCTAAGCATATTGTATAATTTGGACAAAACCCATGGGACCCATAGATACTAGTCCAACTCTTAATTTTCTGCTTGTTTGCTTCATTTATCCCTACAATTTAAAGCTAAACCTGACCTATCAAGTATAAGGATCCGAACACTTTGAACTCAATAGAGATGAAGAGTTGGAGGGTTTCTTCTCAGAGGCAGAGTATTACTGGATTCATTTGACTGAAAATATTGGGGTAGAGGTATAAATTTAGTGGCAAATTTCTTATTTCCTATTATTGCTTCTTTCCATAATTTTCTATGGTACATTTAATAAGCTATTCCCTGAGAATAAACTCAGATAAAGAGAGAGTTAGCTGGGCATGATGGTTCACACCTATAATCCCAGCTACTCAAGAGGCTACAGCA
>NW_003852517.1:1819263-1827764 GCF_000181295.1 Otolemur garnettii
AAAAAAAAAAAAAAAAGAGACACTTACCTCCCAAGGTGCAGATCAAAGATAATATTAGAATCATTTCAGGCAGGTTCTCAGGAGTACTCAGAAATAAACTCCTGAGTACTTTCAGCCATGAGTCCGGAGAATTGTAATGAAAGGTGAAGTTAGCATTCTGCGTGTCATGCTTGACCAAATTGTCCATCCTGTGTCTGAGTCCAATTCTATGTCTGTCTGCAAAACTCAGATAGGTTCAAAAAAACATAACATTTGCCTTCTTGGTGGCCTTCAGATAATTTGCTTACAATGGAAATTACTATTTCTTGTGATGTCTTATAGCCTACCAAAATTAGGACTGCCTCTCCTTTCTGTGATACTTTCAATTTAAATGAACTTTAAAAGGCAGAACCCAAGGGATAGAAACTAGCCAGTGTCACCTTGTGTTCATTTATGGTGCCAAGCACTACCCAGTTATTATGCACCCTGCATCTGTCCAACTGTGTGAAAGAAAATTTCTTCATTTAACCATTTACATTCACCAGTGTGATCATGGGGACCACAAGCTGGTACAAGTTACTTAGCTCTGGGAATGGACAACTGAGGGGTTGGTGAGCTTATCCCAGCTCCCGGGAACATGTCCTGACAGCTATTCCAAAGTGTGAAGTGGAACGGGGGAATATTTGGCTCCCACTTATTGTTTTATCCAGAGGTAAATAGACTATGGTGATATTCAACCACAGCCTTCTTTTATCTTATTTGGGACACTAACAGATCAGGTTTTTTCTACCTTTTATAAGTTTACGTCAGTAAGAAAGTTAAAACCTACCCAAATGGAAACAAATGAAGCCCTGCCAGTAACACCCATAAGTTTGGGGAGTTTTAAGCAGAAAAGGATCCTGGTAACTGAAATTTTACATGTTCTACTATATTGTTACTTCTTGCAACAGAAACAACAAGGGCTTTGATAAGAGTCTGAAGCTATATAGTTGTAATAGCCACAGTCCGATAATCCTACCTGCTTCCCATGGAAAGGAAAGTTTACACCAAAGACCTTAAACTCATGCGGGGAATTCTTCTTGTTCTATTTCTAATAATAATAGCTTAACATTTTTCAGTGTCTGCTATTAGCTTCATCTGGATACCTTACTGAGCAAATATGATTGCTCTCATAATCTGGCGATTTGTTTTTCAGTTTCTGATATGTTTGTGTATGTGTGCATAAATTTGTTTTCTAATGTTCTTTTGTGATAAGAAAAACAGTATTTTGAGAGAGATAATTAGATGAATATACATTCAGAAAGGTTGCATCACATTAGCACCAAGGTAAAAGTGTGGACTCTGGTCAAACTACTTGCATGCACCAGTCTGATGGCTTCTGCTGGTAGGTTCAAAGACTCTGAACAACTTACTTCAATTCCATTCGCCTCAGTTTTCAGATCTGTACAATGTCTTAGTCTGCGCAATTTCTTTCCCTATATTTTTGACCTTTGGATTTGCCTGGATAGCTACAATGATGCTAGTACATGGGTCCTGTTCCCAGAGATTATAATTTCATTCAGTCTGAGTTGCTCCTTGGGTGATTTTAACGTGTAGCCAATGTTAGCAACCACTGTGATCCACTCAACTCAAAGGCAACAATCTGAATTTTCAGGCTCAAAGCCAGATTCTTTTCAATATTACTGATCATGTTTTGCAAGGCAAGATTTTAATGCTCATCAGCCAAAATCACCAGAAACACATCTGCAGCTGACAAGTTTTGTTTATTATTTGTTTAGTGAGGGAGACTGACTACCCACCATAGGGAGCCATTGGCCTCTCAGTAAAAAATGTTTAGGAAGAACCTATTTTAGCATCTGGGTTTTGGCTGAGTAATTTGGGAGAGGGTCTAAGGAAGTAAAGGTTCTTTCTAGATTGGGAGCTGTCAGAGGGGAGGACAATTCTTTGATTGTGTGTCTCAATAAAACTCATGTAAATACACACACACTAACGAAAGCTGATAAGCAAAAAAAGAAAATGAAAAAGGTTCATGGTCCATGCATAATTTTTGTGATACCAGATACCACAGACAAGCAAAAAGTCCTCACATAATCTGCATGTGGCCCACTGGCCACAAGTTGGACACCTCTGGGAGACATTTTCTGATGTTGATGTTCTGTGGAATTATTCATGTCCTTAAGGAGAATAGCACATCCTGGTCATTAGTATCAGGCCAGCTGTGAGTATCAAACCAGTTCTTGGATTTGGGGATGCTTTTAGATTTTTTTTTTCCTCAAAGCATTTCTAAAGTTTTTAAGCTCACCTTAACTTAGCAAGAACTGGAGGTAGACTTGGAGATCTTGGTAAAAAAAAACAAATGATAGAGCAGAGTGAATTTAACTATGCCTCCTAAGCCAGAGATTCTCAATCTTGCTACACATGGAATCACTCAGTGTGTTTTTATTTTTTTTGGGGGGGGGCATTCATTGAGGGTACAAAGAATTAGGTTACATTGCATTGTTAGGTAAAGTCCCTCTGTGGCCTCCCACCTTCCTTCACTTGATGAGTTTTAAAAAATACTGATGCCTGGTTGCTGCCCACTGAGGTTAATGTAATTAGTCTGGGGTGCAGCCTGGATATTAGAAATTGTAAAAGCCTCCCAGTGACTTAAATCACTGGGGTTTGAGTAACTGAGGTTTAGAAACAGTGCTGGAGGAGAAATCACTGCTATTAGGAAAGACCATTTTGATTGCTGATAATTGCTCTTAGAATTTAGAATAGAATGCTCATCAAACCATTCAGGAAAATGTTTTCACTGTCACCGCTTAACTTGCACAGTGTTATACCAATACTAAGTAATCTAGATCATACTAGTTTGAGCAAATAAGAAAAACTATATTCCACATCATAGTTACACATTCCTCCATGCTTTTGGAATTTAATAATATAGTTAATGAGTCTTTTGTTTCCCACACTATAAGTAGGGATACATTTTCCCATAAGCATTTTTCTCATTTCTAAAATTCTATTACTCCAGTTTTAATATTTTAATGTATGAGCAAAGAACTCTTCTTCAGCTTAAATTAATTTTTGATGGCTTTGAATAAGTTTATGAGTTGAAGTCTCATTAAGGAAAACACAATTCACATTGTGTGTAGAGGTAATTAATGCCTGCCATTTCAAACTGGCATGGGGTTGGACATAGAGGCTCAGACCTATAATCTCAACACTCACAAGGCAGAGGCAGGAGGGTGACTTGAGGCCAGGAATTCAAAATCAGCCTGGGCAACATAGCAAGACCCTCATCTCTAAAAACTGATTTAAAAAAAAAATTAGCTGCATATGATGACACATATCTGTGGTCCCAGGTACCCAATGAGGAGGCTGGGGCAGGAGGTTGGCTTGAACACAGGCATTCAAGACTGCAGAGAGCTACAATCACTCAGTGCACTCCAGTCTGGGTGGCAAAGTGAGATCCCTGTGTTTAAAACTTTTCTGTCTCATGGAGTAAAGGGCACACTGATTCATCTTGTCTTTAACAATGGGAACAAGCTTTCTTCCTTTTAATTGCTACATTTAGCAGCAATTAGGAGTCAAAAGTATCCTGAAGAGGGCATTGTGGGATCCCATTAATATTCAGGGAGGCAAAGCTCTGGCTTAATGGTTACAGTGTCTGCTAAGTGAACCTTCCTACTACATAAAGCAGGCATCTTACTCACCGACTGAAGGTGAGCGGATTATCGTCCTCCTAAGGCTTCTTCTCTCCGAATGGACCCAGGATCAGCTCCACACACCGGAGGAGATTCGTTGCATCACTGCGCTCTGCTCCGGGACTTTTTTCAGTGCCTCATTAATACAAAGGGAACAGAGGCCAGTGAATACTTCCTAAAGGGTTGATATGAAATGCATAATGGAGGAAGGGTAGGGGCTAAGGAGTAAACTGCAAGTCTGGTTGATCTTTAGGAAAGTGCTTGACTGCCATGAGAAAGATGTAAATTCTAAAAGGGGATGACTGAATCTCTGGCTGAAATACTGAGGGAATATTTGTTCTTTTGGGTGGAAAGGCTGAAAGAGAAAGCATCAGTGGGAAAGATCAACTTCTGGAAAGGGAAGCTAGAGGAAAGCTCACCGTCCAGAGCTTCCAAAGGAGTTTCCTGTGGTAGGTAAGTGGGAAGTGCAGGCCAGCTATGTTTTGCTCACCTCAGCTTAGCAAAGCCTAACCGCAGCCTCACTGACAGTTACTTGCTCCAAGCCCCGCCCCAGGTCTTTATCATTGGTTCTAAGATTATAACACCTGATGTTATTGGCTGATGAATGACAGCATTTTTACCTCGGCATATTCAAGGCATTTGAGGGCTGAAAGCTGTGGTTATTTAAAAAAATAAATAAATATGCAAGAGACAAAAAAAAAAAAAAAAGAAAAAAAAAAAAGGCAACCTCCAGAAATTGTATTATTTAGGTTTTTTAAAAAAAGGTTTGAAGCAGTGAATTTCTGGTAAAGAGCTGATGAACCCTGTTTCTCCAGAATTCTTGTAAAAAGGAATTTGCTGGGTAAGATAAAGTGGTAGTGATTTTGAAATATGAGAACACAGGTTGCTATATTTAAAAAAATAATAATGTTGACTATTCTGGGTAGGTAGGTAGGAGAATGAAATCCAGACAGACTGGCAAGATGGACTTTCTTTGGATCATATGTGGGGAAGTTTTTAAGAATAAGATGTACTTCTTAAAAGAAATTTTTAAGAATAATGATGTACTAGTTTCTTTTTTCTTATAATATACATAATATGTAAAGGATATTTTAGTTGAAATTACATAGAATTATTACTATAGAGCTAATTTGCATGTTCTTACTCATAAAATATTTTGGGAGGAAATTTTATTTTATTTTTTAAAATTAAATTGTAAACACATAGAGCATGTATACATTAATGCATTTATGGGGTACAATGTGCTGATTTCATTTAGAATTTGGAAGGCTTACATCACACTGGTTAATATGTACCTCATCTCTTTTACTTAATTATTGTGTTAAGACATTGATGCTCTATACTAATAGATCCAACATGTACCCTTGCATTATACACCATAGGTGTGATCCCACAATTCACCCTACCCTCCCTCAAACTTACCTTTCCCCTCCCCTCACAGCTCTCTTCCTCCCTCCTTCATCTTGGGCCATAGTTGTGATCTATTCTTCATATGAAAGTGTGAGTGGTTATAAATTGGTTTCATAATAGTACTGAGTTCTTCCATTCTTGAGATACTTTACTAAGTAGGATATGTTCTAACTCCTTCCATGTAAACATAAAAGGAGAAGTCTCCATCTTTTTAAAGGCTGCACGGTGTACATATACCACAATTTATTAATCCATTCATGGGTCGATGGACACTTGGGCTTCTTCCATGACTTCACTATTATGAATTGAGCTGCAATGAATAATCTGGTGCAAATATCTTTGTTATAAAGTGATTTTTTGTGTTCTGGATATATACCTATAGAGGAATTATAGGATTGAATGGCAGGTCTATTTTTAGATCCCTAAGTGATCTCCAAACATCTTTCCAAAAGGAACATATTAATTTGCATTCCCACCAACAATGCAGAAGTGTTCCCTTTTCACCGCATCCATGCCAACATTTATGTTTTTGGGATTTTGTGATGTGGGCTAATCTTACTGGAGTTAGAGGATATCTCAAAGTGGTTTTGATTTGCATTTCTCTGATGATTAAGGATGATGAGCATTTTTTCATGTGTCTGTAGGCCATGTTCCTGTCTTCTTCAAAGAAGTTTCTCTTCAGGTCCCTTGCCCACCCTGAGATGGGATCACTTGTTCTTTTCTTGATAATACGTTTGAGTTCTCTGTTCTCTGTGGATTCTGGTTATTAAACCTTTGTTTGAGACATAAGCTGCAAATATCCTCTCCCATTCTGAGGGCTGTCAGCTGGCTTTACATACTGTGTTCTTTGCTGTGCAGAAGCTTTTTAGTTTGATCATATCCCAGTAATGTATTTCTGGTGTTGCTTCAATTGCCCAGGGTGGGTCCTCCTCATAAAGTATTCTCCCAGGCCAATTTGTTCAAGTGTTTTTCCTGCACTCTCTCCAAGAATCTTTATAGTTTCATATCTTAAGTTTAAATCTTTTATCCAGTGAGAGTCAATTTTTGTTAATGGTGAAAGGTGTGGGTCCAGTTTCAGTCTTCTACAAGTCACCAGCCGATTCTCCCTGTACCATTTGTTAAATAGGGAATCTTTCCCACCAATTGATATTTTTGATGGGCTTATCAAAGATCAAATGATGATAAGTGTTTGGGTTCATCTCTTGTTTCTCAATTCTGTTCCATACATCTACTTCTCTATTTTTGTGCCAATATCATGCTGTTTTGATAACTATAGATTTATAGTATAGTTTGAAGTCTGGTAGCATGATTCCTCCTGATTTGTTTCTATTTCGAGTAATGTCTTGGCTATTCAAGGTTTTTTCTGGTTCTATATAAAACTAAGTACTATTTTTTCCAGATCTGTAAAGTATGACAGTGGTGCTTTGATAGGGATTGCATTAAATTTGTAAATTGCTTTGGGTATTATGGACACTTTAATAATGTTGATTCTTACCAGCCATGAGCATGGTATGTTTTTCCATTTGTTAACATCTTCAGCTATTTCTTTCCTCAGAGTTTCATAATTCTCATTATAGAGATCTTTCACATCCTCTGTTAGTAAATTCCCAAATATTTCATCTTCTTTGGCACAACTATAAAGGGACTTTTTTTTTCCGGCTTCACTATTATTGGTATATATAAAAGCTACTGATCTGTGAGTATTGATTTTGTATCCCGAGATGCTACTGTATTCATTGATCACTTCTAAGAGTGTTGTGGTTGAGTTTCTGGGGTTTTCCAGGTATAAAATCATATCATCTGTGAAGAGTGAAAGTTTGATCTCTTCTGACCCTATTGAATCACCTTCTCTTGCCTGATTGTGATGGCTGAGACTTCCATTACAATTTTAAAAGGCAATGGAGACAATGGGCAACCTTGCCTAGTTCCTGATTGGAGTGGAAATGTTTTCGATTTTACTATATTCAATATGATATTGGCTGTGAGTTTACTGTAGATGGCCTCTATCAGTTTAAGAAAAGTCCCTTCTATACCTATTTTCTTAAGTGTTCTGATCATGAAACGATGCTGGATATTATCAAAAGCTTTTACTGCATTTATTGAGAGAATCATATTGTCTTTGTTTTTTCGTTTGTTTATGTGATGTATTATATTTATAGATTTACGTATATTGAACCAATCTTGAGACCCTGGGATAAAACCTACTTGGTCATGGTGTATAATTCATTTGATGTGTTGCTGGATTCTGTTTGCTAGGATCTTATTGAAGATTTTTGTATCTATGTTCATTAAAGATATTGGTCTATAGTTTTCCTTTCTTGTTGGGTCTTTTCCTGGTTTGGGGATCAGGGTGATATTTGCTTCATAGAATGTGTTGGAAAGTATTCCTTCTTTTTTGATGTTTTGGAAAAGGTTAAGTAATATAGGTACTAGTTCCTCTTTAAAGGTTTGGTAGAATTCTGATGTGAAGCAATCTGGTCCCAGGCTCTTCTTTTTGGGGAGATTTCATATAGTTGATTTTATTTCAGTACTTGATATAGGTCTGTTCAGCATTTCTAATTCTATCTGATTAAGACTAGGAAGGTGGAGTGCTTCCAAGTATTGGTCAGTTTCTTTCAGATTTTCATATTTCTGAGAATAAAGTTCTTATAGTATTCATTAAGGATTCTTTGAGTTTCTGAGGTGTCTGTTGTTATTTCACCTTTGTCATTTCTGATTGATTATATTAGAGACTTTAATTTTCTATTTTTTGTTAGGTTGGCTAAAGGTTTATCATTTTGTTGAATTTCTAAAAAAACTTACTTTTTGATTCATTGATCTTTGAATAAGAATTTGAATAATTCTTTTGTTTTTGATTTCATTTAATTCTGCTCTGATTTTGGCTATTTCTTCTCTTCTGCTGAGTTTGGGGTTGGAATGTTCTTCCTTTTCCAGTTGCTTAAGATGTCTGATTAAGTTATTGACTTTCCATTCTCTTGAGGAAGGCTTATAACATTATAGATTTCCCTCTTAGGACTGCCTTTGTAGTATCCCAGAGGTTCTAATAATTCATGTCTTCATTATTGGTTTTTTTTTGCAGTTTTTGGCTGAGGCTTGGTTTGAACCTGCCACCTCTGGCACATGGGGCTGACGCCCTACTCCTTTGAGCCACAGGCGCCTCTTTCATTACTGTTTTGTTCCAAAAATTTGGCAATTTCCTTCTTAATCTCATCTATGACCCAGCTATCATTCAGCATGAGGTCTTAGTTTCCATGTCTTTGTATGAGTTTGCAAATACCCATTATTGGTGAGTTCAACTTTTATTGCATGATGATCTGAGAAAATACAGGAATAATTTCTATGGTTTTAAATTTGCTGAGGTTAGGGTGGTGCCTGTGGCTCAGTGAGTGTGGTGCCAGTTGCATATACCAAGGGCAGTGGATT
>NW_003852517.1:1828265-1849623 GCF_000181295.1 Otolemur garnettii
AAAAAAAAAAAAAAAAATCTCCAACTATTATGATGCTGGAAGATATTAAATTGCTCATGTCTGTTAGGAGATATTAAATTTCTCCCTTATAAATTGAGGAGCATTCTGGTTAGGTGCATAAATGTTAATAATTGACATCTCATCATGTTGAGTTTTCCCTTAACAAATATGAAGTGACTATCCTTGTCTTTCCTTACTTTTGTTGGTTTAAAGCCTAGTGTATCTGAAAATAAAATTGCCACCTCTGCTTTTTTCTGATTTCCATTTGCCTGGATTATAGATGTCTATTCCCTCACCCTGAGTCTATATGCATCCTTTAAGGTAAGATGAGATTCTTGTATGCAGCAGATATCTGGCCTGAGTTTTTATATCCAGTCAGCCAATCTGTGTTTCTTAAGAGAACGGTTTAAGCCTTTCACATTAATTGAGAGTATTGATAAGCCTGGTAATATTTTCAGTGTCAAGTTTTTCAAAAGTCCAGTGGACATTTTGAATCTTTTCACCACTGTGGAAATTGGTTTTGGTCAAGAGTTTCAGAGTGAGTTTACTTTGGTGGTAGAGCATTGTGCTGGTCATTATGGAGGATGGGTCTGAGGATATCCTGAAGAGCTCATTTGGTTATGGCAAATTTCTTCAAGGTGTGTGTGTCATTAAAGTATTTAACTTCTCTGTCATAAATGAAGCTCAATTTAGCTGGATAAAGGATCCGGGCTGGCAATTGTTTTGTTTTAGGAGAGTAAAGGTCAATGACCATCCTCTTCTGACGTGAAAAGTTTCAGCAGAGAAATCTGCAGTCATTCTAGTATTCTTCCCCTTGTAGGTTATGATTTTCTTATGTCTGGCTACTTGTAGGATTTTCTCCTTCATATTAACTTTGGTGAAGTTAATTACAATGTGTCTAGAAGATGCTTTATTTGGGTTGAGTCATGCTGGGGTTCTGAAAATGTCTGCTGTTTGAATTTCAGTATCTCTTCCATGCTTGGGAAGTTCTCCTCAATTATCTCTTAGAGTAGAGTATCTGCCTTTTGGACCATCCTCTTCTCCTTCAGGGATTCCTATGAGGCAAATGATTACTCTTTTGGAGTGGTCCCACAATTCTCTCAGGGACTGATCCATTTTTGCTCTCCCTTTCTTTTCCTCCTTGAGCATTTGGGAGCATTCAAAAGCTTTGTCTTCAATGTCAGAGATCCTTTCTTCTGCCTGTCCCATTCTTTCATTGAGGGATTCTACTGTATTTCTAAGATCATTGAGAGCTGCAAGTTCTTGCCTCAATGTATCAAAATCTTTGGTGAATTTGTCTTTGAATTCATTGAATTCTTGAGACAACTTTTGAATTGGTCCTTGAATTTCTAATTCCATCTTTACCTCCATTCTGTTAATCTTATTTGCAATACAAATTCTGAATTCAATTACTGACATCTCAGCCATTTGTTTATGAATGGGATCTTCTGTTGTGTCTCCTTTGCAATTCCTTACGGGAGTTGATTTACTCTTATTATTCATGTTGCCAGAGTTTTTCTGCTGATTCCACCATGATTATTTTTCACCATTGGCTAGAGAAGCTGGCAAGGTGAACTTGAATTGAGGGCTCCTGGAGTTGTAATTAACCAGGCCTTTATCAAAGAACTGGGACTGGCAGCTTTTCCCTTAGAGCTTTACAAAGGTCCCATTCAGTACTACAGCCTGAAACTCTGGGGACCTGTTTGGTGTGGTGAGGCTAGATGGCTCTGACCTGTATTCAGTTAGTCTCTGTCCAATCCTAGTGGATCAGTGGCTTTGGGCTTAAATCTTAGCTGTGGAGATATATAAGCAACTAAGATGTCCTCCCTCCCCCATCAACAACTGGAAGGGGAGAATCCCACACTCCCACAACAATACAACCAGGGCACAACCTTGGTGGATCCCCAGGTTATTGGCCCTGGTCAAGAGTACCAAACCAATTGTTCCAGTCAACATAAACAACAATCAGGTGGGAGAGTTCAAAAGGTCTTCAGCATCTATGCAGCGGGGATCCACTGGCAGCTCAAATGTAATTCACTCTGGTGCTCTGTGGAGTCAGAAAGGCTCACCCAGAAAAATAGTCCAGAGGGACTGGTGCCTCCTTCTCCACCTTGCACCTCCCTCACACCTAAGCACTGGTAGCCCCACAGGGCTGTGGCCCAGCTTCCTCCTATGAGCAAATGTGCCTGGGATGTGGGCCTGCTAGAGTCAGAGGGAAGTCAATGCCTTGTCAGCCAAGCAACCACACTCTGCCACCAGTCAGCTGGGGGAGTTGAAATTTGATTACCTCAAGTGCTCAATAGAAACTGGGGAGTGTTCCAGCTGAGCTCATTCCAAACCAGATTAACAAAGCAGCAAAGGTTTTTTGCCCTTAGAGACCATGTCTCTGCCCTAGCTTCTCTGCTCCTCTGGTATACCTGCAATGAGAGATATAGTTCCCTCCAGCAGTCCACAGAATTGGGGAGGTGCCTTTCCAAAACATGATCCCAGTGGGATCACTCTATTAATGCTGCGGCAAGGTGGATGGTGTCTCCACTTGGGTTCCCACACCTCAGTGGTTACTGAGCCTCCACCCATCGTATGGAGACCCAAGCCTCCTCCTGATGCTGAGTTGCTCTTTCTCAGAGCCAAGCCAGCCACTTTCCCCCCTATGTCTTTCTGCACTGTTACTGGATTAACAGGTACAGTATAGCTGCGCTACCTCAGATTATACAATGCCCAGTCTTAACAAAGTACCATGAATGTTATGATCTCTGTAGGGATTGGGCTTCTAGACCACGAGGCCAGGGGTAAGGGTGGACTGGGAGTTCAAAGTGCTAGGGAAAATATTTGTTCAACTTTCATGCCAGACAAGAGAATGCCCAGGCTCCAGGAGCCCTTCTTTATCAAGAAGGAGTCCCAGCTTCCAGCAATTCGCTCCCATGGGGTGAGAGAAGAGGACCTCAGTTCGCCACTCACTAGTAGAGATCTCACAGCAAGCAAGCAAGCAAGCAACTCTCTTGGGGGAGGGGACAGACATGTGTCCTCTTTGGGGTGGGTTCTGTACCTGAAATTTGTTTCCTTGGAATTGCAGCTTGCCTCAGCAGAGAAGACATGCAATTATCAAACTCTTCTGTCAGCTGGGCTCCCAACCTTCAGCTTTGTTGGTTTCTTTCTGGCCATTATCTCTCCCTATGGATGGGAGCTTATGTCGAAAGCTGGCTTCAGTTGGCTATCATCCCCCACTCCTCTTTGCTCTTATTGAATATAGAAATTTAAGTAAGGGGAAATAGACAACCCGAGGTTTTAGCAGAACACAAGGCACATTGAAACAAAATGAACAAACAAACAATCTGACACACAAACACACAAACAGACACACAAACAATCAAAAACAAAAACAGAGAAAAACGCAAATAGCCTGATGTAAGCAATCTCAGCAACCATAAGAGGAAGGGGAGGGCTTGGCACCCCCGTAGCCCAGTGGCCAGGGCACCAGCCACACACACCAGAGCTCGCAGGCTCCAACCCAGCCCAGGGCCCACCAAATAACAATGACAACCATGACCAAAAAACAGTTGGGTGCTGTGGAGAGCACCTATAGCCCCAGCCAACTGGGAGGCTGAGGCAAGAGAATCGCTCAGCTCAAGAGAGTTAGAGGTTGCGGTAAGCTGTGAAGTCACAGCACTACACCGAGAGCAACAGGGAGGCTCTAAAAAAAAAAAAAAAAAAAAATTAACAATAACTCCTATAAGAAAGAAAAAAGGGAAAAAGCAAAAAGAATGAGCAAAGAGAGAAAAAAGGCAACAAAATTATCTATAATATATATCTCTCTCTATATAGATAGATATAAAAACATACAACTATATATGTGCTGTAGGGATCAACTTTTGTAGGAATATAGTTATGTTGCAATATACTTCTCTGGCACCAGGTGGTGCTGTGAGTGGTTCCCAGGCTTATACCTGTCTACCTGCTTAAATTGTTCTTGGTGTTGCCTGATTACCAACTTGGTGCCTAGACCTTGCTAAACTGCTGATTCCACCCATCTCAAAAAAATTTTCACAGGCGGGTTTCCCAAATTCTCTCTGCAACAGTTTCCGTGAAGGGCAGGATATACTGGGGCAGTTCCAAGTGTAGAACTATTGTCTGCGGGTGAGACTTAAATCGCTGGGCCTGGCCCACTCTGGCCACCTAATTCTGTCCAGAGTCCACACTTCATCAATCTTTCCACACACGGCCTAGTTTCCCCACAAACTGGGAACTGCAATCCTCCATGGTGGGGCTGGTTGCCACTGCTCCCACCTGTAGCCACTGCCAGAATTCGGGAGGAAATTTTATAATGATTTTGAAATCTAGATAATCATTTGGTATGTATGATACCTCTTTATACTTTCACTTGCATAAAGCCTTTGTGAAGCTATTTTGAAATCTATGGAAAGAGATGTTCAGAGAAGAGAAGTTAAAGAGTGTGGAAGTGAAAGGGGAATCCACCAAAAACAGAAGTAAATGCTTAAAACTGCTATAAAATTGTCCTGGCAGGCAGAGAAGCATTAACAGCCTTTATACAATAGCCACAGAGAAAAAGGCATTAATGAAATTATTTTTACAAAGTTAACAATGTAAAAAAAATTTTTTTTGTGGATAGTCGTTAAAGAAAACCAAGCAAACATTTTAAAAGTGAACTGCATACACTATTTTAATGAAATACAAGTTGAGATTGTTTTAGAATAAATCATGTAGGTTAGATGTATAGCCATGGTCTGTTTCTGTTATATCCACTGATATAGGTAGAAATTATGGATGAGAGGATAGACAGATATACTTTCATCTGTTGTCTTTTATTTTGATTACAGTTTTAAAAATTTTGCCATCATTAAATTTAAACTTTTTATATACTGTAACCTATTGATGCTTTTTGCTTGTGATTTCTTCTTTCATTTTTAAGTGAAGCCCTCTTTTTATGATTAAGGAGTTTAATAAATATTAAAACATATTTACTTCAAATTTTTAATTATTGTTTTTTTAAAAACAAATTTGTTTAATTTATATCCCTTCAGAATTATTTTTGTGTGAGTAAATGCCAAGAGAATGGAATAAAATAATCCATATAACCCTTTAGAAGCAGCAAGGTCATGATCACTTCTGAATGAGATGGTCAGAGGAGGCTCTCCAGAGGAAGCAGGATTGAGCCTTATGAAGACAGGCAGTCACTGGTCGAATATATGTGTCCAGTGAAGAAATGAAGGTCTCTGAAAAAAATAAAAATTACTTTATCTTTATTATTTCTATATACATGGAAGTCTTGAGGGATATGGAGGTAAATAGTAAGTTATTTCTTTTCTCCACTAGCTTCTTTATATATAAACAAATAGTTATCAATGGTGAAGTATCTATAATAATAAAATCAATTTTGTTGATTATTTATGCAAGGAAATAATGCGCTTTTTCTGAGGTGTAATAGGAAATTGGCATAAATGAGATAATATTTTAGGAAATTTTGGCAGAGAAGCCAAGCTATGTATACACAAGGTTTTGCAAATACTATGATGTGCTCTGGACATTCTAAGTAGTTCACTTGTAATGAGCATTGGGGCAGTATTATTGGTTCTGACAAGCAGGTAGGAGATTGTGTATCTTAAGGAAGCTAGAACATAAATAAAAATTTAAAAAAGAGATAAATAAAGATCTTAAGAGTAAAGTGACTCTGGATTATAAGGAGGTCCAGTATTGGACCATTAGAATATATTGTTAAAGAGAAATGTAAGAAAACCTTTAAAAATGTTTTTTAAATTGTTTTAGATATATGTGTGTGTGTATATATAATAACTTAAAATACACGTTTGTATACAAGTACATAAAAATGCACAAATATTAGGTTTAATTTTTGCATTTATAGCTACGCCCACCATGAAACCACAACTATCAATATTCCTTTCTCAGAATTAACCATTAATTTGATTCCTATCACCATTAAATAATTTTACCTGCTTTTATAAATGGAACTGCACAATATATACTCTTTAAGCCTGACTTCTTTCACACATTACTATTGTGAGATTCATTCATATTATGTATAGAAGTAGCTTTCTTCTTTCTTTTTTTTTTGTTGCTATATAGCATTAAATTATGTGACTATGACCACAATTTATTTATTCATTTGATAGTTTATGGCCAGTTGAGTTGTTTTTAATTTTGACTACCACAGTTAAAGTTTCTCTGACATTTCATACATGCCTTCTGTTGGACACACATTATTCATTTCGCTAAGGTGCATTCCTCAGAGCTGATTCATGGGTCTATGAGCATTTAAGAGCACAGCTAGAGAAGATATGCCAAAATGTCTGCCAAAGTGATTGTGCCAATTTTAATTCTCACCGATCTTGCCAAGATTCAGTATTGACCATGTTTTTAAAATTTTAGTGATTCTGTTGAATGTTTGGTGTTATTATATTTATAAATTTAATTTCCATTAAACTGATGAATAATAAGGCTGAGTACCTGTTTTTTCATGTGTTTATTGGCCATTTAAATAGTCTTGTTTGTGAATTGCCCGTTTAAGTCAGTTGCTTGTTCTTAAAATTTGATTTATGTAGGGCTGCCATTCTAGGAAAATGAAGTCAATGTACCTTTCTCCATCCCTGCTAGTCTGTACAGCTAAAAGCCCTGTACACTATATACGAAGTAAAGATTAGAAGACTCTGAAAAATGTAGAGAAGAAAGATCAGACAGGGACCTTGAAACTTGAGAATTAGATAGTTATGCATTCTTTGGGTTTTCTTTTTGCTCACATATCCCCATCCTGCATATTAGAAAAGCTGGTGACCTAGAAATGCCAATGAGTACAGATTTTTTTAAAGATCCAAGAAAAGCCTGTTCTCTTTAGCCAAGGTACGAGCCTAGCAAGAAAGAAAACATTTACCAGTTGTTCTACTTCAATGAGACATCATGAAAAAATGTTCACCCATCCCCGACACCCACACACAGCAACAGCTGAGTAGGAAACCTGAACTCCACCCATGCCAGGCTGTAACAGGATGCCAGAACCCAACCAGAGTGGTATCAGAAAAGGCCTAGCCCAAGCTGGGACTTTCATATCCACCAAGCAATGAAGAAGCACCTTATGGTTCTATGCTGCACTAGAGACCATATGGGAAGACTAGAATTCCATTCCAGACATATTTTACTTCTTGCTTTCCAAGTTGGATTTTTCCCCAACGCATTTTTACCTTGCCTAATCACCCTGGATAGTACTTCGAACACACTGTTGAAGAAAAGTAGTGAGAGTAGACAATCTTTCCTTGCTCTTGATTTTAGGAGAAAACTTTCAGTTTTTCACTGTTAAGTATGATGTTAGCTATGAGTTTTTCATAGATTCCCTTTATTAGTTTGAGGTGGTTCCCTTCTATTTGTAGTTTATTGAGGGTGTTTATCATTTAAGGCTGTTAGATTTTGTCAGTTGCTTCATCTGCATCTATCAAGGTTATCATGAGTTTTTCCTCCTTTATAGTGAATCACATTGATTTTCCTATGTTGAACCAATCTTACAATTCTCAGATAAATTCAAAATTTATCATGGTGTACATATTTTTATGTGTTGCAAGACTCAGTTTGCTAGTATGGTATTGAAAATTTTTACATCTCCAGTCCCATGAGACATTGGTTTACAGTGTTCTTTTCTTGTGAACTCTTTGTCTGAGTTTGGGATCCAAGTAAGGCTGGCCTGAAAGAATGAGTCTTCTATTTTTTTTTTTTTTAAGCATTTGAGCAGAGTTGGAGTTAAATCTTTAAACATTTGGTAGAACTTACAGTAAAGTCATAAGGTGGCTTTTCTTTGTGGGTAAGTTTTTGATAATCCAATTTTTTGAGTAAGTATTGATTGCCTCTATGTTTCTAGGAATTTATCTATTTCATTTAGATTTTCTAATGTATTGGCTCACAACTTCTTATAGTTAATTACAATCCTTATTTTTGAAAGGTGGTAGTGTTGACTCTTCTTTTATTGAGGAATTTAGTAATCTCAATATTTTTGCCTCTGTTTTTTTCCTTTTAGTGTAGCTAAAAGTTTGTCAGTTTGGGCAATCTATTTAAATAACTAAGTTTCAATTTCCTCGATTTTATCTGTTTTTTAAATTCTCTATTTCTTCTCCTATATCTGCTCTAATCTTTATTATATCTTTCCTCTGTTTGCTTTAAATTTAGTTTTCTCTTCTTTCCTTAGTTTCTTTCTTTCTTTCTTTTTTTTTAGATAGAGTCCCACTATGTCACCCTTGGTAGAGTGCTGTGGTGTCACAGTCACAGCTAACAGCAACCTCAAACTCTTGGACTTAAGCGATTCTCTTGCCTCAGCCTCCCAAGTAGCAGGGACTACAGGGACTACATTGTGCCTGCCACAATGCCTGGCTATTTTTTGTTGCAGTTGTCATTATTGTTTTAGTTGACCCCGGCTGGGTTAGAACGCACCAAGTTCAGTGTATGTGGCTGGCGCCATAACCACTGTGCTACAGGAGCTGAGCCTATCCTTAGTTTCTTAAGGTAAAAGATTAGGTTATGGGTTTGAGCTCTTTCTTTCTCTAGACAAATAAAATTATATATATATATATATATGGTGTACATGTACAATGTGATATTTTGATATATATACATACAATATACACATATACACACATATATACATACATATGTATATACATATATGTATATACATACATATATATCCATACATATGTGTATATATGTATATTTTGTTGCCTCTGATTTTGAGTTCATATCCAAACATATATATATGTACATACATTTATACATATACATATATGTGTATATATGTGTGTACATACATATACATATATGTACATATATATGTATACACATATATATGTATACACACACATATATACATATACACACATATATACACAGATATACATATACATATATACACACACTATATATACATATACATATAATATACACATATATATATACACACATACATTGTGGAGTGATTAAATCACTTTAATATATCCATCACCTTGCTCATTTGTCATTTTTTGTGTGCATGGTAAGACACTTCAAACTTATTCTCTTAGCAACTTCAAGTGTATAATACATTATTATTAACTATAGTCACCATGTTGCACAATCAGACTCCAGAATTTATTTCTCCTGCCCAACTGAAACTTTGTACCCTTTGTACAACATCACTGCATTTCCCCTTCTTCCACCTCCTGGTAAGCACCATTGTAATCTCTGCTTTAATAAGTTTGACTTTCAGATTCTATACACAAGTAACATCATGCTATATTTTTCTTTCTCTACTTGGGTTTTTTCACTTAGCATAATATCTTCCAGGCTCATCCATGCTGACAGAATTTCCTCTATTTTTAAGACTGAATAGTATACTGTTGTGTTTATTTGCCACTTTTCATTATCTATTCATATATTGATGGACACTTATGTTGATTCCACATGTTGACTGTTGTAAGTAATGCTCCAATAAATAATCAACATCTGATTTTTCATATATATATGTCCAGAAGTGGAATTGCTGTATTATATCAGAGTTCTGTAGTTCTATTTTTAATTTTTTTAAGGAAACCCCATACTATTTTGCATAATGACTGTACAAACTTACAGTACAAACTTACTGTACAAACTATGGTATATAAAGGTTCCCTTTTCTCTGTATCCTTGCCAACACTTGTCATATTTCATCATTTTGATAATATCCATTCCAACAGAATAAGGGGCAATATTTCTTTGTGATTTTCATTTGCATTTCCCTAGTGATTAGTGATGTTGAGCACTGTTTAATACACCTGTTGGCTATTTGTTTATATTCTTTCAAGAAATATCTTTTTGGATTCTTTGCTCATTTTGTAAATTGGTTATTTTTACTCTTGATATAGAGTTGTTTGAGTTCTTTATATATTTCAGATATTAACCCTTTATCAAATGTATGATTTACAAATACTTTCTACCATTCTGTAGGTTGTCTCTTCACTCTGTTGATTATTTCCTTTGCTATGCAGAAGTTTTTTTACTCTTGTTTTTGTTGCCTCTGATTTTGAGTTCGTATCCAAAAAATCATCAGCTAGGCCAATGTCATAGTGCTTTTCCCTGTTTTATTCTAGGAATTTTACAGTTTTAGAAATTGTATTTAAGCTTATAATCAACTTTGACTTGATTTTCTGTACAGTGTGAAATGAAGGTTCAATTTCATTCTTTTTTGCATGTGGTTATACAGTTTTCACAATACCATTGATATAGAGACTATCCATTCTCCCTTGCCTGTTCATGGCATACTTTTCAAAAATCAATTAACTGTAAATGTGGGGATGTCAGTTATTAATTGACCCTGTTCTGTTCCATAAGTCTCTGTGTCTGGTTTTATGCCAGTACCATGTTGTTTTTATTACTATACATTTGTAATAGATTTTGAAATCAGCTAATGTGATGACGGTAGCTTTGTTCTTTTTGATCAAGATTGCTTTGGTTATTCAGGGTCATTGATGGTACCATACAAACTTTATTATTATTATTATTATTTTTGCTGTATTATTTTTGCTATTTCTGTAAAAAAAGTCATTTGAGGCCAGGTATGGTGGCTCATGCCTCTAATCCTAACACTCTGGGAGGTCAAGGTGAATGGATTGCTTGACAACAGACTACAGTGGTTGCCTGTAGTCCCAGCTACTCAGGAGGCTGAGGCAAGAAGATCTCTTGAACCTAGGAGTTTGAGGTTGCTATAAGCCATGGCAATTTACCAAGGGCAACAAAGTTAGACTCTGCCTCAAAAAAAAAAAAAGGCATTGGAATTTTGAAGGAGATTGTGTTGAATGTTTAGGTTGCTTTGGGAAATATGGACATTTTAGCAATATTAATAGAACTGAGTTTTAAATGTTGTTTGCATATACTGCAAATTTATTGTATTAATTTATTGCTTATAATAGATTTTGTTGAAGTCTTGAGAGTCTCTACATATAGCATCATGTAATCCGCTAATAGAGACAATTTGACTTCTTCCTTTCCAATTTGGATGCCTTTTATTATTTTTTCTAGTCTAATTCTTCAGGCTAAAATTTCCAGCGCTATCTTTAATAGAAGTAACAAGAGTGGACATCTTTGTTTTGTTCCTGATCACAGAAGAAAAGGTTTCAGCTTTTCAACATTAGGTATGATGTTATCATATACAGCCTCTATTGTATTGGGGAACATTCTTTCTATACCTATTTTGTTTAGCATTTTTATCATGAACAGATAGTGAATTTCACTGAATGTCTTTTTGTTAACATCTGTCTATTGAAATGATCATGCTTTTTGGTCTTCATTCTTTAAAGGTGGTGCAATCTCAAGGCTGGTGGGTTTGAACTTGGCCCAGCCAGCTAAATAACAATGACAACTGCAACAAAAAATAGCTGGGTGTTGTGGCGGGCACCTGTAGTCCCAGCTACTTGGGAGGCTGAGGTAAGAGAATCACTTAAGCCCAAGAGTTTGAAGTTGCTGTGAGCTGTGACACCATGGCACTCTCACAGGGTGACAAAATGAGACTCTGTCTCAAAAAAATAAAATAAATAAAATAAATAAAAGTGGTGTAATCATATTTACTGATTTGCATATAATCAACTATCCTTGCATCTCTGACTCGAAGCACATTTGATCATAGTTCATGATCCTTTTAATATCCTGCTGAATTTTGTTTGCTAATATTTTGCTGAGGTTTTTGCATGTGTGTTAATCAGGGATCTTGGTCTATCCTTTTATTTTCTTATAGTATTCTCTGTTTTTCTTTTTTACCAGAGGTCTCATGTTATGAATGAATTCTCATAAAAGGAATTTAGAAGGATTCCTTCCCCTTCAATTTTGTGAAAGAGATAGAGAAAGACTATGATTAATTCATCTTAATATTTGTTAGAGTTTACCATTGAATCCTTTTTTCCCTGGACTTTTCTTTATTGAGAATTTTTTTGGTTACTGATCCAGTCTTCTTACTTGTTATTAGTCTGTTCAGACTTTGCATTTCCTCATGATTCCATTTTGATAGGTTGCATGTTTCTAAGACTTTGTGCATTTTTCCCATACTACACAATTTTTTGGTATATAATTGTTTATAGTAGATTTTTATGATTCTTCATATTTCTTTACTAACAGTTGTTAATATCTCCTCTTTCATTCCATATTTTAAATTCCCCTTCTGTCAAATTCATTAATTCTTTATATGTAGAGTCTTCTGTAGTAGCTGCCTCAGGATCCCCTGGGGGAGTTGTTCTGTTTTCGTTTTTAATGTTGCCCAAATTTTTCTGTTGATTCCTCCTCAGGTGTTTTTTCTTTCTGTTCACCACCTTGTCCTTCTTTTTCCTCCTCACTTCCTCCTTTGCTTCAAATGACCTTATCTCAGAGTTTAGGTCTTGAAGTGGCCTTTTGGTCTAAGGCCAAAAGGAATATAAGGGTAAAGAGCAAGCAGAGAGAAATAAGAGGAAAAGAAAGAAACAAGAAAAAAGAAGAAAAGAGAAAAAGAAAAGAAAAAGAAAAAGTGGAAGGAGATAAAAGAAAAGAATTGAAGAACAGGAGAGAAGGAGGCAGGAAGAGATAATAGAGGCCATAAAAGAAATGGTATTAATTGGCACAGGGCTAAAGCCATACCAGTAATTCAAGGATTTTGAGGGGCTGGCAGAAGCTCCTTACCAGCCTGAGAAAAGCCAAATTCTTCCTCTACCAAAAATAAGAAGAGAAAGAAAAGAGCAAAAACAAGTGGAAAAAAATAAATGAAAAAGAAATAGAAAAATTCTGCTATGTGAACTTGAAAATATTGACTTCCCAGGGTCAAAGGTAGAAGGACTCCCTAACCATGATCTCTTGGCTTACTTGAGCCAGACTACTACTTAAACCTCCCTGCCAGACCACAGCTGTGTCACCTGCCTATCAGTGAAAGAAGAAAAAAAGAATAAAAAAAAGTAATAGTAAAATAAGAAGAGATAAAGACAATTAAAAATATAGTTGTATCAAATAAAAGAGAGAGAGAGCAGAGTAAAAATAAAGAGTGTATCAAATAAAAGAGAGGGAAGAGGAAAAAATAAAGAAGAAAGGCCAAAAAAGGAGGCCTTTCTTAGCTCTTGCATGAGTGATTTATGTGAGAAAGATGAGAAAAGTAGGAGAGGCTCTATTAAAGAAGAGAATAGAGAGGAGTGAAACAGAAAATGAATCAATGAGGCTGAAATATTGCAACCAAGCCTACAGGAGCACTACTCTTGATGAAAGTAACAATGGCAGTTAAAAATGGAACCAACCAACCAAATTAGCAAAAAGAAAATACAACAAAACAAAACAAAATAGCTCAAATAGCCAAAAACAACAACAACAACAAAGCAAAACAAAACAATTTTAAAAAATTATCAGAAAAGAACCCACTTAATAGGAATATATATGTGTTGCAATATGTTGCTGGGACACCAGGTGGCTCTGTGGTTTAAGAGACAGAAACACAGCCAGCAACCTCTATGGTTTTTATTCCTAACTTAGTTGCCCCATGTGATCATCTGTTTCCTCAACATTCAGACCCCACCAGGTTGGGATATTAAAGCTCTCCAGAACCCTTCTGAGGCAGATCTCACAGTGTCCCCTGAGAGACCTTCCCACAATGTGGCCCTCTGGCAGCCATCACCTTCCCAGTATGGCTGCCTCCCCAACCACCAAAGCAATGTCAAATCCACTTCAATTAGTACTCAAATATGGCTACTGTATACTGTTCAAGTTTGTTCACTCTTCCAAGTTTTCCACCAAATCTGCAATTTTCCCCCAAAACCAAAAACTGTGGAAATGCTTCCTCCTGTCCCAGGACCTCTGTAGAGGGCCCAGCAATTCCTGCCAGCTCACAATCACTTGCCTAATGAGTCAGATCTCCACTGCGTCAGATCTCATGTTGTATCCTGCACTCCACCACCTTGTCATGCTCCCTGAGCTATGACTCTAGGTAAAATCTCTGCACCAGGTATGGCTGAGTTTTCCTTTTCCCCCTCAGTCATACTAGGAGAGCTCAGCTGAATGATCTTTCTTGTCTGCCATCTTGTTCCATCCCCATTCTCTTTCATTCTTGAGTTTATTTAAGTCTTCTACTTTTTTTTTCTTAGCCTGGAGTTAAGGTTTTTGTCTGTTGATATATACAACTATAAAAGTAGTTTGAAAAAACCACTCTTAGAATTTTTTTTAGCTTTCTATTGTCTTTTAGTCTCTTTTTCATATATTTATGCACTAATCTTTATTCTGTTAACTTTGGACTTTGTTTTTCTTTTTCTAGTTTTTTTTTTTCTTTTTTTTGAGACAGTCTCACTATGTCATCCTAGGTAGAGAGCTGTGGCATCACAGCTCACAGCAACTTCCAGTTCTTGAGCTTAAGTGATTCTCTTGCCTCAGTTTCCCAAGTAGCTGGGACTATAGGCACCCACCACAACACTCGGCTTTTTTTGTTGTTGTTGCAGTTGTAATTGGTGTTTTAGCTGGCCTGGCCAGGTTCGAATCTGCTGCCAGTTTCAGTATATGTGGCTGGCACCCTACCTACTGAGCTAGAGGCACCACCCACTCTAGTCTCTTTAGATGTAATATTGGATTGCATAGTTGAGATCTTTTACTTTATTAATGTAGTAATTTATCATTATGAACTTACCTCTTAGAACCTTTTCTGCATCCCATAGGTTTTGATATTTTGTGTTTCCATTTTCATTTGTCTCATGATATTTTTCTGATTTCTCCTTTGAGTTCTTTTTTGACCCATTGCTTGTTCAAGAGTATGGTTTTTATTTCCACATGTTCAGGATATTTTAAATTCTCTTCTTTTTATTGATTTCTATTGTCTTCTTGTTGAATCATTCCCTTTAACATGATATTAATGTAATGACCATCTCTGTCTTTTGGTGCTTTGATGTCTATGACATCTCTCTCATATGAAAATTGCTACACACCAGCTTACTTTTGGTTTCCATTTGTATGGAATATTGTTTTCTATCCCATCACCTTGAGTCTGAATGAGTCCTTGTAGGGTAAATGTGTTTCCTGGAGATAGTAGATACTTGAATTGTATGTGTATTTTTTTATCCATTGACCCAGGCTATGTCTTTTAAGAGGGGAGTTCAAGCCATTCACATTTATTAAAATAATTGATAGGTGGGGTGGATTTCTGTTCATTCTGCTGAGTAGAACATTACTGCTTTGTTTTACTTTTTGAGGCATTGTGCTGTCTGGCCTCTGAACTTTAGCATTTGGATGATTTTATACTGATGGATATCTTTGTGCTGATCAGTGTATAATGTAAGTCTGAGTACTTACGAGACTATGGATTTTAAAAATCCCCTCAGCATTTGCTTCTCTGAGAAAGTCCTTATTTCTCCTTCTTGTGAGAAACTTAGTTTTGCAGTATACAAACTAAATTCTAGGCGGCCGTTATTCTGTTTCAGAGGACTGAGAATGGGGGCCCAGTACCTTCAGGCTTGGGAAGTCTGCAGTTTAGTCTCATGGGCTTTCCTTTGTAAGTCACCTGATGTGTTTGCCTTATGGATTGGTAGGAGTTCTCCTCTTAAGTTTTGCCAGTATAATGACTAAGTGTTTTAGTGATTGTTTTTTGGCAAGGAATCTCTCAGGAGTCCATTGGACTTCTGGTACCTAGATATCCAGCTTTCTAGAGAGCCCTGGGAAAGTTTCCTCAAGTATTCCCTGAAAGAGGTTTTCCTGCCCTCATGTATTTTCTTCTTTACCTTCAGGAATGCCTGTAATTCCTATGTTAGGCCTCTTTACGTAATCCCATATTTCTTATAGGCTTTTCTCATTCCTTGTATTTTCTGTCCTTTCTCTGTGACTGACTTTAATCCAAAAGTAGCTCTAAGAGTATTTCTTCTGCTGAATCTAGCCTATTCTTAAGGCTTTCTGCTGTGCTTTGTATTTCTTTGAATAAATTCTTCATTTCCAGAAATTCTACGTGACTTTTTTTTTTTTTTTGTAATTTGATTTCTTTAATGAATTTTTTTTGTTTGTTTCCTGCTTTGTTTTGTAGTTTCTTTGGGTTGGGTTTCTGTTATCTCTTGTATTTCACTGAGCTTTGTTATAATACATATTTGAAATTCTTCATTGGTCATTTTATTTTTTTATTTTTTTTGAGACAGAGCCTCAAGCTGTCACCCTGGGTAGAGTGCTGTGGCATCACAGCTCATAGCAACTTCCAACTCCTGGGCTCAAGCAATTCTCCTGCCTCTGCCTGCCAAGTACTGGAACTACAGGCATGTGCCACAATGCTTAGCTATTTTTTGGTTGCAGCCGTCAATGTTGTTTGGCATGTCCAGGCTGGATTTGAACCTGCCAGCTCAGGTGTCTGTGGTTGGCACCTTAGCCCCTTGAGCCACAGGCACCAAGCCTCATCAGTCATTTTAATATTCTTGTTTTGGCTGGTTTCCATTGATATAGAGTTATTGGTTTCTGTTGGGGATGTCCTTTCACTGTGACTTTTCATGTTCAAAGTTCTTTCACTGATTTCTTTACATTTGGCCTCTAGATTGAGACCTTGGGATATTGACCTGACCTAAAGGCCTATCTGTGGGTCCCCCAGGATCAATTTCAGGGAGAAGAATGTTGGTCATGAGTTGCCTAAGGGAAGTTTTAGCAGATTTAATAAAGCTCTTTGGTTACCTTTGAATGTCTGTCTTCACCACTTTTCTATAACGTGTAGAGTTAGGTCCCTAAGCTTAATTCAGAGAGGTAAGTTTATTCAGTTGCCATGGGAAGAAGGGGCTCAGGTAATTCACTCTGTTTGCCATCATTTTTTCTAGTATGGCAGCTCTCCAGCAGGGCTTTTTGGAGGACAAACCCACAGATCCCCATTTTCAGCACCCTTCCACACTCTCATGCTGGATATGTCCACAGGGGCTTCTTCACCACTCAAGAGCAGAACTACTGCATCTCCCTGCACCACTCTTGCATCTGAAGGCACTGGGTCCAGTCTGCCTGACTAAGCCACCAGTGTGTGATCCTGGGAAATGCTGGCTGGCAGCAAACAATGGGGTTATGGTAGTCCCGCTCTCTCTGGCAAGTTCAGCCAGGAACACATGCTCAGCCTGGAGAAATAGCTGCTCATGTGTTTTGGCTACCAGCTATATTGGACTAATGTCATGAACAGAGGAGTAATAGAGGATGAGAGGTGTCCAGGTATAAGAAAGCCAGTACTCTGTTATGCAAATGGTTCACTTTGAACAGACCCAAGAGCAACTTAGGCACTGGAAGGCATATATAACAAGCTCTTTATTCAGCTTCAAGGGGATGCGGGACTATCATAGAGGCCCCCCTTATCCAGCTCTGGCAGCCAGGGAGTTGGGCTACAAGGAGAAAATCCACAATCTATGTTCTTCCACCTGCCATCCCTACAAGGGGAAGATCTTGTACACCTGTACACCCAGGGGAACAGAAGTGGCAACATGCCAAAGAGCTACAACAGAATCATCATTGTACATAGTTATGGTTATCAAAGAGCTTTCTATCTCATCCCACCGGTAGGGGTGTGGTGTGTATGTGCGAGAGAGCCCAGACAGCTTTATCTCTCCTTACACCCAAGGCCATTGGCAAGGAAGTCAAAATGCCTTCTCCTATGGGTGTCCCTTTTAGATGCCCTAACTCTTTGGATCATTGGTTCATCCCAGTTTTCCTGTTTAATGAAGGAGCTAAGGAAATTTTGCCCCTAAATTTGACTTCTTGGTGCAAAGAATATTTTCAATTATAGGCCATTCATGATCAGGAAACACTGAAGGAGGCCTATCCTCTATCTACATAAAACCTGAGTAACGTGATTATGAATCAAAAAGGGGCTGCTGACTTCCTTATTACATGCTAATAGACCTGGCCTCAAGGCCATGTGACATATGATACCTCAGGTTAATCTACAAATCAATCTGTTTCCACCCACCTATACACAACCCCTCTTCCCCCAGCAACCACTTGCTACACCTACACTTTCCTCATTATCCTCCTTACCTTCCAAAAGGCATGTATATAAGTCTCTGACCATCACTATGTCTTTGGGTAGTCATTCTTGTGGTTGCCCCCCTGGGCATGGTATTTGGAAATAAACTTTTCTCTTATTAATCTGACTTAATTATGAGTTGATTTTTCAATGAAACAAGCAAGGGAAAAGGGCAGGTTTCACCCCACAATCCCTACCTTAACCACTGTACCTGTGTCATGGGGGTGGCAGTAACTCCATTTTGTTTGGGGTTGATCACTAAAGACCCCTAGGTAGGGGAGGGGAAAAAACCCTTATCCTTTCACTGGGTTCAGATCCTGGGAATGTTCACACAGCCCAAAACTTCCCTTTTGCTTTGTGCTTATGGAAAATCCTTAGATGTCCTCAAGCACAGTGATTTAAGAGCCAACCCCCCAGCAGAGATTATAAAAGTTGGGCACTATATATGTGGTGTAAGCATTTTATCATTTAGAAGGAAGGTAGGAGTTGGGGGATTTCTTCTTAATTTTAAAGCACTTTGCTAAGGGTAGGGCTAGTGCACCAGTACATCTCCAATTTTCTTACCCATCTTAATGTGGATGTTTTCTCAGGTATCTAGTATGTAGTATTTATGGAAAAGAAGCCATACTCTGTAAAATAATTTAAGGAGGTTTATTCTGAGCCAAATTTCAGGACCATGACCCAGAGCCATACCAAGAAGCCTTGAGAAAGTGGACTCAAGGTGGTGAAGTTACAGATTAGTTTTATGCAGTTTAGAGAGACAAGCATTACAGGTAAGGTCATAAAACAATAAATGGCAAACATCCATTGGTTTGGTCCAAAAAGGTGGAACATCTGGAAGTGGGAGCTTACAGATTATACATGAGTTTAAAGATTCTTTAGCTAACAATTAGCTGAAAGAGTTGGGCTCTGTCTAAAAGAGCAGCAGTCAGTGGAAAGGAATGCTTAAGGTGAAGGGTCTGTTAATTAGAGACAAAGTATCAGACAGATCCAAGTGGTTTGTGTCTAGATGTTTACTCAGTATGTCTGTGGGAAAAGGGGAAATCTAGATGTATTCCACCATGTCTTCTATTCTACCATGTCTCCCAATCCTTTTTAACATAGGAACTTATAGCTATAAATTTTCCTTTAGTAATATAGGAGGTGTGCCAATAAAGGGATGAAGACAAGTGTAAGCCCAGTAACATTTTTGTGTTTATAAACCCTATTATGAAACAGCCGTAAGTAACCAGCATTGTCTTCAAGTTAGGCCATAAAGGTTAATCATATAAACTACTATCACAGAAAGGTAAGCACAAAAAATTGGCTTAGTAATTCATCTATCCTCAGATGGTGCCATGTGGTAACTTGTTGGCACTTCCTTATTTAGGTTGGTTAGGGTCTGGGATCAGTCAAAACTGCAGCACTCAGGCTCTTTTGACCTTCCCTTCCTGCCTTATCCCCCATGTTATTGGTACTGATTTCACTTTATCCTATAACTCTTGGTATGTTGTGTTTTGATTTATGTTGACCTCTCTGTATTTCCTCATTTGCCTTGAGATTTCTTCATGCCGCATGGATTTAGAGTGTTTTAATTTCCACACATTGGCAAATTTTTCAAACTTCTTTTGTTTTTGATTTGTAATTTTATTCTATTTTTGTCAGAAAAAGTAATTCATGGCTTAAGTCTATGAGCATCTAATACTTCCTTATTTACAGTGAGATGATAGATTAATAGCACTGGTTTCCCTTTCCCTTTGGGAGTTGAGTTTGTTCTGCCTTATTAATCTAGGAAATAGCTCTCTGTTGGGTACTAGGCTTAGAATATGGGTGTAGAGACTGGAATTTAGGTGGCGAGAAGGTTGCCTTAAGGGATGAAAGAAAAGAAAGGTCTCTACCACCTGGAACCTTAGTGTAGGGGTCATGGCTACTGATTTTGTTACAACCCAGCTGTGTCCCTTGCCCACTATCCAGTGACTGAGAAGCAGGTTTTGCAGAGGAGGTTTTATTTAGCAAGGTGCCAGGCAAGGAGATGGGAGGAGTTTCTCAAATCCATCTCCCAAAAAATTTGGGAGAAAGTTCTCTCTTTATAAAGAGAACTATTTATAAAGATAGTTTAGCAGGCAAAGGGCTATGCAATTGAGCACATGAAAGCTATCCTGGATAGCAGTCTGTAGCCCATTGGATCCATTCCCACAGGTGTAGGTTTCTCTGGGTACAGTTGGCATCAAAGGCTCTCCTGGGAGTCTTAAAAATAGTTCAAAGATCAGTCTTAACGGTTTACAATAGCAGAGTTATCTATAAAGCACAAGTCTTTGAACTTTACAGTAGCAATATTATCTATGGAAATACTGGGGAAAGTCACAGATCTTGTACCAGGGAGAATAGTGCCATAAAACATTAATAAGTTACAGCAGTAAGGAAGTTAGGGAACAATGGTTGATTAACTTCCAGCTATATCTATCCTCTTACACAAATCAGACTTTGGTTACAATTTATACCTTATAGCCCTCGTAACCCCCATTCAGGGCTGGACAGGAACCTCCATTTTCTAGACCTGGGCAAACAGACTTTTCCCCCAACCCTCACTCTCTGGATATAAGCAGGATAGAAGAAAAGCAGCTTGACTAGTATTTCATACTGGGTGGCCCCTCTTGGAATGGAAAGCATACACCCTCCTGCTTCATCTGTCATGGGAACTTTTGAGAACTGTATTCAGTTGTTTGTGTTACTAAGACCTCCCTGCTTGAAAGCAATAGACAAACTCCTAGACAAAAGACCCATGTGGGTCTTCCCACTTGAGAATCCCCCCTACCTCTGTAAAATAAACTTTGTCTGTCACTTCACGTACTCATCTGGTCTGCAGTTTCATTCTTGAATCTCCAGACTAAAGACCCACCACAGAGAGAAAAATGCTGGTAAGAGTTCTACATTATTTTAATATAAGAGGTTTCAATCTTATCCTAGGGATGCCAAAACCAATTACACTTCTCTGAGTGTAATTGCCTTAAGTCCCAGCTCTGGATTCAATCCCCCTGGTCTATTTAGATGGTTAAGTGTGGTACTAAAAGATTCTAGACAAAGATTCCTGCACCTAACTTATAAAACTGAGTATATAGTCCTGAGAAAGTAATCATTAAGGCAGAAATAATAAAAGTACAGGAGGGAAAAAATCCTTCAAATGATCATTGGTGTTAAATTATGTTGTTGGGGTGCAGCCCCCCCGTACCTAAGCATAGTAGTTTATTCTCAAGTGCTCCTTGAGGAATGTGGCTATAAGCTTCTTATTCTGAGAATATGTTTAGATCTGCCGAAAAGCAGACAGTCATGTTTACAGGTAAGATAGCTGGTGAGTCTCACCAGGTTGTAGCTGTAGGTAACACTTGCTGAGGCAGTGGGCTGCTGTAT
>NW_003852517.1:1849887-1853919 GCF_000181295.1 Otolemur garnettii
GCTGTGTGCCTGATAGAGCCTCAGCCCCCCTTTTCATTCCAATAATTTTGTCTAGCAGTGCTTTCCTCTGCATCACCAAACAAGGGGTTTCGTGGGACACCTTCATCTGGCACAGGGAGCAGGGTCATGGCTGGACCGGGACATGCTTGAACTGTTCTACGGAACTTCTGTTCACCAACCTTAAGGTTAGTTATTGGTAACTGGCAGAATTGGGAGGGTGTTTGCTGAATTGTAAATTCAGAACTCTCGACATGTTTCAAAAAGGGGTTTCATTCATTACCATGGGTAACTCCTCTTCTGTTGTTGAGGATGAATATATACAGTTGTTAAGAACTTTATTAGATACTATGGGTATCTCAGTTAAAACTGCTTCTTTCTGCCGTTTATTTTCCACCACAAGGGCTTGTTGTTATTGGTTTACACCTGACTCTCATAATCAATTAAATTTAGCTGCTTGGGAAGAAGTAGGTGAAGAAATGAAACACTTCCACCAAAAAGGAAATATTATTGATAAAGATATTTGGGCTGTTTACCATCTTGTCAAATTAGCTTTACAGTCTTTTGTCGGAGGTAAAAGTAAAACATCCAAACCCCAAACCCCCGACTTCTCCTGATCCTGAGCCTGACAGTGCAGTCACAGACCTTATTAAACTATCCATCTCGGATAAGGCTGATGGCACTGGCCAGGAAGACCAACAGGAAGAAAAGGAGACCCCAGAGAATGAAGGAGATCAAAACTCCTATTCCTCTGAGGATGGTGCTGTAGGAGGGGAAGAACCTCCCCTATCTGCATCCATTCAATCTCTCCACCACAAAATGACCGATGTCAAAAATTTTATTAAAGAATGTTATGATATGGTAGAGAAAGCCAGGGTTTTGCCCATTGCTCCTCCAGAGCCTTTGTTAGATATGACCATTCCATCATCTGTTCCTCCTCTTGCATTTCCACAGCTTCCAATTTCTAACTTTTTACCATCACCTCCTCCTCCAACACACATATTGGAGGATGAGCCGAGACCTTTAAAATCTATTACAGCCCCTGTTGATAATCCACAGCCATTAAGGTCTTGACCTCCATCTCCAAATAACAACAGATCTAGTAATAAGCAAATTTTTCCTTTAGACGTTTCACAGCGGTCTCAGCTTCCAACCATTGAGCATCGTTCTTATGAGTCTACTCATGTAAAAAGGGCTGTTTTTCCTAATCCTAGAAACCTCAGACTTCTAGATGATTTGGAAGTACCATGCAATACATATAATTTGCCTCCTCTTCTGACAAATAATCAGACTCTAGGTCTAATTATGCCCATTACTCGTGCTGCAGCATGGAGGGCTGGAGACAATCAGCAAGGAGGAAGTGGAGCTCCACCAACTGGACCCATTGCACCGGTACAATACACTGAGGTTGATTTAAAGTTTTTAAAAACATTAAAAGACGCTGTCGTCTCTTATGGGCTGAATGTGCCTTATACTCGAGGCCTTCTGCACTCATATTGTGGTGATAGGTATCTCACCCCTAGAGATTGGGAAAGACTTGCTGAAACTACTTTATCCCCTGCCCAGTATTTACTTTTTGATTCTTGGTGGATAAAAGAGGCTATTGCTAGGAGTGACGATGATCCTGGACTTCCTTGTTATCAGTTAACAGGCACTGGAGAATTTAGAAGACAGGAACAACAGCTGGAAATCCCTGATCATGTTTTAGTTGAGATTAGAGACATTTGCCTCCAATCATGGGCCCAGTTAGAAGGTCCAGGGGAGGGTAAATATTTTACTAAAATTATCCAGGGTCCTAATGTGCCTTATGTTGAATTCTTGGCCAAACTGTGTACAGCCATCTGCAGAGCCATTCCAGGTACTGAGGCTCAAGAAAAGTTATTATTACAAATGGCTTACGAAAATGCTAATGACGATTGCCGGAAAGTTTTGGCTCCAATTAGATATGAAGAGACTGCTTCCATTGAAAAATTTATTCGGGCATGCCAAAATATTGGTTCTTCATCTTTTCAAGCTGCTTTAATTGGTGATCAAATTGGTGCTCATATGGCAGCTGCTTTTAAGGTTAATAATCCTAAATGTTATAATTGTGGAAAGACTGGTCATATCAGGAAAGATTGCACTAAGAAAAAGACAGAGGAGGTCCCTGATCCTCCTCTCCCCCTGGAGTTATGTTCCTAATCCTCCATTATTAAGAGGTGTTTCTTGGTTTGAGCCATCAGTCTCTATCTATGTAAATGAAAGTACATGGCTTCCTGGACCATATGACAACAGAAGTCCTTTTAAACCAGAGGAAGAAGGAACTTTTCTTTTTAATTATTCTACAGGAGTAACAGGACCACCTATATGTCTAGGTCTTGAACCACCCTGTTTACTTTTTGGTCCACAACAATGGGTTAGTTTTAGAAATCATTCTACTAATCTTGTGATGTATCTATTGTCAACTATGACTTTTACAAAGTTACTTTCAATCCAACAGGCTTCATTGCCTCCTTTGCCTCATTGTATACCACATGTATTCACTGCTACAAAACATTGGATTCATTGGTCAAAATGTCGAGGCTCTCATTTATATATTTTAAGGCAAACAAAATTTGGCACTGTTGTAGATTGGAGACCTTTGGCATACGTTGAAGAGAAATCAGGATCTGGTTACAGTTATTTGGAACATATAAGAAATGCAAGTGATATAATTTATTCTTCCTCAAAAGAATTAGTATGGAAGGAAAGTGGTTTTACACCACCTGCTCCTGGTATTAATGGGTATCCATCACAGCCTGATTTATGAAAAGTTGGAGTAGCATTATTTGGATTACATGCTTGGAGAGAAATCCGTATATCTAAGTCTAAGCCAAATTCTCAACACACCTTTCATTTTAAATGGAAGAAAGCACACTTTGTTTCTGCTTGTGTGAAGCTTCCTTCTGTTTGGTTTAGTGGGAAATATCACTTGGAATGAACATACAGGTGAAATCCATTGTCCTGGAGAATGTTGGTTGTTTACTTGTTTTAATGTGTCTATGAGATTTGATTTTCTTCAAGATAGGATCTACTTACTCCGGGCCAGAACTGGTGTTTGGCTGCCTGTGAAGATGAGAGGCCACGGGAAGAGTCTCGTGCCATTTCCATCCTAGCGAACCTTCCCCAGAGGTTGACAAAAAGGATAAAGAAATTTATTAGTTTCCTGATAGCGGCAATTTTGGGGATCATAGCCGTCACTGCTTCTGCAGCCACTGCTGGAATAGCTCTCACTGAATCTGTTAAGACTGAAAAATTTGTGACTCAATGGCATAGAAATGCTGAAAGACTGTGGGTGTCTCAAAACAAATTGACACCGAAATACATAATGAATTGACTGATTTAGAACAAATAGTTATATTATTAGGTGATCAATTATATAGTTTAGAAAAGCAGAGAAAATTAAAATGTGATTGGAATGTTTTTTCTTATTGTATAACTCCTGTACTTTATAATGAGACTTTGTTTCCTTGGAGTAAAGTTAAAAAACATTTATTGAATCATGAAAATTTAACTTCTGAGATTATTGAATTACAGCATCAAGTGTATAGTACATTTGAACAAAAGTTACAACCAATTAATAGAGATGAAATTTTAAAAGGCATTTCAGATGGTATTACTCAGTTAAATCCTATAGATAAGATTCATACTCTGTTTGGCACTGCTGCTGGTTCTCTGTTTCTGTTTTGCCTTACTGGATTTGCATTATATTTGATCATCAAAATTTTATTTAGGGTAAAGAAGACCAGTGAACAATATGTTGCAGTCTTCTTGGCTATGGCCACAATTGAGGCCAATAAATAGAAAGGGGGAAATGTTGGGGTGCAGCCCTCCGTACCTAAGCATAGTAGTTTATTCTCAAGTGCTCCCTGAGGAACGTGGCTATAAGCTTCTTATTCTGAGAATATGTTTAGATCTGCCTAAAAGCAGACAGTCATGTTTACAGGTAAGATAGCTGGTGAGTCTCACCAGGTTGTAGCTGTAGGTAACACTTGCTGAGGCAGTGGGCTGCTGTAT
>NW_003852517.1:1854128-1856811 GCF_000181295.1 Otolemur garnettii
AGGAGCTCAATAAACATGGGTTTTGCTGTGTGCCTGATAGAGCCTCAGCCCCCCTTTTCATTCCAATAATTTTGTCTAGCAGTGCTTTCCTCTGCGCCACCAAACAAGGGGTTTCGCGGGACACCTTCATTATGTTGTAAACTGAAGTTAATGATTAGATTTTTCTAAGATACTGCCAGGAAGACAATATCCTCTGAGAGGGGTTGTAACACATTTTGGTGGGAATCAGTTTCCTGTGTCAGTGCCAGAGTTAAAAAATAAAATATTTTTGGGTTTTAAGGAAGATTTTGCTGTAAAATTCTTTTCTGACATGGACTTTTCACTCCATCTCATTCTCCAGCTCCTCTTGGTTCCCTTATGGGTACAAGGATCAGGTAAGTGTTCACTTTTTCTCTCAAATGCCTATGGCTAGAAATCAAGATCAAATAAATACCAAGCTGTAGGGTATTTACTCTGGTAAAGCTAGGTGAACAGGCATTATGTTTAATAACTGCATGCTAATCATGCAATTAGCCAATCATGTAGATTGATGTGAGCATTACTTTGGAGAGTGACTTAAGAAAAAAAGAATGAAAGAATGGTTCTATTAGGGCAGAAAGTTCAGTAGATGCTATAGACCAAGATTAGGATATAAAAGTATAAACTTTATTTTATCCTCTTAAAAGGAGAAAGAGAGTGAGAAAGGAAAGAGTGAGGAAAGAGAGCAAAGAGAGTAGGGAGATGGAGTGGCATTCCAAAGAAAGAAGTTAAGAATGCCCCATCTGAGGTCTCCTGGCTACCTGAATTTAAGGGTGGACAAGAGAAAAAGGTAATCACATGCAAATTCACAAGGTATTTGGAATATAAATGCTCTATCCATTTTTCCTTAGGAAAGGTAGAAGACAGACTTCTGACAAGGATTCTGATCCTAAGGTCCGATGTTTATACCCGCACTGTTCCCCTGGAGCTTATCAAAAACCATTTGAGGGTCTAGGAACAAATTCTAAAAGGCAGATTTAGTCCATACGTCTAGATTGTGAAAGAATTTGTATTTCCTTTTTGTCTGGTGGGCACCTCAGTGGTTTGTGGAAAAGGAACTCGACAAGAGGGGCCTGCTAGTAAATCTGCTAGGCAGAGAAAGCAGGCAGAGAAATTGATTTTAGTTCTTGTTGAAAAAGTATGAGTTAATAATTTCTCTATCATTTCCCTCTAAAAGACCCAGGACCTTTACAGATACTGCTTATGAGGCATGCAAAAATAACTGAAACTAGAGGCCAGAAACCAGCCAGAAACCAATGAAGGTTGTTTTAGTTTTTTTTTTTTTTAAATTGTTTTGTTTTATAGCATTTCTTGTAAACATATTCCTGCAACATATTTATCTTTTCAACTTGAGTTTGTCTCTTTTTGGTCATTAAGAAGTTTTTGATGTTTATGTTGTTAAATAATAATCATTTCCTTTGTGGGTTTTTCTATACTTACAAGCTGAGGTACTCCTGAGATACATTGAGATTTAACAAATCATATTATTTTCTAGTCACTTAAAATTATTTTATTAGAGATATTCAATTTGAATTCACCTCTAAACAGTTTGGTTCATGTTTAAGGAATAACTGACATTCCATAAGAATTCAAAGAAACACAAAAGACAACTTGAGGTTAAGAAGGTTTTGCTGGGGGAAATATTATATGAATTCAATCAGGTAAAGTTGAAGGATTGGTAACAGGTGCTGAGGACAAACGGTGAGTGACAGAGGAAACCAGCATGTCCATTTCCCTTTTCTGTAACTTACTTCAGCATCTAACATGCACAATGAGGAAGGTGGGTCTGCCATCAAGTAGTTTAGACCCTAGTGTGGCAGACAAACATGTGAACAAATAAAGGTTACTGGATGAAGCCAGCCACTTATCGCTGTCAGCCAATATGCAGAGATGGGGATAGGTCCACCAAACTGTATTTCTCAGAAGGCTGGGATTCTGGATAACAGTGAGAGTAGTCTCTCTAAGATTGTTCTTCTGTTCTTCCATTTCCGACATTACAGTTTTATACATTTAAGTTCAAAGTGAAGACCATGTTAACCCTTACCTTAAACAATAATTGGCAGAACCCATGACCCCAAACAACATTTCAATTCAAAAGTTAATCTTCAAAATCAATGCACCTAGACTACTCAAGATAGGTATCTTTAGGGTTGGAGCTAAATTTATAAAATAGTAAGAATGGGATACAGGGAGTGAAGGTCAGAGAGGACCTAAATGGATGAGACCAGCTGTGTCATGTCTGCCCCAGTCTGACAGATTCCATCTTATTCTCACTACATGTGCTTTGATAAACATGAAGAATTGTGGTAAGTACAATTATAGAAATTGTTAGGGAAATGAAGATTAGATCATTACTTTTTGTGTTGCTATTTTGATTTTTTTCCCTCTGTATTATTGAGTCCTCCCTGAGACCATGTTATCTGTGATAACTATAATGTCTTTGATGATTTATAACTGCCAGTACATCTACATGTTCTCATTTTTTATAATACCCCGTGAATCAGGCTTTATTAAGTTTATTTATCCCATGAAAAACCTGAGGTTTACGAAGGTTTTGTGATAAGGAAGGCCACACTCCTAGAATCCAGCTCAGGTAAAACATCATCATAGAACTTTTATCAACAAATGACATTCAGGGGCAGCACCTGTGGCTCAGTGAGTAGGG
>NW_003852517.1:1857018-1886665 GCF_000181295.1 Otolemur garnettii
AAAAAAAAAAAAAAGACATGCAGTTTATAAAATAAGCATTTTATATGTATTCAGATATTCTATCATGCTGTGTATATAGCTATTGACTAACAAGTGTTTAAAAAATATTTGAAAAAATTGTTTATAATTTGAGCATAAAAGTCAGGAGAAGTGAATAAAAAACAGAGAAAATAATTTGAGCTAAGTGGATCAAGGTACATGAAGATTTTTAACCTTTGTATTTAAGTAAAACAGACATACAGGAAAGGGTACAGAAAAGTACATAGTTTAATTAATTTTTGTAGTGATCACATCAATATATTCAGCAGAGAACAAGGACAGATAGATCATTGGAAACATCTGAAGTCTTATTCATGTCTTCATTTTACTATCCACTGTTCACACTGTGACACACCCCCCACCTCTTCCATCCTTTCCTCTTTTGGCTCCCCCATTCTTCCTCCCCCTACCAAGTACTAGATCATCAGTTGTCCTCATATCAGATTGAGTACATTGGATTCTTGCTTCTCCATTCTTGTGATGCTTTACTATGAAGAACGTGTTTCAACTCCATCCAGATTAATATAAAAGATGAAAAGCCTCCATCTTTTTAATGACTGAATAGTATTCCGCAGTGTACATATACCTCAACTTGTTAATCCATTTCTGGATTGGTGGGCATTTCGGTTGTTTACACATTTTGGCAATTGTAAATTAGGCTGTGATAAATAGTCTAGTGAAAATGTCCTTATGATACAAAGAATTTTTGTCTTCTAGGTAGAGGCCCAGTAATGAGATTGCAAGATCAAATGGCAGGTCTAGTTTCAGTTCTTTGAGGATTCTTCATACTTCCTTCCAAAATGGTTGTGTTAGTTTGCAATCCCACCAGCAATGTAAAAGTGTTCCCCTCTCTCCACATCCACTCCAGCATCTGCAGCTTTGAGATTTTGTGATGTGGGCCATTCTCACTGGCGTTAGATGATAGCTCAGAGTGGTTTTGATTTGCATTTCTCTGATGATAAGGGCCTATGACCATTTTTCATATATTTGTTAGCCACTCATCTATCTTCTTTAGAGAAGGTTCTATTCATCTCTCTCTTATCCATTGACATAAGGGATTGTTGGCTCCTTTTATGTTGATTAATTTGATTTCTCTGTAGATCTTAGTTATGAACCTTTTGTTTGATTCATAATATGCAAATATCTTTTCCCATTCTGGTGGTTGTCTATTTGCTTTGGTGGTTGTCTGCTTAGCTGTAAAGAAGCTATCCAATTTAATTAAGTCCCATTTGTTTATTTTTGTTGTTGTTGCAATTGCCACTGAAGTCTTCTTAAAGTCTTTCCCCAATCCAATAACTTTAAGTATTTTCCCCAAAGTTTTTTCAAGGATTTTTATTGTTTCATACCTTACATTTAGATGTTTCATCCCCTTTGAATCAATTATAGTGACTGGAGAAAGGTATGGGTCCAGTTTCAGTCTTTTATATGTGGTTATCCAGTTCTCCCCAACACCATTTATCAAATAGGGATTGTTTCCCCCAAAGATTGTTCTTGTTTGGTTTATCAAAGATTAGGTGGCTGTTAAGATATTAGTTCCATTTCATGGTTTTCTATTCAGTTCCAGATGTCTATGTCTCCATTTTTGTGCCCAAACCATGCTGTTTTGATCACTATGGCCTTGTAGTATAGGCTAAAGTCTGGTAGGCTGATGCCCCCAAGTTTGTTTTTATTTCTAAGAATTGCTTTAGCTATATGTTTTGTTTTTTTTTCTGGTTCCATACAAAATGAAGAATTATTTTATCCAAATCTTGAAAGTATACTGTTGGTATTTTAATGGGAATTGCATTGAATCTGAAGACTGCTATAGGAAGTATAGACATTTTAACAATGTTTGTTTTTCCCAGTCATGCGTATGGTATATTCTTCCATTTGTTAATATCTTCTGCTATTTATTTTCTTAGGTTTTTAAAATTTTCATTATAGAGGTACTTGACCTCTTTTATTAGGTATATACCTAGGTGTTTAATTTTCTTTGAAGCTACTGAGAAGGGAATTGTGTCTCATCTTGGCTGTTATTGGCATATAAAAAGGCTACTGATTTGTGGACATTGATTTTTTATCTTGATACCTTACTATATTTTTTGATCACTTGCAGAAGTCTTGTGGTTGAGTCTTTGGGTTTCTCTAATTATAGGATCATATCATCAGCAAAGAGAGGGAGTTTGACCTCCTCTGCCCACATTTGGATGCCCTTTATGTCCTTCTCATGCCTGATTGTATAGGCTAGACCTTCCAAAACTATGTTAAATAGTAGTGATAATAGAGGATAACCTTGTCTTGTTCCAGTTCTAACTGGAAAAGCGTCAGTCTTATTCCATTGAGTATAAAATTAGCTGTGGGTTTATCGTAGATGATTTCAATAAGCTAAAAAAATGTGGCACCTGTAGCACAGTGGTTACAGCACTAGACACATACACGGAGGCTGGTGGGTTCAAACTCAGCCCAGGCCACCTGAACAACAATGACAACTGCAACAAAAATATAGCCAGGCATTGTGGTGGGAGCCTGTAGTCCCAGATAGTTGGGAGGCTAAGCAAAGAGAATTGCTTAAGCCCAAGGGTTAGAGGTTGCTTTGAACCATGATGCCATGGCACTCTACCAAGAGTGACATAGTGAGACTCTATCTCGAAAAAAAAGTGCCACCTGTGACTATTTTCTTCAGAGTTCTAATTAGGAAAGGATGCTGAATTTTATCAAATGCTTTTTCTGCATCTATCAAGAGGATCATATGGTCTCTTTTTGCTTCTGTTGATATGGCGAATTAAGTTGTGGACTTGTGTATGTTAAACCAGCCTTGCTTCCCTAAGATGAAACTTACTTGATCATGATATATGACTTTTTTAATGAAACATTGTAATCTATTGGCTAGAATTTTATTGAGAATTTTTGCATCTATAGTCATGAAATTGGTCTGAAGTTGTCCTTTTTGTTGGGTCTTTTCCTGGGTTTGGTATCATGTTAATGTTTGCTTTATAGAACGTGTTGGGGGAGGATTCCTTTCTTCTCAATTTTTTTGTAATAGTTTTTGCAGTATGGATATAAGCTCTTCTTTGAAAGTTAGATAGAATTCTGGTGTGAAGCCATCTGGACCTGGGCATTTTTTGGTTGGGAGATTTTTTTACTATTTCTTTGATCTCAGTGTTTGAAATTGGTCTGCTCAGGAGATCTATTTTTTATTTATTTATTTTTTTAAAAGACAGAGTCTCACTTTGTTGCCCTTGGTAGAGTGCTATGGCATCACAGCTCACAGCAACCTCCAGCTCTTGGGTTTAGGCAATTCTCTTGCCTCAGCCTCCCGAGTAGCTGGGGACTACAGGTACCCATAACAACGCCTGGTTATCAGGAGATCTATTTTCTTAGTTAAGTTTAGGGATAGGGTGTGATTCTAAGTATTGATTCATCTCCTCCACATTGTCAAATTTCTGAGCATAGAGTTTCTTGTAGTATTCAGAGGTAATCTCTTGTGTCTCTATGGCACGTGTTGTTATTTCCCCTTTATGGTTTCTTATTGAGTTCACTAGAAACTTTACTTTTCTGTTTCCAGTTAATCTGGCTGAACGTTTACTGATTTTATTTATTTTTTCAAAAAACCAACTTTTTGTTTTGTTAATTGTCTGAATGATTTTTTGTTTTCAATTTCATTAATCTCTGATTTCATTTTGGTTATTTCTTCTCTTCTGCTGGATTTAGGATTAGATTCTTCTTCTTTTTCCAATTCCATAAGATGGCAAATGAATTTGTTGACATGCTCTCTTTCTGTTTTTCGAATATAGGCATCTAGCATGATAAATTTTCCTCTCAGGACTGCTTTTGCTGTATTCCACAGATTTCGGTAACTTATGTGTTCATTGTTGTTATATTTGAGGAATTTAACAATTTCCTCTTTTATCTCTACCTGAATCCAGCTATCATTCAGCATAAGGTTGTTTAATTTCCATGCTTTTGTGTGGGAATAAACATTTTTGTTTGAGTTGAGTTCCACCTTTGTTGCCTCGTGGTCTGAGAAGATACAAGGTGTAATATCTATTCCTTTAATTTTGCTGAGGTTTGATATGTATCCTAGAATGTCATCTATTTTGGAGTATGTGCCATGGGCTGATGAGAAAATGTATATTCTTTTGCTTTGGGATGGTATGTCTATTAATCCCATTGTTCTAGGGTTACATTTAAGTCCTTTGTATCTTTGTGTAGCTTCTGTTTAGAGGATCTGTCCAGATCTGTCAGAGGGGTGTTAAAGTCCCTAGATATTATGTTGTTAAGGGATATCATATTGCTCAGACCCTTCAAGGTATGTTTTAAAAATGTGGGACCATTTAAGTTGGGTACATAAATATTTAAAATTGACATGTCTTTTTGTTGTATTGTTCCTTTGCCCAGTATGATGTAACTGTCTTTGTCTATATTAACTTTAGTTTCTTTGAATCCACTTATATCTGAGAATAAAATTGCAACCCCTCCTTTCTCTTGATTTCTACTTGCTCAAAATATTTTTTTCCATCCCTTAACTCTGAGTCTTGATTTGTCCTTCAATGCTAAGTGTGTCTCCTGGAGACAACATATGGATGCTTGTGTTTATTTATCCAGTTAAATAGCCTGTGCCTCTTCAGTGGGGAATTCAATCCATTGACATTTATTGAGATTTTAGATAAGTGTGGTAGAATTTTATTCATCTTGTTATGAGAAAGTCTGTAATGTAGATTTATCCATTGTACCACTGTGGAAGCTAAGTTTTAGGCCTTTAGTTACAAGGTATTTACTTTGGTGGTGGTCCATTGTGGTGTTCAGTGTTGAGAATAGATCTAAGTATTTCCTATAGAGCTGGTCTTGTTGGGGTGAATTTCCCTAGTGCTTGTACACCTGCAAAAGATTCAATATTTCTGTAAATTTTGAATCTTAGTTTAGAAAGATACAGAATTCTGGATTAAATATTGTTTTGTTTAAAAATGTTGAAGGTGGGCTTGGCACCTGTAACTCAGCAGCTAGGTCACCAGCCACATATACCCAAGCTGGTGGGTTCAAGCCCAGCTTGGGCCTGGAAAACAACAATGACAACTACAACCAAAAAATAGCCAGGTGTTGTGGCAGGTACCTGTAGTCAGAGCTTGGGAAGCTGAGACAAGAGAATCGCTTAAGCCCAAGAGATGGAGATTGCTGTGAACTGTAACACCAAAATTCATGCTGACTCTGTGGACTCAACCAGTTATACCCTTCTGGTTGGTCAGGCATCTGGCATCTGTTAAAGCCAAATGCTGCTGCAAGTCCTGGATACAAAAACTATATGAGGTCTCCCTTTTGTCTTATTTTCATGTCCCTGAGTTTGCCTTATGACTGAGAGGGAATTCTCTCCTCAGTCTCTATCATCCAGGAGGGCATAGTTTGTCAGGAACATGTCAGGTGGCCAGTCAGAAAAGGATTTGGAGTCTGAGATATGTAAGATTCTAAGAAGTACACTGCTTGTACAGAATGTGACAAACTCTTGTCTATTTCTAAGAGTGAATTTTTAAGAATCTTGGAAACTTGCTTTTCTAGGAAGAGGTATTGGCTTAAACTACCCTCTCTATAAAGAGGTATTGGATTGAGTTGCTTTGGGAATAAATATACCATGGAGATTATTGGGCAAAATTTCTTATTCAAAACAATTGCCTTATTTATATTAATAGAGAAATTAGACTAAAAAAAGACACATAATGTTGTGACCAGCATTAAAAATTCTCTTGATGAAATTAAAGAACAAATGTCTAATCTAAAACAAAGTTAAAAATCCTTTGAACATTACCACAATAGGAATAGCAGCAGAGGCTACCTTGCTTCACAGTCAGATGTTTAAGGTTCTATGGCTTCATCTCAGCAGCCTAGGCTTAGTTCTCAGGTACGCAGTGAGCTCAGTTTGGTCTGGTATTTATGTAACTTCTGCAGAATTGTTGACTCTCTTCTTTCAGTGTACAGCTTTTGATTCACTGTACTTTGTGGGGAGATACGGGGCTTTACAACATTTCTGTCTAAATGTTCAGCTAAGAAGCTGAGACTTTAGGAAATAAGACTGGACAGAAATGTGGGACAAATTTAGTTTATGGCTAGGAAAACTTTCTTGGAGTCATTTTTGTGACTTTGAATCTCATAAAAAAATCTCCTCACCTCTTTGGAGACACCTCTTGCTTCTGCTTCCTGAAATAAGTTATATAACCTGGCTTAAGACTTAATGGTTTTAAGACATATTAAGTCTATCAGTATTAAAACATTCAAAAGCAAAAACATGAATTGTTTGATCCATTCATTCTCACTCTTTTCTACTCTTCGCTAATCATGGAGTCTTGGCTAATATGAGATGGCCAGCTGTTTAGATCATTTAAAGCAGTAAGGGTTAGGGGGAAAATCAGCATTAATCTGAAGTTCCACAGAGTCCTCCATTTATCACTCCCATTGCTCTATCCCTGTAAGATTCCAGAAAACTCTACTGGTTTCTTTATTTACTGATTCTCAGCTCCTGTTCTCAGAATGGAAAAATAGCCCTAGGTTATTTCTGCCCATCAGCAGCTCACCTCTGAAATGCTCCCACCTCTCTGAAATATTGCACTTTCTAATATTCCTTGGATTTGCAGTCATCTGATACCTTTAAATAAATTCCTTTGTAATTAGTTCAGTTTATCAATCTAGTTATTCTCAGTGGAAGTGATAACCTCCTGCAAACTATACCTTACTATCTAGAATGAAAGTTTTGAAGATATACTTAAAATTTTAATTTTACTTTAATTATTCTTGTACATTATGTTCACATACACATAGTTAATAGACAAATTTGTCACTTCATAGACAAATTTTCAGGAGTCTTTACTTCGCATAGAAGGAAAATAACAAATTTCACTTTATCTTCCTGTTAAAGGATAATCTATTTGGATGTCCCTTTCTATTATGATGTAGTGGCCAGGAAAATTATGGACATTTTTTCCTTGACTAACAAGAAATTATGGTCTCTGCCAATCTTAACACACTGTAGCAGAAAATTGATGCAATTAATACTTTTGAAGATCTCAGGATAATTCTTTTTTCTTATTTTTGAATTATTTTAGCATTCTTACCTCAAGATCTACTAACTAAAAAGCACATTTTTAAAAACAATACTTATATTGGTTAATTTGTGTTTCACTTTTGACACTGAATAAACATTTATTGGTTAAGTAGCATATGCCAGAAATAGTTTTAGAAAGTATTCAATGGTGAAGACGATAGGGGAATTTATTTTCTAGTGGGCAAGTTGGGCAAATAAAAGAATAATTATAACAAAGAGAGATAAGGGCTATGATATGGGTAAGCCAGGAAGGCAGGTTAACATAAAGGTATGTTTCCCTTCATTAATGCTAGATTTTATCTTCAGATTTATCACATAGGATAAAGCATAAAAACAATGAAACAGCTGTTTTTGGAGAAAATGTGACTATTTTCTGCAATTGGACAACTTCAGAAGATATTATGCAAATTACCTGGCAGAAGATCCAAGGTTCTTCGCCACTAAATATTGGCACTTATAGCAATAAATATGGAGAAAAGATTCTTCCACCATATGTAGACAGGCTACACTGCAAGACCATTGAACCCAATTCCTCATTCATAACTATTCGTGAAGTAACGTTTGAAGATGAAGCCTGCTACAGATGTCTGTTTAACGTGTTTCCATATGGCAGCCATGGAGGACAAATCTGCCTTAACATTTTAAGTATATAAATGTTTTCTGTATGGTCAAATTGCCGGGACAGAAATTTGGGGATGTGATCTTTTAAGGTTAGTGCCCAGAGAAAGAATATTAGATGGTGAAAAACTGTTGGAGATCATCTGGGCTAAGTGTTTTATTACACTAAGGGCAAAAAAAATGGAAGCCAGTGATGGTTCTGTAACTTGTCTATTTTCACACTGTGTAGGAACTGGGCATAGAATTTAGAACTTCTCTTTCTTTTAACTTGCTAATACTGCATTGCACTGGCTTTCTTCTAGTGGGAAAAATTCATTAATAGCATAAGGATTTTCTTATTATAGAACTAGGAAAAGAGAGGAAAAGGAAAAGAGACAGTAGACATGGAGAAAGAAAGAGGAACAATAAAGACTCTAGGATTTCCTGGTCTTCAAATGAAAGGTTTCAGTGATAGTGATAGTACCACCATATCCTTTCCTATGTTGCAATAAATGTAAACTGTTGGGGGTTTATATATAATGTAATTTTAAAGTTGAGTAAAATGTTGAAATACCAGTTCTTGCTCTCAAATTAAAGAACTTATACTTAGGTGCAAGGAATTATATTGTGAGCTTTTGTAAAATGTGAGAACTATCTGAGAGGGATATATTTTCAATATTTTGGCTTTGTATGAAAACTTGAAAAAGTCCAGTCTTTAGCAACACAGAAATCTGTTATGACATATATTTATTTCCGTATATTTATATACCATACATTTAATTTTGTTTCTCTTTTTCTGCCTCAGCTATATCTGAATTAAGAACTGAACTCCAATTCAATTCTGACACTGAAGATCTTCTTAGCTTTGTTTATTCAGCTGTGGGAAAACCTGCTCCTCAAATATCTCTTTTCCCTTCACAAGTCCTAATTAACCCGCCAAAGGAATTCTCTGCTCAGAATTCAAATGGCACGATAACCATCACTAAAACATGCACCATCTCTTTGGAAACTGTGAGGTCCCTCGGACTCCAGCACCTGATTGTGTACATGGATCATCCTCTAAGGAAGAAAGAGAAGATCGTTCCCCTGTCAATAAAACAAGAATGTAAGTAGAAGACATAAAGCAATAAAGGGAAATGTTTCTCTTTCTTTCAAATTTCCTACCAGAAGAGGTTGGATAAGTCATCTATTTTTGAAAATGTAAGTCAGTGTAATACACATGCATATTTAAATAATCAAATAATGAAAACAGCCTCTACCTTAGTCCTGTGCTCTAGAGAAACTATTCTTGTGTGGCAAATTTTTACCTGATTTCCCTTATATGGTTTCCCCTGAGTTACTTGCCGCTCATTCACAGCTTGCTCCACTTTTCCTCCACCCTTTCCATCCGATACAGTTTTTTTTTCTTTTTCTGCTTACCTCTGTAACCTTCAACAGCATTGCTGAGCCTGTTTCTTGTTTCATCCACCATAGAACATTTCTCTTAGCTGCCCACTTTTCTTTGCCTGCCTTCTTTCTATTCTATGTCAACTGTATTTATCTTCTGTTATAGAACAATTAAAAAGGATATGATTTCCTTATAGAATAATTCTAATAGTTGAAGCCAATAAATAGTATTTAAATAATTACTTTTACATTCTACCTAATACTCTTTTACAACTGGAGTATTTAGCCTTTACTTACTGTCAGTACTGATATTTTCAGGTTTTAATCCACCACATTACTGTTTGTTTTCTATTTCTCCTCTTACCTGTTTAATATTCTTTTCTCTCTCTTTTCTGTCATTTCAAATTATTTATTTTCATTTTCCTATTTATTAATTTGTTAGCTATATGTTCCATTATCCCCTTATCCTCCTTTTAGTGTTTGACTTGGAGATTATAACACATACTCTTTTTAAAAAATTTTATTTGTTTTTTAATAGACATAAAATAACTGTATGTATTTATGGAGTATATATTGATATTTTGACATATACAATGTCCAATGATTAGGTCAGAGCAATTAACATCTCCATCATTTCAAACATATATCATTTCTTTGTGTTGGGAACATTTAATATCCTCTCTTCTAGCTAATTGAAAATAAACACTAATGTTATCTATACTCATTGTATAGTTCAAAAGAATACCAGAACTCATTGCTTCATTTTTTTTTTTTTAAAGACAAAGTCCTTCTCTGTCACCCTGGGTAGAGTGCTGTGGCATCATAGCTCACAACTTCAAACTCTTGAGCTTGAGCAATCTTCTTACCTCAGCCTTCTGAGTAGCTGAGATAACAAGTGGGTGCCACAGTGCCTGACTAGTTTTTCTATTTTTAATAGAGATAGGGTCTTTCTCTTGCTTAGGCTGGTCTTGAACTCCTGGGCACAAATTATCCATTTGCCTCAGCCTCCCAGAGTGCTAGGATTACAGGTGTGAGCCACTGTGTCAGCCTTATTACTTCTATCTAGATGGAATTTTGTGTCCTTTAACAAATCTCTCCCTATCAGTTCTTATCCTTCTCTTCTCAGCTTGTAATAATCTCTGTCCTACTCATTACGTCCATGAGACCAACTGTTAGAGCTTCTGCTTATGAGTGAGTATGTGTGGTGCTTAATTTTCTGTCCCTGGCTTATTTTATTTAACTATTTAACACAATGTTCTCCAGGTTTATCCATGTTGCTATGAATGACAAGATTTCATTATTTATTATGGCTGAATAATATTCCATGGTGTGTATACATATATCACATTTTTTTTTAATCCATTCATCTGCTGATGGCCACTTGTGTTGATTCCATACCTTGGCTGTTGTGACAAGTGCTGCAATAAACACAGGAGAGCAGGTATCTCTTCATTATACTAATTTCCTTTCTTTGTATGTAGTATATATTCGAGTACAAATTATGCAAATGCAGAAATAGCTAAACAACCTTCACCATTCTCTAGTGTCAAAAAATAATTTATTCTCCCCTTCCAACTCAAGCAGGGATAAGACATTGGTGGCACATCTATAGTTCACAGCAAATGTGTTGCCACCCAACCAGGTGCATCTGCCTGCTGCCCAAGAAGAAGCCAATGCCCAGAGACAGCAGGGTTTATAGCTGAGAAAAAAGCTTATTCCTTATAGTGCTAAGTGGGGAGACAAACGGAATTTCTCAAACCCACCTCCCCAATAATTGGGGGTGCAGAGGTTTTAAAGACAGTTTGGTGGGTAGAGGGTTAGACAATCAAGATCTGCTAATTGGTTGGATTCAGGGCAAAACCATCTGTTTGGGTGTGTTAGCCAATCTACTGGAGTGAAGTTCCTTGGTGGGGGGGGTCAAGGCCAGTTGAGTCAGTTCTTTGGCCTGGGTGGGTTAGTCAATCCACTGGAATGTAGGACCTGAAAGACACCTCAAAAATAACCCCTAAGTTCCAAACATTTGGTGTTTTCTGTGGAGAAAAGTTAAGAATCTTTATAACTACCAGCTGTCCCCTCTAGAGTAGCAATTATAGAGAAACAAAAAAAGGGACAGTGATTATCATCAAGCAAATGAGGGGACACTGGCTGATTATTATCAGTATTTTAGCTAAACCTGTTCCTTCACAGAGTTTGGAGGCCCTTACTTAAGTTTTGACCTTGCACACTTTTACTAATTCATCAGGGTGGTTTCAAATACTGTAATTCCTTTATCCTCTAGCATAGACTTTTGGTGACTATCTTGCTACAGACTATAGCTCTTGAATATATTGGTGAACTATTAGGAGACACAAAGAAAGTATCTCAAACATCAAAGTATTCTCTTGGAATCCTAACAGTTTTTCCACATGTCCAGCTACCTTAGTTCTCTGTATGAGAAAAATATATGTATACATATTTCTGGCATGTCATGGAGCTTTAAACCATTCAGCTTATAGTGGTAGTGGTCTCATCTCTGCTCTTCTACATATCACATACTTTTAGTTTGAGCCTGATCATCCAAGGAATTTTAAGTTCTATACTTTGATCTTCATTTCTGGATGCTTTTTCAGGTTAGTGGGCTACATTTTTAGGCTTCAGGAAGTTAAGAAAAACATATACCTGTTCTACTGAAATGTTAACTTTTCTGTTAAGACTTTTTAACCCACATGTTTTCCCAAGACAAAATGAATTAGACATTGTCATCTCCCTCTCCATCTTCTTAATTACACTGAAACCTTAAGGCATAATTAGTTGGGGGTCTTTGTGGTTGTCCCACTTCAGATACCAAGCTGCATAAGGACAACTGTAATAAATTTCAGCATTAAATTGTATGGACTGATAAACATCACTTGGGCAAATCAAATAAGATTTACTTATGTAAAAGACACATAGGAAGTTCATAGAAAAAATATACAAAAATAAATCAGAAGCATCTCCCAAGAGAGCTATAAGTTTTTTTTCTGTGAAATCAACTTAATAACAAAATCAGTTAGATAATGTAACTAATACTAATCACACTGAGCTTGGTATTCATATTACAACACTCCAAATCATAGACTTTGTAATGAGATAGAGTGAAATATTTTCTTCCTTCAAAATATACATTGAGAAAGCAAGTAGCTTATTATAGGTTTTTTTTTTTTTTTTTTTTTTTTTTGAGAAAGACCCTCACTCTGTTGCCCAGGCTAGAGTGTCATGGGGTCAGCCTAGCTTATAGCAACTTCAAACTCTTGGGCTCAAGTGAAGCTCCTGATTCAGCCTCCTGCATAGCTGGGACTATAGGTGCCAACCACAACACTCAGCTAGTTTTTCTATTTTTTAGTAGAGGCAGGGTCTTGCTCTTGCTCTGGGTGGTCTCAAACTCATGAGCTCAAGCAGTCTGCCTGCTTTGGCCTCGGGTTTACAGGCAGGAGCCACTGTGCCCATTTCCAGTCTTACATGTTGATAATTTTCATAAAAATTCTGTGGTCAAGGTGGGGTGATACTATTAAATAATCTGCATTTAGTAAGCAGACCTGTTCTACTTTATTAACATGCTCTTACAGAATCTACATTTTTTGGTTTTCATAAACTCACAGAAATGGTGAGGGAAAAAATTCTCCATAATTTAGTCACATTAGTTCAAGAACCAAAATGCATCATTAGCCATCAATGATATTGAATCAAAGTTTGAATGTGTGAGGGAGGCATCACATCTCTTGGAATCCTAACAGTTTTTCCACATATCCAGCTACCTTAGTTCTGGGTGAAAAGTCCAGTATATAGTCTAGACGTAAGATAAATAGAATCTTGTGTCAGTTTAGAACATCGTATCAGTCTCTGAATTAAATAATCTCTGAATAATCTAAATAAAAGACAAACTGATTTATAGTACATGACGAGACTATTATAAAACACAATGTATTCAGGCCAGCACAGACTACCCTTCCATCATTTTCAGCCTCCCCAAACTAGCACAACCCAGCCAGAATACAGTCCTGAACTCCATGCGGTAGAATCAGAACAATAGGCAATTTCCCTTTGACTGCGGTGATGGTGTTAACAGGTCACAGGATCTGTCCTACTTGTGTGTTCTTGCATGTGATTGATAGTTGTATAATTTTGGGTTAACTATCTGTCTGCCCTCAGAACTTCTAGAGTATTTCTCCATTTTCGTTGACCATTTATTTTTTCCTGATGAGAAGTCTAATGTTAATCTGATTATTGTGATAACAGATCTTCTTGTATTTTCTCTTTAGTAATATAGCATGCTCTCTTTTTATTCTAGTGCAATATTTAATTTGTTTTATCCTTTAATGTGATGGACACTTATTGATTTTATTAAATCTTGAGACTCCTTCAATTTGGAATATTTTCTCATGTTGTATTATCCACAAATAAACCTTCAATTAGTGGGCCATTAAAACATCTAGATTTGAATTTTGTTTATTCTTCCTTTTTAATATTTATGTTTCCTTTTCTTTTCTTTATATCATCTGGGTGATATTCTAAAAATTATTTCAAGCAGTTTTTCCATTTAATCACTGTGAATCTTTGGGTAATTTTCTTAACATCACAGAAGCTCCATTTTTCCATCTGTACCTCACGACTATACTTACCCAATTAATGTAAATAGACCTTATTAAATCATATTGCTTAGGTATTTATTATTATTAGAAATTTGTGTTTTGCTATTATTGCTAAATCTTTGGAAATTCCATTTTAATAATATAGTCGTCAAGTGAGTATTTATATTTTGCTTAACAATTTTCCTATGATAAAAATTTAAATAGTTATATCTTTTTTCTTATTCTTGAGCATGATACAATAATATTAAATATTATGCATATTAATCTTTGAAGAACATGTAGGTACTCAAATACCATAAGATATTTTTAATAAAGCAGAATATAAATTATATAGTATCAATTTTAATGTCAATGAAGTAATGACAAATTAAAAGAGCCTTGCAGATTAATGGTACCAAGGTAGCTGTATAAAATAAGTATAGTCACAAAAAATATGTTTCTGATTTATGTTTTTCAGGTAACCCTGCTTCTCCTATTTATGTACTTATAGTCTGTACACTCGCTTTGTGTGTTTTATTTGTTCCCATCGGTCTCTATATTAAGTTGAGAAAGAAAAAGTAAGTTGTATTATTACCTGTTTGTGATAGAGAAGATAGATAAAACAGGGCTAGTTTCAATTATATATATATTAAAAATTCCAAACGCTCTGGCAAAATCTGTTTTGAAAAGAGTCATCTTAAAAAACTTATCCATATGCTTGGTAAGTTCTGCAATTCAAGGATGTATCCTTGTTAAAATAATAACTTTGCATGGGATTTTTATAAAGATAGGCTATTGATAACCATCTATGCTTTTGGTAAATTTAGTTTAACATTCTTCATGGAGGACGGATTTTTATAGGACAGAGCATATGGACTTCAGACAACCGGTGGAAGGGGGTCAACTGAGTGGTACAAAAGGCTGAGATTGAAAGCCTGAGAAATGCTTACCTGACAAATCTATGATGAGGTAAAAGCGATCTTACTTTACAGGACTAATGTAATTAACTGTGCATTCATTTATGGAACAAGCACTTCTTGGGTTCCTCTGCATCTCTATGTGTTGTTCTCAGTGTGAAAGAGACATCCACAAGAGATAAGTGTTCTGCCTTCAGGAGCTTATATCTTACCAGGAAAAAAAAAAAAACCATTATCTTAAACATTGTTATTGTTGTTAAATTTTAAGCCTTTTTAATTCTCTGAAGGCAAAAAGTGGAAACCTAATAATCACATGTATATGTAAAAATTAAAAAAAAAAAAGGTGATTGAAGGATAAAAGGAAATTAGAAAATGCCAGACAGTAATAAGTACTATGTAGAAAATAGAATGGTAAGATCGAAAGAGACTGTGTGGTGGTCTTTCTGAGGAGATGACACTTCAGGTACTAACTGAGTTCAGGAAAAATGGTGTGAGTGACATTCTTGGTGAAGAGTGTTCCAGACAAAAAGGAATGTTTAGGGCTTGGTGTGTTTCAAGAAAAAAGAGAAGGCCACTGTAACTGAAACAGTGCTTTGGAAATGGAGGAAGGAGACAGGTCAGGTAAGTCCGCAAGTGCAGGAAAGTATTGGGTTTTTTTATTAACTACAATATCAATCCATGGAACTGTTTAAAACATAGGAGCACAAAGATCTGATTTATATTTGAAAAAGATCGTTCTTGCTAGAATGGAGTTAAGGTTTCTTAGAAGTCACGAATAAGATTTTTAAAGAGACATAGTAGTCTAGATAAGAGTTGATAGTGGTCTGCGCTGGAATTGTAGCAATGGGGATGGAGGGATTAGGGATGAGTTTGAGATGACATGATTGGCTGAAGGAATTGTTGTGCGAAAAAAGTGAAATGGAAAAATTATCCTGATGATTATAAGCTTTTTGGCATTAAAGGAAGAAAACTTTTACAAATATGGAAATTAGAAGGAGAAGAAACTTTGGAGGGAGAATTAAGAGTTCTATTTTAGAGCAGACAGTTTGCTACGACATCATGGAAGGCGGCGGGGGCAGCGGCAACAAAACTACAGGAGGTTTGGCTGGGTTTTTTGGAGCTGGCGGAGCAGGTTACTCGCACGCGGATTTGGCTGGCGTCCCATTAACTGGCATGAACCCTCTGTCTCCTTATTTAAATGTGGATCCACGATATCTCGTGCAGGACACAGATGAGTTTATTTTACCAACTGGAGCTAATAAAACCCGGGGCAGATTTGAACTGGCCTTCTTTACCATTGGAGGATGTTGCATGACAGGGGCTGCATTTGGGGCAGTGAATGGTCTTCGGCTAGGATTGAAGGAAACTCAGAACATGGCCTGGTCCAAACCAAGAAATGTACAGATTTTGAATATGGTGACGAGGCAAGGGGCACTTTGGGCTAATACTCTAGGTTCTCTGGCTTGCTCTATAGTGCATTTGGTGTTATCATCGAGAAAACACGAGGTGCAGAAGATGACCTCAACACGGTAGCAGCTGGAACCATGACAGACATGTTGTATAAATGTACAGGTGGTCTCCGAGGGGTAGCACGAGGTGGTCTGGCACTATATAATAACTGGAAGCACATGAAAGGCTCCTTCCTCCAACAGTCACTCTGAAGATTTTGCCAGCTCATAGAGGACACTTCAGTAGTCATCCAGATCAATTTATAAGTCAGTCTGGAATTATTCTCTTCTACCTACAATTAATTTGAAAAATTGGAGATTCTGGTTTGCTGTGATGAAGATCATGGATGGTTGACCAGACTGGCACTCCTTCCAGCCAGTGGGTTGAAGCTAAAACCCTTTGGTGGCTCGTGGTTCTAGTCCTTACAGAAAGTCTTGTACTTAACTGTTCTCTCCTCCTTCCGAACTGGAAAACCACTCACTCCCAGAATTCAGGTCCTGCTTGTCAATACCACATCAGCAAGTCTGTTCATTTAATGATCAGAATGTAATGTTGCACTGTATTCTGAATAAAGGGTAAACATACAGAAAAAAAAAGAGTTCTATTTTAAATGTACTAATTTTGAAATGCCAAGTTTACATTCTAAGTGAATATGTTAATTGTCTTTATATATGAATATGAAAGATAATGACCAATGATATAAATTTGGGAGTATAGTAGATATGTTCTTCAAAGGGACAAGTCATAAATTATACAGAGTAGAAATAATATGCAATTTCTGTACTTGGAGTATTTTTATGCTGAACTAAACATTTGAAAAAATATTTTGTTCCATCTCTCAAGAGAATTCAAATCTAAATCTCCCACTCTTTATTCAAAGCATACTCTTACCACATACTGCCATGAGGGGGAGTGTTTGGGCTGTATTCATCTATGGTAATGTCATAATGGTGTGAGTGAGTGACTTATCTGATAGATAATGTCACTGTATCTCTAGGTCACAGGATATGTGTGAACACCCCAGGCTGGACAGCCTCATGAGAGAAGATCAAGCCACTTTCTTCTCTCCAACAGGTAATTGGTAGATATATGAATTTTTTTCTGTTATTGTGTATGCTTCAAATTTAAAAGTTAACCTTCCAAATTAAATCATTCATCTATCATAATTTAGCGGCAATTGTCATTTAAAAATGGATGAAAACAAAGATGTGTTTAAATATACAATCCAGGCTTGGCGCCTGTGGCTCAAGTGGCTAAGGTGCCAGCCACATACACCTAAGGTGGCGGGTTCGAATCCAGCCCGGACCCGCCAAACAACAATAATGGCTGCAACCAAAAAATAGCCGGGCATTGTGGTGGGCGCCTGTGGTCCCAGCTACTTGGGAGGCTGAGGCAGGAGACTCGCTTGAGCCCAGGAGTTGGAGGTTGCTGTGAGCAGTGAGGCCATGGCACTCTACCCAGGGGCTCAGCTTGAGGCTCTGTCTCAAAAATAAATAAATAAATAAATAAATAAACAATCCAGTTTTGTGAAATAGTGGTTTCAGATGAGATTCTATTAATATGAATGTCTTCGAATGTTTCTAATCATTCCCTGACTCAGGACACCTCCCACCATCAGCAAGTGAATGAGTGCTTTGGTTTGCATTACTTCTGATTATGAATAAGTCATCTATTTATTAGCCATTCAGGTTTTCCCTTCTGTGAAAGTCTTATCCACAAAGTAATTTCAGGTTGCTGTTCATATTTGCAGAATTTTTTTATATCTCAGATTCTTTACTTACTAGATACTGATTACTTCTTTCTATTTAGCATCACTCTATTAAATTTCTCAGTTACATCGTTAAGAAACATACATCTTTAGTACTTTAACATTATTATATACATCAATTTTTTAACCTACACCTTTGAGTTTGTGATATTATTTAAGCAAACTTCATCTAAGTTTGCAACAACATCCTCATATTTTTCTATTTCATGTTTAGGTCTTTAAGCCTAAGTATAGGATTGATACGTAGTCTCGATTTCTGTTGTACCATCCAGATTGTCAAGTATTGGCTACTATAAAATCTGTTCTTCCCTCACCAATGAGTTGTTTTCAACTCTTTCAGATAGAACTTTCGTTACCTTGGTTTTTTTTTTTTTTTTTTTTTTAGGTTTCCTCATAACTACATAGAGTTTTTATTATCATGGTCTTTTTGTTATGAATTAAAATTTATTAGGAAGAGATATCCCTTTTTTATTTTTTAAATTCGTACATCTATTCAAAAACACACAAAGGCTGCACACTCACATACACCACACACATGCACATGCAATCGTGGAATAAATTTATTAAGTTACTAAAAACATACAGCTGGAATTTTGGTTAGTCTTCCATTAATTTTATAGATTAATTTTTTGAAACATTGATATCTTTATAGCGTAATTGGCTCCACCCATAAATATGCTATCCATTTATTTGAGTCTTTCTGAATGACTTCCAGAAACACTTAAAAATTTTCCCTTTGTCAGAAAATTTTGTGTCATTTTTGCTTAAGTTAATTTCTTGGTACTTTTAATTTCTTCAATATAATTAATAGTACTTTATTTTTTAACAAAATTTTGTAGCTGGTTATTAGTGATTTAGGAGTGTTTCTGGACTTTTTAAGCTAACCCATATTTGGAGGCCTTGTTACCGTCTTTATTAATTCAGAGTTTTTTCATTGATGGTGATATTTCCCTTGCCTACACATTCATGTCCATGTCTAACTGTGAGTGTAACAGTTGTGGTTATCACTTATTTAACTCATAGGTCATTTAACTCATAAAAGTAATGTGAAGATCTTGAAAAAAAAATTTATGCTTGCAAATAAAAATGTCCAGAGTTTTCTGTTGCATTTAAGTCTTATTGTAAAACCTTTTTAAATGTTGGCATACCAGGGCTGTCCAAAATGTATCTAGCCATGCAACATGAAAAATAGACACATACATGGGCTGGATGCTTTCTGAACTTTTCTAACATACTTACCCACTTTTTCGCCCACACCATGCTGTGCTGTGCTACTTGGGAAGGTTGAATACTATATAATACCATTTACATGACAAGTAAGATTGTCAAGCAGAACAGTGATTGCAAGGGGCTTGCCAGAGAGGGAAGAAAGGGAGCTATTAGACAAAGGGTACAAAGTTTTACTTATGAAATTGAGTAAGTCCTAGAACTTTACCATACACTATAATGCCTGGTTTACCAATACCGTAACGTAGACTTAGTAATTTGCTGAGAGAGTAAATCTTATGCTAAATGTTCTTATCACTAATAATAATAAAGAGGGTGGGAGTAAACTTTTGTATGGAATAGATATGTTTATGATGTTTATGGCATAGATTGTGATGATGGTTCCACAGGAATATAAAACTTGAAGTTCTATGTAGGCATGAGTTGTTTAACAACTGTGATGCATTCTGAGAAATCGGTCATGAGATCATTTTGTCATTGTGCAAACATCATGGAGAGTCCTTACACAAACCTAAATGGTATACCCTATTGCTCCCAGGCCCCAAACCTGTATACCAATTTACTTTACTGAATGACGCAGGCAATTGTAGCACAATGGTAAGCATTTGTGTATTTAAACATAGAAAAGGTACAGTAAAATTACAACATTAAAATCTTTTTTTTTAGTCATCGCTGTGTACATTAATGCAGTCATGGGGTACAGTGTGTTGCTTTTATATGCAATTTGAAATGTTTTCATCAAACTGGTTAACATAGCCTTCATGGCATCCTCTTAGTTATTGTACAACATTGAAATCTTGTGGGACCACCAGAAACATCATTATGACCTGCATGACTTTACATTAAACATCTACAGCTTTTTGAATGTCAATCACACTTCCATAAAGTGAGGGGAAAAGGAGAAGGGAGAGAGAGGAAGGAAGGAAGGGAGAAGGGGAGGAGGGAGGGAGGCAGGGACTGATTGCGAGGATTGAGCATCCTTACAATAAAAGCTCAGTCCCAGCTCCTTGTCTTAGGATTGGGGGGGCAAAGCTGAAAAGGCTCCAGGAGGTACACTTCTTATTGATTTCTTTTTCTTTTTTTTATTTTTTTTAAAAAGCTAAGAACTCTGGAACTTGTTGAAATAAAAAGAAACCGCATCAGTAATGCAAGCAGAAGGAAACTCTTCAGTAAAGAAAACAACCGATCACATCATAAAAAACAAACTCATTCTAGAATTAATTGTTCAAATGTATAATTTGATTCCGGATTAAATAAATAAATATAAGTTTTTTTTTTTTTTAAGTGTCCACTGGTTGAATTCAACTGGAAAGCATTACCACTCCTTCAAATGGTAACCCAGTTATTTGCATAATTCATCTCCCCCACCTCATTTCCTCTCTCTCAGCCAGGTAACAGGAAAATGGAAAAAGTGATTTTTCGTTCCAAACACTTTCTCAGCATTTCCAATTACCGCCTCGGAATAGTTAAAAATATCTGAACATAGACAAAAATGAGTCCGAGCAGCATCCAGCGCCCTTTCTCGGATTCGCTAGGCAGCGCGTGCGGGGGCGGGGCGGGGCGGTGGGACCCAGGCGGCGGCCACCAGCCCGGCGGGCGACGCGGTGGGGGCAGGTGAAGTCCTCCTCTCAGGCTTGACAGAAGCAGCGGGGCTTTCAGGAGCGTGGTGCTAGGCTGGGTCAGGAGCAGGGATGGAAAGGCCGGTAAGTGGGGCCGGGCAAGGGCCGGAGGGAGCAGGGTGGACGCCGAGCCGGCGGCCCTGGGCGGCGCGGGGAAGGCGCGGCGCTTCGGCTGGGCTGGCTCTCGCAGTGTAGTCGGGAATTTGTCTGTGGTCTTGGTGGCAGCGCTTTTCTCTCACCCTTATCCTCCCTGAGAAGCGGACTGTGCCTTCCAAAGGGTGGCTTACGGTGCGTGGCGCCCCGGTTCTTCTCTCCTAGTCCCCGGCAAAGGATGCTCCCGATGCGGGCTCCCGACGCGCCTCCCCTGCTCCGGCGGCCGGCTGGGCTTGCCGGTTCCAGCTCCCAAGAGTAGAAAAGCACCTGTTTTAACCTGACCCAGAAATAAGGGGTGTGTGTGTGTGTGTGTGTGAGAGAGAGAGAGAGAGAGAGAGAGAGAGAGAGAGAGAGAGAGACACGCAGTATTGGCTCCGCGTTAGCACCAAAAACTGCGCTGGGGATGCACGGGGCTCTGAAGAGCTCCTTGGTTTGCTCGCTGATGCTCAGCCTCTTCCTCCCTCCTAGCTCTGGCCTTTGGAGACAATCAAAACGCTCTGTGCTCATGATTCTTTGAAGGGTGAAGACAGAAAGACAGACATTTTGTTTCTGAGATCTGTTTACATGATTAAAAAGAAAGGGAGGTTCATATATATTGTGTTGGTATAATTAGATAAAAATCCAAATACAATTAGTATTTCAAGACAGTTTTGTTCATATATAGTTTGTTGGCAAGACCACACAGCCAGTGATTTCGCTCTTTCTAAACAAAGGAGAATGGTGGCCTGCGAGCTAGGGTCTAGTAGTTGCTATTAATCTTCACAACTATCCTTACAGCAAGAAACGCTTACCTAATTTTACAAATAAACAAGAGAAAAGGTTAATTTTTCCATGTGACTACATGTGTTGCAATCAGGATATGCGCTTAGAAAGGTTTTGCAAAGGAAGAGGCATGCATAGGGGCAGTAAGGCTTTTACCAGGTGGGCAGTTAGCAGGTAAGACCCCGGCATTTGTGAACCGTCTTCTGCTTGGCAAGGGTTTTAAATGGCCATTTTTATTTTCATGATTGCCCTTGACTTGATTTTTTTTTCTTTTTGCTAATATTGGCATTTACTATATCTAAGTGCTTTAAATGCTAAGTTCTTATAATAACCTAATGAGATAACAGCAACATTTTTTTTAGTGGACATTTGTATTATCTTTATTCTAGGAGCTTTACATATACAATTTCATTTGGTCTTTTTAATCATGAGGTTGATACTATTCTTGTTCCTGAGTCCCAGAGAGGTAACAGTGATTTGCCCTAGCTCACTCATCTATCTCCATTTATGTTTTAGCCCAGGTCTACTCCCCATAAATAGAAATACCGTGGCTTTCAGATTGGTAGTTCTTTCAGTTGTTCTGTATGGACTTGAGGGAAAAAAACTGTATAAAACCAAAATGTGTCTATTTTAAAGAGCAGAGCCTTCCTGATTCCTTTGTCTTAGTCCCTGTGTTTTTGTTTAACATGGCTGGATCCCAGTCCGCAGACTGGGACGTGTCTGCTTGTCTGCTTCCTCTCTTAAAACACAGATTTTCCTCTGTGAGAGCTAATCCATTTTGTGTTCCTCATCACAGCCTCTGCTAGTGCCTATATCCCCATGTGAAAGAGAGAGAGGCACATAATGACTTTTAAAAATGACATGGAACTAGAATGCCTGTATCTGTCAACACAATTGACTTAACTGAAAATAAAACAAAATGTGTTAGGTACTAGCAGCAGAGCCTGAGTTTTACCTGTTTTCCTTTTTTTCTTCCCCTCCTGACTTTTCTACACAATTAGATATTCTATTGTGGCACACTCTCAATAATACTGAGAAAATTATTGAGTTCTTCTTTAGCCACCTCAAAACCAAAGTCTTGGTGGTGCCCATAGCACAGTGAATAGGGCGATGGCCACATACACCGAGGCTGGCGGGTTCGAGCCTGGCCCAGGCCTGCTAAACAAAGACAACTGCAACCAAAAAACAGCCAGGCGCTGTGGCAGGTGCCTGTAGTCCCAGCTACTCGGGAGGCTGAGGCAAGAGAATCGCATAAGCCCAGGAGTTTGAGCTTGCTGGGATGTCACAGCACTCTACCGAGGGTGACATAATGCAAGCATGTGGGAATGGGTGAGAGGAGGGGACGAGGTGAACAGGTGCTGTGTTCTGACAGTTGAATCATCTTAGATGTATGAAGATATGGGGAGAAGTCACAAGGAAGACATGCTCATGGTGTGGTTGGATATCAAGTTATAAAATCCATGAGCAAGACAAGAAAGCACTCAGGCAGGGAGTAGCACTGGAGATGGACCACAGGAAAGGGAGATGTCATTACCTCCAAGAGTATCCATCCCAAAACATTCACCAGGAACACTGTGAGGGAGTCTCTCCATCTCTGGCAGGTGTAGTGAATGCTGTAGAAGTGCCCTTTTAGAGTAGGTTAATCTCTGGCATGGTGCTCAATGCCAGGCCTTCACCCAGATTGACAGCTCTGATGCTCACATGCACAACCACCTCCAGGACTATATAAGCTGGCCCCAGGAAAGCTGAGGCGAGACTGGTCCCAATGTTCACCACTTTCTTAATCCCAAACCACAGACTCTGACCAGGACAATTAAGACTCCTCTCCTTACAGCTATACCCAGGGGAAAGACCACAGTCAATGATTATCAGGTAATTGTCTAGTCCTACCTATGAAGGGACTTGGTTAGTGACTTCTTCTGCTAAAGGAGAAATGAAGCTGATAGAATGATATCAATGTTTATGAAACACCTATTGGTTAAAACTGGAAAGTTTAAGCTGACATAATGAGATTAAGGTTTGTGAAATACCTATCTGGTTTGGCTCTTCCTCTTTAATATATCTCTCATTAAGTTAAAGTCATGGCTATTTCCCAAGTGAAGGAAAGGGCGTGCATTAAACAGGATTAACGAATCCATAGAGGAGGGAGGAGGGAGGATATTAGAATCAGGGTGGTCCTACTGGACAGGAAAAGGAAAGAGAAATGCTTATGGCAAATAAAAGAGGAGATATTTAGATCTTCAAAATTTAGATCTTCAATATTCACTCAACCCTTGCTCATAAGTCTATAGGAAGAAGAATGTCATAAAACAATCGAAATCTCAGAAAAATTGAAGGGCAAACTGAAAGATTCAGATTAGAGTGTTGGGGAAAATAAACTTTAACCGTGAACTTACTATATCCTAAAGGGCTCAGCTAAGGCAAATATTGAGAAGGAGTTGATTCGGATTCCTGCAGGTGGAATGCTGTGCACTGAAATCCTATGTGTCTGGGGAGAGGGATGAAGTGAAGGATGACTTGAGTACCTGGGAGATAAAAGAAGAGAAACTGTTTTGGGGAAAATTATGATGAATTTGGTGTTATTCATAACTTCATTCATTCATTTATTCATTCTATTCATTTAACTGAGAGTCTTCTAAGCAGAAAGAAAGCATATATAAACACGTATGTAGGAACTAAAGCAGGAAGAGCTTGGTGATTTCAAGCCATTGAAAGGAGATGGTGAGGTGGAGCTTGGTGTGCACAGAGGACAACATAGTTACGTGAGATTTGAGAGTGTGTTTGAGGTGCTGAGCTGCAGGGAGTGGGAAATGGGGGCCTAGAACTCTGGTAAGGCATCAGGTTGGGACAGGCTTTATTACTAATACAGCTTCTAGATAGTTACTTGGTGGCTTTCAGAGATTGCTTGACTCTGTGGAAATCTGGCTAAATATTTCCCAAATTACATCTTCAAAACTGAATTCAACATACTCTTCCAAGGCAGTGAAACAGAGACTGCTTTGTGCATGGCACTGTGGGTAATCCCTCACAATAGTGGTTTGCTCATAGGCAGTAAGAATATAATTCTTTTTTTTTTTTTTTTTGCAGTTTTTGGCCGGGGCTGGGTTTGAACTTGCCACCTCTGGCCTATGGGGCCAGCGCCCCACTCCTTTGAGCCACAGGCACCGCCCAGTAAGAATATAATTCTATACTGATGTATCCAAATTTCAAAATCAACAATACTCTATACATAGAGGAAGCAAGCTGGTGTAATGGTTATGAAATGGGAAGTCAGACTGCCTGGGTTTAAAACCTGTCTCTATCACTTCATAGCTCTGGACTTTGCCCAAGTTACTTACCATCTCTATGCCTTATATTCTTCATTTTGAAAATTAAAGTCCTTGAAATGCCCTATTAAAGAAGAAAAAGCTGATAATAATAATGCTTCCTTCATAGGATTAAGTGAAATATTAGATGAAATAATTTATGTCACGTGCTAAGAACAGTGGCTGGTACACAATAAATGTTCAGTAATAACCTTGGTAGTTTAGTTATTTTATATAAAATATAACTTGGGATATTCTTTTGATGCAGTATCTGGTGTGGTTTTTTTTTATTTCAGTAGTTTATTTTTGTCCTCTGGCCTTTCAATTTAGACAGCCGAGCACCCACTCACTGCCTTAGAGGAGAAATACCACGACAGAAAAAGCAGAAAGGATCTCTTAGTTTTGGAAGCCAAAGTTTTACAATAGCAAGAGTGTAGGCATTTGAGTTTCAGAAGACTGAATGCTGAAAGACCGAGGATATGATGTTCATTCTAGAAAGAGTTGATTGGAAGAAAGCAAGCTGATGGAGGAACAAGCTTTTCTAACCCTAAGGAAAATAAATATTTTCTAGGCTGGGAGAGCAAAGAACTGCCTGATGTAGACGCTCAGATACCAGTTTGTGTCCTGAAAAAAAGGCTCTGTGCCTGGTTACCTGAAGTGGGGAGTTCAGGGGAGTGGAAAATAAAACCTGCCAGTAGTTGCTGAGAAGCAAGAAAAGGAAGTCCCCATGCATCACTTCCCTGGGAAAGACTGGGAAGCAGCATCCGGTTCATCATGGTAAGGGAATGGTAAAACTGAGATGGGCAGATACGTGGGAGTTTAGGCAGAGGGCTTTGTAGACTTTCCCTTCACTCAGCACAGGCAGAATCTAAGGGCAGGCTGGGAGAACACAAGAGAACACCAGCTCACTTTTTAAGTGATGACTTGGAGGGAACACAAATCATCTTAGTGAATGCCAAGTAAATAGATGGTCGTGACCAATGATAAGTAGCCCCATACCACAGGCTGGCATTATGTAAGCCCCCAGGATTATAGATGCAATACCAGAGCTCAGAACAATTGTTGGGGTGGTGGGAGACCGAATTAAAGATTATACAACATTGATTGAAATTAAGCTTGGCCTTTTTCTATCCAGTTGGAATGGTAACATGAAATAAAAATAAATCTTATTGAAAGAAAAATAGAAAACACTTTCTTACATATCTCTAACATAGAGAAATATAGGACACAAGGGAAAATATAGGGAACAGTTACATTGCTTGCTCATGCCCCTGAGAATGAACATACCTGTAGACCAAATGAATGGATCCATGGAGCTACTGCAAAGAGAAATTGCCTTCTCATTTTATAGCAAGATAATGGCCAGAATAACAGTTCCTTAAATTCCACCATGGTTTATAAGAAGGCCAAAGGTTTATGTCCAGGGACATGAACATAAAATAATAAACAAAAAAATCAAAGCCAGTTCTGGGTTTTAAAAGGTACAATTTATAGAAAATGAGCAGCATTTGCAAAAATATCCACCTCAGTGAAATTCAAGGCAACCACATACTGTTTCTGGAAAGTGGGTACCCACCAAGTTAGATTTTTAATACTAATTTAATGGATTCTGTGGGTGGCGAATGCTATGCCTAACATATGTATTCCCTATTTTTTCTATATTTATGTAAGTTAGCTTGGCTTTCCCTAGTGATGCTGTCTCTGTGAGGCCTTGCTCTTAGCAATGGTGGCTTTAGGAGCAAGGCCTCAAATTGCTAGGGATTGCTATCATGAAGGAGCCACACTGCTGCTTTTCCCTTCCCACATCCTGAGCATACTGTTATTTCTTCCCTATATAGCCTCTGGTTCTGCTCCCACAAAACTAAAGTTTCTGCTGGTAGAAACTTACCTCGAAATTCCCTGAAGCTTCCTTGGCTTTGTCCAAATCCAAACCCCCATTTCTGTACTTTGCTTTCTGTCTTCAGGTGTTCAGGAGGCTCTTCTGTCATCTGTCTACCTACAGCCTGATTTGGGGGATGACAGCAGTGCTGCTGTGCACAGCACAAGGTAAAGATACTCAGTTCCCCTGCTCAGGATCCAGCCAACACAATTATCAGAGTGGAGACCTTTGAACACCATTGTTTGTGCTATGCTGGTTCCATTTGTCTGCATGAATTACTCAAATATAATTTGCCTGGAGGAGTGGGAGTGGTTCTTTCCGATTTCCACATTTTGTTTTCAAAGTAGAACACTTTGATATTTCGAAGCTGTTTCTGTAGATGAATCAAGCTCATAAAAAAGAGTCTCTCTAAAATCTCATTTTTTGACTCGGCGCCTGTAGCACAGTGGTTACAGTGCCAGCCACATACACCCAGGCTGGTGGGTTCGAATGCAGCCCAGGCCAGCTAAGCAACAAGGACAATTGCAAAAAAAATAGCTGGGGGTTATGGCAGCACCTGTGGTCCCAGCTACTTGGGAGACTGAGGCAAGAGAATCGCTTAGGTCCAAGAGTTTGAGGTTGGTGTGAGCTGTGATGCCATGGCACTCTACCTAGGATGACATAGGGAAACACTGTCTCGAAAAAAATAAATAAATAAAAATAAAATGTCATCTTTTAAAAACGTATTAAATTGAAAAACTTTTAAAAATAATAATTTCCTGTGTTTGTAAGGCTATGGGAATACTTGGAAGGAGTATGAATACAATCTTTTTGAAAGGTTATCTGGCAGTAAGCCTTAAGATTGGTTGTATATCCAACCAATATGAAAAATGTAGAAAACAATGAAATATGGAGGTTATTGTAGGTTGACATTGTCCAGAAAATGCGGCTATCTCATTTACTTTATCTGCTGGATTTCCTATTTCTTCCTCCTCTGGTTCATGGCCGGCTACACCCTGTGTGGCCAATTTCTCACTTTCAGGCTGGTGTTAATCAACATCAGCTGAGGCTGAGGAATGCTGGCAAAGAATGAGTGCGGGCTTCATGCCCACCTGCAACCTTGGTCCACAGGGTTTCTGTAGTGTTTACGAACTGACTAGAGGAATCAAAATTGAAGTTCCTATCAACAGCAAAGAATTGTAAACTTACCACTAAATGATTATTCCAAAGTCAAAAGGAAAAAAAAAAATCATCCAACAGCTGAATTCTCTAGTTTTGATCTCTTTTCCACTCCTCATTCTAAAAGCAAAAATTTCTTTAAGTTTCTTCTCTGCAAAATCACAACAAACTTTAGCAAACCTCAACCTTAGCAACAGGCATTGCCTCCCCAAACTTGATTATTAAATCTCAAATTATACAACACACAGGGGTTCCGGTTGGTATTTGTTGCTATGCCCATCTCTTCATCCCTGATATTGTTGGGAGCCATTTGTGATTTGTGTAGTCTTGTTTGTTTTTTCTACTTATACTTGCCAACATTTTGTCTATATTATTTGCCTTAAAAAACAAATTTTAGTGTTTCTAATCAAGTCTGCATTTTGGATTCCATTTTATCAATTGTTGTTTTTATCTTTAGTCACATACCAAAAGAGGGGTCAGGAACTAACCCCACTGGAGGAGTTTTCACACATCTAGTACAGCCAGACAACAAACCTTGGTGGAGTCAGTCCCTGACCCCCATCTCTTATCTCCTATTGGCATGCCATTGTTTAATTCACTCTTAATTTTTAGAAGGGGGAGTAGGAGCTTTAAAAGTAAGTATGGATTCACTTTACAATGTCTCTTGTTTCCTATTAGACGTAGTTAGAATTAAATATGTCCCCCTGAAAACTACTTCACCCATTTTTGCAAATTTCTAGCATTTTATGCAGTCATTGCAATTCACTTCTAATAATTTGTGATTTTTATTGCAATTTCTTGTATATGTAAGAGTTAAAAGAAGAATGTAAAATTCTAATTTTATTGCATTGTGGACAGTATGTAAGGCCATAGGGCAGCAACTTTTCTGTAGACTATTTTAAATTCAATTTGGGGGAATGCTATATGTGTGTTTTAAAAAATTATGCATTTTTTCTTTGAGTAAGGTGTACATATATATATATCTCAGTTCATAAATGAGCATATATGCACATATAGAAAGTATATTTAGTATGTATAAACATGTTAAGTATTTATATTAAGTATATGAAGGATATATAAATATATATTGTTTTCAAACTTTCTACATCCTTATATTTGACTTTTTTGCTGTAATTTTTTATTATAAAGAGTGCCAAAAAATATACCCACATTTAAGAAAGGGAAAATAGTATTAAAATTGTTGTAAGTCATGTTTGACTTCTGCAATTATAAGAGGTGTTCAAACATGACTTGTTTTCCTCTTTCCTTATCAGTATATATTATTACAATTTTCACACAGTTTTTCCTTGCTTAAAATGTGTATACATTTTGTCCAGCACCTGAAGATTCTGGAGAAGTATAGAAAACTCCTATTATTATTTTGAATTTATAAAGTTTTCTTTCAAATTCTATTAGTTTTTGCTCTATGTATGTCAAAGCTATGTTGTTAGGTACATGAAGGTTCATGATTAATACATCTTATTTTATAGTGCTCCTTTTATCATTTTGAAAAATACTTTTTTCTGCTTAACAGCACTTTATCTTTCCTTCTCTTTTTTCTCTTCTTTTAGATATCCTATTAACTGATGTCAGAACATTTAAATCTATTTCTTAAATTTTCTTTAATCCCTTTCCCATTCTTATCCCTTTCTGCTACATTTTAGAAGAATTTCATGGTCTGCTCTTCCTGCTTACTAATTTGCTCTTTACTGGTATATATTCTTCTAAGTCAGCCA
>NW_003852517.1:1886837-1975598 GCF_000181295.1 Otolemur garnettii
TGGCTATTTTTTGTTGCAGTTTGACCGGGCTGGGTTTGAACCCACCACCCTTGGTATATGGGGCTGGCGCCCTACTCACTGAGCCACAGGCATGGCTCCTTTCTCACTTTTTACATCTCACATTGCTACTATTTATAATGTTGGCTTTTATTATACTCAGTATATATCACATTTATTCATGTCAAAGTGTTTACTGATTTAAGACACCTTTATTCATTTGGTATGAGTTATTCAGCTTGTGTTCATTGCTCTTTTTTCATTTGTTAGCTTTCTCAAATGTTTGCCTATTTGTTTATTGAGATTTCCCATTAAATCATCTATCATAGTGTGACTAGATAGTGTTTGGAGAAGAGAAGAAATTATTACCACAGCATTTAGTGAAAATGAGAGATGTGTGGGTTGTCATTTGGATGTCAAAGTTTCAAAATCCTCTTTGGTACTGACAGCCTCCCAAAGTATTGTCCTGCATATCTCTCTACCTCCTGTTCCTATAACTCTGCTTCCTGGAGGCACACACCTCTGTGCTTCCCCTGTCCTTTGTAGGGCATATGGGGTGTGTGTGTGTGTGTGGAGTGTGAAGTACTCCTCCATTTTCTTTACTTAAACTGATCACTCTGCCTGTAGTCCTTGGCTCTTTCTTACTCTTGGTTTCTACCTCTCCAAATATAACACACTTGGCAATGCTGCTACCCTGTCTGGCAGTTTCCATGTTCAATTTCATTCTACCTATTTACAAGCTTACAGAGATTCTTCAAAATTTCTGGTAACTGAGAATTTGCATTCTTGTTTTTCTACTCTGCCACTATCCTTTACTAAAGTAAAACAAACCTATTTAAACCTATACTTCTCCAGCAACATGTAGGAATCTCAATAACATGTTCTTTTCTTTGCATTTTTCTCTTTTTAAAAAATAATTGACTTTGAACATACATTATGCTTGTAATCAGAAAAAAGTGTATATGTGTGTGTGCATATTAAAGTTTTGAAATATAAATGTTCTTTTATGATTCCATGGTGAAAGTGGTGACCCAGGATAAAACAGAGAGGCTGAACACTCCTGCTTCCTTAAGATGCTCTGTGAAAACTTCTGAGGAAATCTTGATTGTGACCTGGCAAAAAAAGACGGCTATAATCCCAGACAACATGGCCACCTACAGCAAGATACATGGGGTTGTAGTCCAGCCTTACTATAAAAGCAGGATGACCATCACCGAGCTGGAACTCGAAAACTCAACCATCACCTTCTGGAATACCACCCTGGAGGATGAAGGGTGTTACCTGTGTCTCTTCAATACCTTTGGTGCTGGGATAATTTCAGGAAGAACCTGCCTCACCCTTTATGGTGAGAATCTTGGAATATATTGTCTCTGTCTGGAAATAGTATTATTAATAATGTTTGTAGTACTTAGTTATTCAGGGTCCTAATCATAAAAATCATTGTGAGAAGATATGACCTTTCATGTTACTGTTATTTGCAGAGTTCATTGGGGCTACATTGATTTCTTTGGTTTGAGATAATCTTTTCTCTAGGGTAATCCTGCAGTCAACAAGAGTAAATTGAGGACAATGGTGAGGGCAAAGCATTCTCCATATGCAGTGATGTGATTCAGATCTGGCTTTGCCATTAGCAATAACATGACCCTCTCCAGTCACTGCACTGATGTTTCTTGGTCTGGACAATGAGTGTGAAATAAGTCATTCCAAGAGTTCCTTACACCTTTAATGTTTTGGATCTGAGGACAGAGCCAGATTGGGCTAACATGGAGCCAGGTGTGGTGATCCTTCTCATTTTGCATCAGGGAAGCTCTGTGAAGATTATTAATAAGGGCACATACAACAGAGGCTTTTCATACCTAAAATGGTGCCAAGTAGAAATATAACTAGATAATAAGCATTCTTTTAAAATCCAAGAGGCGCTTGGTCTGATGAGATTCCTTTCCTCTTAACTAACACGTAGCTGAGATGAAAGGTTGGAAAGTAGGAATAATGAGTAACTTTGGAGCGTTGCATACTTTCTGGTGGTTTAAGGAGTGAGAAGACAAACTTAGGGCTGTTAATGAAGATTACAGTAAGTGTTTAAGCATTCCTGGAATTCTGGTTATGGGGGAAGAGGAGGCTTAGTAGATAAGAATGCAAGGGAGATCTGACAATTCCAAAGGAAGTTTTTTCACTTATTTTGTCTCTGATGATTAGTCCTCTCTGCAGAAGCTTATCATTCATTCTTTCTGTGTCTGCCTTTCTGTCTCCTTCCCCCCTCCCTTTTCTCTCTCTCCCTCTCCCTTCCTTCTTCCTATCTCATTTTTCTCTTTTTCCTTATGTCATATTTTTCTCATTTCTGTTCCTTTTTTCCCTCTTCCTCTTTTTCTTTCTCATATTTGCCTTCCTTTACCCATAATCTTTTGCATTTTTTCCCCTAAAAACTAGACGACTCTGAGCCTTCAAGCAAGTAATCCTGCTTTCATCCACACACATCCTTTCCAGCCACACCTTACAGCTTTCATCTAAACTGATCTTGGATACACCAGAGGACCCTGCCACCGGGTCTGGTCACATAAACCACATTCATCTTCTTTCACATCTCTCTTCCTTCATGCTTGTTGAATTTATTAATCTGTGTGCTTTTTGGAAAGAGCCACAGTTCTATGGCCTTGCTTGTCCCAGCCCATTGCCTTCCCCCAACCTCTTGAATGTAGTTATAAGCACAGACCAAGCACTGGTTTAGCACTGCCCTTTAATTATTTTGTGTGCTCCAAAGACAACCACAGAAAGGCAAGTCTGTATTTGCTTGGTAGAGAAAAACTCAAGTTTCTGGAAAAGCTCAAAAAATGAACTCATTAGTCAGGAGATTTTTAAAAGGAAGCAGGTTACAACTGGCCTGAGAATAATATGTCTGTTTCTCATAAACTAGTTATTTTTTATTAACTCTAACAGGTGATCTCTAAGGCTCTTTCAACTATCATTTAAAGTTTTTTTTCTGGTTATTAGCTGTGAATTCCTAATTTGTATACTATATAGCTCTTCCATAAAGGGATTTCTGAGTTTTCTCTATACATCCCATTTAGTGATCCAGCTCCAAGCAGAAAACGGCTTTCTCTCCCCGGCAGCGCCTCTGGGCTCTCAGTTCTGAGGTTCCACGGTGCTCGTGTTAGGTGTAGACTGTATCTGTGGCGGTGCTGGTTGAGAGTTATTGTCAAGCCCTTTTAGAGGAATATTCAGAAGGAGGCAGAGATGCTGCATTGCCCATGGAAGTAGAAAACAGAATAATTAGGCTTTGGACATTTTGGGAGAGAAGAGCATCATCTGACTTCTCAATCTCCCCTGTCCAGCCCATCCTGCCAGAGACAAGTTACAGAGAGGGTCTTTCTTATCATGGGTTTGAACAAGGCCAGTCTCCATCCTGTAATTCAGAGAATCAGACACAGGAAGAAACTGGGAAGTCCTTGGTTTGGGTGGGGTATGCCACCTTATTTTGCTGGTCCCCACTGTCTTCCTGTAAGGCTCTTTCATCTCTCTGAGGAAAATGCAGGATTCAGACCAAGTACTTAACGGATAACAGATCCTTTTTTAAAATTTTTGTCCCAGTACAGCCCACAGTATTCCTCCACTACGAATTATCGGAAGACCACCTAAATATCACTTGCTCTGCCACTGCCCGCCCAGCCCCTGTGATCTCCTGGAAATTCCTTGAACCAGGGATTGAAAATAATACTGAGGTTCTGACTCACCCAAATGGGACGACGTCTGTTACCAGTGTCCTTCACATCAAAGACCCTAAGACTCAGGTGGGGAAGGAGGTGGTCTGCCAGGTGCTGCACCTCGGGAATGTGACTGAGTTCAAGGAAACTGTGAGCAAAGGTAAGAGAAGGCGAGCAAGGACAACTGGGGTTGCGTCTGTGTACACACACCTGGAAGGAGATAAATGTCCCCCAGGGAATGGGATATTTGTCCCCTACTTCAGTCTCTTAGTAAAGGAGGTTGGTAGGGAGAGAACGAGGTAAGAAAGGAAGGAAAATCAGGGGAGGAAGCAAATAAAGCAGGTTTTACTTTGGTAAATGTGATACATTGCCCACACATCAAATGCTGGTGCTGGGATCCATCCATTCATGTATTTCTTTCATTCTACGAACATTTACTGAGTGTCTATTATATGCCAGACTTTGGGGCAAACATGAAAATCACATCAGTTGGCAAGACCCTGTTCCTGCACTCAGAAAGTTTCTAGTCTACTAGGGAACACGGAGAAGCAGCTTGGCAATTGTAGAAGTACACGTTAAATGCTTCAGTAAAAAATTTACAGTGCATCATAGGAGGACTGATGGTGCGGATGAGGGGTATGAGCTAAATATGGAGGTGGGGAGATCGGGAGGATTTCCTGGAAGAAGTGACATCTACAATGAAAACTTTGCATTATCTACATTGCAAGGAAGGGGACAATGTCAAATATTTTCCTCCTCATTTTAAAACAAACTCCTCCCATCCAAGTCTCCTTTTCTTCCTTGTGTTTGAGCTGCTGTCTTTGGCTTTCATGGACACAAGAGATGAGAATTATGGGTGGGAAAATGAAGGAAGCAGTGCTTTTAGAAACAAGAAGTTTTAGCAGAAACAACCAGTTTTCTTTCTCCATGTAGTTTTGAAGCGCTAACTCTGGATGAAATGCTCAGTAATAACCTAAAAACTATTAACTGCTCTTTGAAGGGGGGACATTTGGAACAGTAAAACCTGGGAAAGCTTTCCTCTTACCTCTTGGGTGATGTGGCCGCTAAGGAATGTCTCTTGTGGGCATGTCTGGGGTCACTGAAAACCCAGACTAATCAAAAAGGGGATTAGGTAAATTTGATCAAAAAGATTTGCAGTCTTGGAATTGAAAATCTGTGAAGAGATCTGCAGATCCAGCCACTGCAAATGGTAAATTTTCCTAGAAAACAAAAACCTGAAATAGAACGTGTCTTCTTTTCCAAGAATGCCAAATTTGATAGATCACTTAAAATGTTTACATGCCGTTTGGATGGTGGTTATTCATCCTATAAACATGTACTAAAAATCTGCCAAGCTGAAAGCATTGTGTCAAGCCCTGGAATTATAGAAATTAGACCAATCCCTGTCTGAAGGTACTTGTTTAAACTGGGATGTGACAAATCCCATTATGGAGTACGGAGAAACTGCTGGATCCTCCCAAATCAAGGAGGTCATCCTTTGCCTTTCTATTGCCAAGTGACACCAAAGAGTTGACATTTGGGCTGAGTTGCATTTATTGACTACTGAAAAGAGATTTAATCACAAAGGCATAGACTAGAAGAAATTCAATAAAAAACATTGAGATGAGTTATTTCTTGGGGTTAAAGTCATGAGATTCATGATTTTCTCCTTTATACATCTCTATATCTTCCTCAATAAAATATGTATTATTCAATGGACAATATGACAAATAATTTGTGCTTTGGAAGTAAACAGGCTTTTGACTAAGTCTTGACTCTCTCATGATCTTACTTAACTTTTCTGAACCTCAATTTTTTTTAAATCTGTCAGATAATCCTACCTAACTCTTTGAATGTTTTGAGGATTAAATGAGATAACACATCCAAAGCTTTTACTAGATAGTAACCAGATAAAGCATATTAGCTGTTACTAATATCTAAATGTTATCAAAATCCTAAGCAGTCATGAATATAGACTTCCATGTGTATGTATTTAAGGATAATTTTAATTTAGAGCACAACTCCAGTAACAACTTATCATAACTACTGCTTTATCACTTTGGGCCTCAATTTATCTTCTTGTGACTTCGTTTTTCTTTTTCTTTCTTCAGGATCCACAGGCTTTTGGTTCTCAGTTCCTCTAATGCTAAGCATTGTTTCCCTGATTACTCTTCTGGTCTTAATCTCAATTTTATTATACTGGAAACATCACCGGAATCAGGACTGAGGTAAGTCATCACAGGGAGTACAAAAAATGACACAGGTTACATGATTTTTTAAATGACAATTTCTGGGTCCTTTGAAGACATAAATAAGGAAATGACAACAATGTGTTTTGTTCCTTGTTTCCAAAATAACATAAATGTTTTAAAATGCTTTAGGGTCATTGTCTTGCAATTGGATGTTATTGCTTTCCATTTGCTAAGATGGTTTAAAAGCTAATTATTTCATAAGTTGAGAATAAGGGTTAATGAGAAGAAATGAGAAAAATGTTTATCCAAACACAATGGAATCATTTGATGGCAGAACCGAACAAAGAAGTCTGGCACCCATGTAGGGTCCTTTCCATTAATGAGAAGAAAAATATATTCTCTTTTTACAGCATTCCACACACCACCTGCCCATATAAGAGACTGTAAGTTTCTCAATTATGGTCACTAATTGGGTAGCCCTTTCTGTATTGTAGCCCCATGATGTCTCAAACATGGTGTCACTAACACATGCAGGTGATCCTTCCTTACAGTAACTGTCTTGTCATTCTGCCCTTCTAGACTGTAAATCTTCTCTTTATCCTTCACACTATCTATTATAGCCTCTTTTATATACCAGGTGCTCAATAAATGTCAATTTATTTATTGAATGAATGAATGAGTGAATGGAAAGATGGATAGATTTTTCAAAGTGATTTTTTTCAACTCCCTTTCTCCAATTATAAATTCAGTGCCTCATAAATGCCAGTCTAAAAGAATATGAGGCATAATAAAACAAGAAACACCATGAAATAAGAGAGATGAGCTACAATAAAGAGAGAGAGAAGTGAATTTCTTCAATTTTTGAAGACAGCACACAATTTACTAAAGCAGCAGGAAGCTGCAATGTACTTTATGTGTAATGGGAACTCCCTAGGGCCTGGGGTAACATGGAAGTTTCCTCCATCTCAGATGGCTGAAGGATAGGAGGTGTCAGAGAAGATGAAGTATTGGCTTTGGTAGTTATTTTGAATTTTGTGAATTTTGAATCCCCAATTTTGAGCTTTGCAAGATTTTTGAATTTCTCTCAAATGCCACTCTTTCCCCCTACATCTTTCATATTTTAAGTCTTTTGACCACTTTATTTTGCATAAGCCTCATCAGATTAGTTCTTATAAATTTGTAATACAAGCAACAATCTTCATTGTCAGTGGCCTTTTTGCAAAAGTGGGTAAAGGTACTTGTCTGTTCAGGAGAAGAGATTGCAAATCAGACAATCTGATTTCACATATATATAAGCCCATAGAACCCATGAGCTCTCATGCAGGATGTCAGAGTTGGAAGTCTATTTGATTCTATTTTATCTAAACATTTCACTTTTCCAGTTAGGAAAGTGAATCCCAGAGAATGAAGCTGATGTTCACACAGCTTCTTAAGAACAGGTTAAAGCTAAGAACACTGGTCTCTGGACCTCTGCCCTGCTGTCCTTCTAATCTGTACAGATAGAAGCCCTAGAGCCCAGACATGAAAGGAGCTATCATTATGGATTACATTCATTTTAATCTGTGCTTATTTGTTACTGCCCTATTCTATTGGAAAGGGCAAGTAGAAAAGTATATTCAAATTCATTTTTTAAGGTTCCTCTTAACAATACAGTCTATTCAAGCCCAAGGTAAATTTCACCAGAAAGGAACATTTGCAAAATACTAGCATTTGTTCATTACATAAGTCTTGCATTTCCTGAGAAATACAGTTGTTCAGTACCACATCTGATTCCTGAAATAAAGGATTCAACTTATCTTTGTGCCCAAGTGTTTCCTTATTATCAGCTATACACCCGAACCTGTGTTGAATCGTGTAAGCCCTAGGATTCTCATTTATCGAGAATGTCTTTATGACCTGTGGACAATTCAGTTAATCTCACTGAATGTTCAGTAGCATATTTTGAATCACTGGATTCTTGATTGGTTTCACACATTTTAATTTCAGGTAATTTGTTTACATATACTTACTGCTAGTAAGTAAATGCTGGAGGCTTAAATGCTCAGGCCTAAGGTCGTACTTACTAGTTCATTAAGGCCAAACCTTAAGTTACAGAAAAAGTTGGGAGAAGGGAAAGAAAATCACGAAGATAGTGACACTTTCTATTTCTACAAGTAACAAATTCTGGTGGTTACTTTGTGAGGAAGGAGAATAGCCCTATACATTTGCCTTTTATTTTTTCTTACCCTTAATGTTGTTTTATTTCTCTTTTTCTTTCCATCATCTTCTGAAAACAAAATTTTGGATGGGCAGGGCAACCTGATCAGGCAAAATGACACAGGGTTTTGAACTTAGTGACCTGATAAATAAAAATGATGAAGTGAATAGAAAAAGAGAAGTGAGGATGTAGAAGTGAATGTGTGTGTGTTCAGAGTTTGTAGAGAGGTAAAGATGAGGAGCGAGAATGAGAAAGATTCATATTTTAATTATTGAGTGTGAACAAAGAATCATTTCCACATAGCTTACCCAGCAGTCAGTAAGAAAAATCCAGTAAGTCTGTTAAGTAGACTCTTAACAGAATCACCTCTTTGTTAGATAAATGACCAAAAAGAAAAGAGCAAAAAGTGTATTTGTTTACCCTAATCATTATTCATTGCCCATAAAAGCTAAGTAAATGTATAGTTTCTGCACAGAGGGGTAATCGCTAATGACTGATGTTATCCTTAGACTCCTTTTACTTTTCTTGTGATTTTGTATAATGTTGGTCTTTTTCAACTGTAAAGCTGCAGATAGCACCATTCTTGATGGGACCATCACAGTTACTTCCCTGGAGACTACCACAGGAAGACTAATAAGCTCTCAAAGAATATTCTTTTCTTTTTCATGAATCTAGTATTTCATTACTTAAAAGGAAAGTGAGAAAGAACTAAAATTCCCTAGGAAAAATTTCCACCATCTCATAGTACTTCTTTCTATTAAAACCCAGTGATGTCATATGGTTTTCCCTTCTACATATATGACCATGTAGTTAAAATTTTGGATTGAGAATAATCTTTTATTTCTCATTAGTTAATCCACCAATGATTGCATGCTTCTCAGAAACAATAAAAGAAAGTTCACTATAGGACAGATCATCATAGAAAAAACACCTAATTTTTAGGCATCCTTCTTCCCTTTTTTTTGAGACAGTGTCTCACTATGTTGCCCTCAGTAGAGTGCTATGGTGTCACAACTCACAGTGACCTCCAACTCTTGGGCTTAAGCAATTCTCTTGCCTCAGCCTCCCAAATAGCTGGGACTACAGGTGCCTACCATAATGCCTGGCTATTTTTTTGTTGTACTTGTCATTGTTGTTTAGCAGGCCTAGGCTGTGTTCAAACTTGCCTGCCTTGGTGTATGTGGCCGGTGCCCTAACAGCTGAGTATGGGTGCCAAGCCAGGGGCATCTTTCTTGAGAATGGCTATTCTCTTTTGTTTTGTCTGATTGGGCCACAGGTGAGTTGGAAAACAATAGAAAATTTGGACAATCGTGTGAAATTCATATTCCAAACTTCACTTTTTCATATACTAGCTATTTCATGTAGAAATATATTTTTACCCACATGATCTAGATATTTACCATGATTTTCTTCACTCTAGCCTAACCTATGAATGGGCTCTTGACATTGCAACAATGGCAATATTTGTAAAATGCTATTTCCTGGGTGGCAGCATGTCACTATCTTCTATTTGAAGCTTAGTACTCTGTTATGCAACAAAGGTATTCAGTAAACAGTTTGTGATGGTGCAATTGGTTATTAGTTAGAAGGATGACACAAATAATTTTCAGTCCTTCCAAAGTAAAGATCTTTTATTTGCTAAAAAATTGTACTTAACATTTCCCAGACAAAGGCGGGATGAATGGTAATACCTACCCCCACCCCAGTATACTCATAGTTCTAGGAAGAAGTGTGATGCAATATATAAGAAAAGCAATAAGGAACTTTTATTGACCTAATTAGTTCAGCATTGCTGGGGAAGATCTTGTATTCCAAGGCCATTTTTCTGTAAGTACAGTAGAATCTCTATAAGTTGACCACCTAGGAAACTGCAACATACAGAGGTGGTCAACTTAAGGAACTAGACCTATTATACTGGCACATAAATGTAGCTCATCTCATGTCCAGTCTATGAAAATCAGGTCAAATTAAGGAAGTGGTCAATGTAGGGAGGTGATCAACTATGGGGGTTCTACTGGATTTTATAAATTTTGCAAACGGCACCCATCATGCCTAAATGGCAGGACATAGTCTTAATCACAAAGTCCTTACCTAACAGACCCTAAAGCCTGCTTTCTTGCCCAGAGCTGGGTTTTTGTTTCTTTATTGCTGTTGTTGTTGTTGTTTTTGCTCCCCTCTTCCCTTCCTGTGATATAAACAAACCCACAGAGACTTAAGTGACCTGAATTTTGAGTTTCAGTCTCAAAGTGGGGATCACTTCTAGGAATAAGACATCTCAGCCTCCTGCACATTCAGTCATGCAGCGTACCTGTTTCCTTGCCTTTTTGGCCATGGGGCTATTTTCAGATTAGTTATCAGCATTAGTGTCATCTGTTAGACTAATTAATGAAAAACAAAAAGGATGAGAGAATCCTCCAGCTAATCCTCTGACACTTCTCCTTGTATACATATTGATCATCTGTTCCCACCTGATCATGCACTTCAGGGGTATAAGCATACTACTAAGCTTGGCTCTGAACAGATCCACGATTTCAGCCCCCACTACCAAGAGAAGCCAACTTCATGGTCTTTAAATTGGAAAAGTTTGGTTCACTCAACATGGCTTAACTGAGGGGTAACATCATAAATGCTGTATTAACTTTCTATTGCTTCTCTATCAAATTATCACAATTTATAGTGGCTGAAAACAACACAGATTGACAATCCTACAGTTCTGGAGTATTAGGAGTCCAACCTGCCTTTCACTGAGCTAAAATCAAGATGTCCTGGGGGCTGCATTCCTTTCGGGAGACTTTAAAGTCTATCCCTTTTGTTTTTTCTTTTTTATCTTCTAGATACCACCCACTTGTTTGCCTTTGTGCTTTTCATCTTCAAAGGCAGCAATGGCCACTTGAGTCTTTCTCACACCGAATCACTCTAACTTCTGACAGGCCTGTTTCCTCTCTTCCTTTATCATCCTTCCTTTCTCATTCTGCTTGTTTTTCACCAGGACTGTTGGGATTATATTATGTGATACAGGATAAGCTTTGTGTCACAGATCCTTAATTTAATAAATCATATAGAATTTAACTTGATCATATCATAGGGTGACCAGATTTTTAACATTTGTAAAACGGGACAACATGGCGGAAGTGGGGGGGGGCAGGGGACGGGGCAGGGCAGGGCCTGACAACAATGCATACTTTGATAAGCAATTTTTGATAATCACTTCTCAACAATTATTTGTAATTATTACAGTTTAACGTTATAAAATTAACAAAAATAATACAAAACTCATATTCTGGCGAAATAGCCACATGGCAGCCAAAAACTATATATTCCCTTCCTGTTCTCCTGCCCGTTCGTCCATTCATTCCAAAAATCGGGACATTTTTAAAACGCCATGGGACGCGGGAAAAATTGTTGAAAAGCCCGACAGTCCCGCCAAAAGCAGACGTCTGGTCACCCTATCATATCAGTGAAATCCCAAATCTCTTTTGCCATGCAAAGTAACATATTCACAGGTTGTTGGCCTTAGGATGTGGACATCTTTGAGGGACCACTATTAGGCTTCTTACCTTAAAGGCTAAGAGAGTGTGGCAGTGAGCTGGGTAGGGATGCAGTTGTTAATGACCTCCCAGTGCAGCATTCCCTCTGTATTAATTCGGTAGTAGTTTTGTTTGTGGTAACTCTTACGTCATAGGATATCAGAACCTCGTCAGAACTCTGATCCCACTACAATCGGGCAAGACTTCATTTTTCAAGGTTATATTTTATCTTTCAAGTTCATAATGCAGAAGCATTACTTCTGCTTTCTCTAGTTTTCTACTCATCACTAACGGTAATATTGCAAAGACTAAGGTTTTTAAAACTGGAATCTTAATTCTTGAGTATTTCTTGCTTCTCTCTACTCCCACCTCCTCACAGAGGCAAGTAATTCTGACTTCCTTTAATACCTCAGTTACAAGCAAATTCACTAGATTCTCTGTGGAAGGTCAAACTGAGAAAATTATATTTATTGCTATGTAAAGTGATAGTAGGCATAAGCAAATTAGTCTTAACTCATTTGTCATAATTCATTAATGGAAATTTCTAAGTCTCTAATACTTGCAAACTTGTGTTATGAAGTAGCGGTAGGTTTTAGGAACTGCAAAAGCATGTTATGAAGCATTTGTAGATTTTAGAAGCCCAAATATTTTCCATATCATTCTCAGAATTCATTGAAATTCCTACTTGTATACCCAAGTTGAGTCCAGGAGCCTATATGCAGTAGAGCAGCTCATCCACTAACAGACTTTAAAAAAAAAGTAGAGAAATATATATCTACATATATATAGTTGACGAAATATATCAGATATAAAAATGGCTAAAAATGTCAGAAAAAGAAAGAAACTGAAGTCTCAGGCATGTGAAGTACAATTTTCATCAATACATTTGGTCTTTTACAATAACCATACTGTAAAATAAAATATAATTTACTCTAACAAATGGAGAGCAAATGGGATTTTATAATTCAAACATGCAAGTCAGTTTTGCAAAAATCACAACTTCAGTGTTAAGTTCTACATTTCTTGAGAGACCACTGTGGAAATTTCTATAAATGGGAGATTATCACAAAAGAGTCTCTTGCCCTTCTCCGTAGACAAACTAGATAGAATTTCATGATCAATGGCACAGCAAATTTCAAGTATATCATACAGTGTTGTTAATAACTGTAGTCACCATGTTGTGCCATAGATCTTTTGAACTTCTTACACCTAGCTAAAATTCTTTTAATCTTAACCAAGGTTGCATAAAATAATTAAGAAATTGAATATCATGGTTTATTCCTACAATATTTCTGACTTCAAGAGTTAAAAATGTTTAACCATTAATCCTGCTGAGGATTATTGTAAATAACACATAGAATTATTTGTTTCCAATCAGTCATTTTTATTTGCAACTATGAATAATTACTCAGTGATTTTCATCAAGTCCTCAATCTACAAATTAGCTGAGTACCTTTGGACAAGCCATTTAACCTTTCTTTGACTTGTATTCCTCCTTTGGTAAGATGGGGGTAATAATTTTAACTGTATCTCATAAGAGTGTTGTGAAAATTTAAACGGAATATATTCAGGAGCTTAGAAAAGTCACTAAAAGCAATGGTATTCTGGGAGACTGGCCAGGGCTGGTTCCTGCCTTGTGCCTTGAGCTGCCAGGGTATAGGCTCTGGCCACACAAACCCCTGAACCTGATTCATTGGGCAAATAATTATCTCACTTGTTTTTATTGATCTTTGTTGAATATACAACATTCACAAGTATAGCTCACATTTATTGTGAGCTATAGGGCAAAGGAGTGAGTGCTTATTAGTAGCTTTTGCCAACTTCTGTGATATAAATATTCTTACTATCCTCAATTTCCAGCTACCAACAATTTTACCAACATCATTTAAGGCTCCAGCACACTAATGCAACATAGTAAGTTTCCAATAAATGTTAGTTCCTGTTATGACTAAACCTAGGGGTTTTTTTTTTGGTTGTAGTAATGTGTATTTTTATGAATTGTGCAAATGTTGAAGGAGGGGTAAGTTTAAAGAGGTAAATGGGGGGAGAGACATGGGTACTGCGTAAGTTAAATGAGTTTGGAGAAAGATTTCAGAAGTTATCTGAGTTTGTTTGGATATATGGGCAGAACTGTTTGTATGGGAGAAGAACACATACAGTAAACCTTAACTAAACGTTGTTAGTAGGTTCTTGAAAATTGCAATTTTAAGTGAAATGACATACAAACCAATTTTACCATAGGCTAATTGATACAAACAAGAGTTTAGTTCCTATGACATATTTCTGGACACAAAAACATCACCCAACTTCTAAATAAAGACCAGAACACTTGCAATGTTAAAGATTGAAATAGATGTGAGCTATACTTGTGAATGTTGTATATTCAACAAAGATCAATAAAAACAAGTAAGATAATTATTTGCCCAATGAATCAGGTTCAGGGGTTTGTATGGCCAGAGCCGATACCCTGGCAGCTCAAGGCACAAGGCAGGAACCAGCCCTGGACAGGAGCCATTCCAATGTAGGGCACACTCACACGCACCCACACTCACTCAGACTGGGGCAATTTAAACACACAGATTCCCTTGACATATAGCACATCTCTGGAATGTGGGAGGAAACTAGAATACCCAAAGAAGACCCACACAAACATAGAACACGCAAACTCCACATAGACAATGGCTTTGGATGGGTTGATTTCTTTTTTTCTCATCAGTGTTATAATAAAATAACTTTGAACAAAACCTGCTGTATGAGTCATTTAAATAGCAGTCTTGAGCGAAGTTTAGAGTAGAAATAAGCCCAGTGGGCAATGAATCAAAAAATATATGTACCAAAAGCCTACGTGTACTGAAATGGATTTGTGATGCCTAAAATGACTTCTTGATACGGCAATCTTAATTCTTTTTGAAGAAAAGAAACTGTTTTGGTTAAACTCCTTTTTTAAAGGTGAGAGTGTGGCTTAAGGACAGTTACTCAACTTAGCATGTAAGTCAGGGGTACAGTGAGGGCATTTCTGGTAAGCATGTGTTTGAATGGATTTCCAGGAAACTAAACTGCTGGATGTCAGGTAGAGAAGCTACCTGGAGGTGGTTGTTGACCCAAAGTTGCCCTAGGTTGCTCACCAGCACTGATTCACAGGTGTTTCATTTGTTTCCCCAATCCTTACCATGCATTGGCTGCTCTTCCTTCTCACCACTAAACAGTTTCTTTACCCTCCGTTTAAACATACCTCGTTGTTTCTGTTCCCTTATAACATTGGTTCATAGAAGATGCAATCCAAAAAACAAAATTTTTTTTGTCAGATCACAGGAAAAGACAAAAAAAATCATGATCTCTAGGTATGCCCTGCATATTTGCAAATTAACCAGTACTCAGGAGGTCCTTAGGCATTATTTCCTGGGATTCCCTACGTCCTTTTGAAGGAAGACCTGGTCCCCCTAATATATTAGCCCAGGAACATTTACTTCTTTATTTTGCCAATGAAATATGTGTTGAAGAATTCCGTGATTCTTAATCCTGCTATTATTTATCTTCTTAAAATATATTGGGCTAGAAATTATAAATGTCCAAAGTTATTATCTTGGTTTTCTTTTATCCAGAGCCCTAGATGAGTCACATAGAATGCTGAAGGTTATTCCCTGGTCTACTTGAATCTGATACAAGAGGAAATCAGCAGGAAAATGGGCCATTCATGAAAGGACCTGAAAAAGCAAGAGAGGTGGGAGGGAAAGGCTTAAGAATCCCACGACTTTCTACGCCATCTAAGCTGCTCACTGAGTTTCAAGAGGAAGTCATCTTACCTCACAGGTCTGTTGTAGGACTTGATTTTGTAAAGCAATGCAGTGTTGTGCTATTGTAAGGGCACTGGACTTAGATTCGAGAGCACTGAGCTCACAGGCTGACTTGGGCTCCTGCTGGTGGGGACCCTGGGTTGGTCACTTTACCTCAATGAGCTTCCATGTCCTCATCTGAGTATAAAGGAATTGGACCAGACTCTTTGCCATTCAGCTGCAAAAACTGATATATTCCAGGAAAAAGAATAAAAAAGAATAAGCAAAGGGGAAGAAGTGAAAAAGAGAGCGAAGAAAGAATACGGAAAGGCCCAAAGAACTTTTCAAAGACAACTTTCTGCCTTTCTGTAGATGTTTCATCTCTTCTTCCCTTGTCCTTAGGTCTGTGAGTCTGCTTTCCTATCATTTGCTGTCTCATCCACTACCTGCTACTGTTTTGCTATAGCTGGCCTTGTTAGAACTCTTGTTTTCACTGCTAATTTTTCACGTGCTACTATGAGGTTTAATACAGCAAAAGTAGAACTGAGTTGCTTGTGAAATAACACTGTCAATCTTAACTTATTCCTTTGACTTATCTATTTTTATAGCAGGGAAAATATTATTAAACAATGGCAGACTTTTTTTTTTTTAAAGCATGCTTTTACTGTCCATTTGTCTTATAATATGACCCAACCCTCTTTTAGGTCATTCGGAATTCAGCCTAGTATAATGAAAATATATTATGAAAACAGTCATTTAGGAGATTTCCTGTACACAGTCAGCCAAATCATGTGCTTTGTCTCTGCTGGTTTCTTTTTCCATGAGCTAATTTGTCACAATAGCAGAGAAAGTGAATCTGAGCATTCAGTTCCTTTGTTCTAAGGATATTGTCCAACTAGTGGAACAATATTGCATCTTAAATAACCATGAGACAAAATTAGTTGCTTTTCCAGTATCTTTTGCTTCGTTTGTCTCTATCCAGTGACCTAGGAATTAAAACATAAGCTGTTTTCACTGTTGGACTGAAAATATTTATATATTTAGTAAAGATTCATATGTTATTTAATTCTTTATTATTTCTTATATTTGTAGTAGAATTCTGAACATTAAAAGTGTTAAATCTAAATGTTTGGTTTATAATATTCTCTTGGGAAAGTGAAAATGAATGAAAATCCTTGTATTTTACTACTGTGTGTGAAACCTCTCCTCCTCTCTGTCTCCCACCCCCTAAAAGATTCAGTTGCTGTTTCCAGCTAATCACAGAATCCCAAATCACATGTGTCTGGTCTGACCAGCAGGCGTGCCTTCAAGTTGGCGCCTACATTCTTTCAACATGACCCCATTAGCTTTGGAGCACTTCTTACATGTGCTCTTTTGGTTTTGCTATTAGGTACCAACCTTTGTAAATTGATGAGATAACAACAGTTTTGAATTTAGCATAAGTCAGTGCCCTGAATTTTTCTGTATTTCTGGTATCTCAGCTAAATTGTGCTAGATTAGATAGAATAACTTAATGCTGTGGTTCTCAAACTTCTTGGTCACAGGACCCCTATCTGCATTTAAAAACATCATTGAGGGCCCTGTGTTTTTGTAATATGAATTATGTCTTTTGATAGTTACTATATTTGAAATTATAACTTATAAATATTATAAACAAAAATATATGAGCATGCATCCTATTAGCTTTTAGAGTGATGCCAACCCCTCATACCATATAGCTTCTGGAAAACTCCACTTGTGAGAGAATGAGAGTGAAAAAGGCAACTAATGCATTGGTATCGTTATGACATTAATTGTTTTTATTATGTGGACCCCCTGAAATAGTTGCAGGGATAATACTAAAAGACCACTGATTTCAAGTCTAGGCAAAGAAGGAGACCATCTTATGAGAAGATTTCAGGAGTCTTTTTCAGAGAAACTCCTTACTAAACAGCAGTCTCCATGGTATCTGAGCATTTCCCCGTATAACCAAGACTTTAAATCAGGCTACTGCCTTTCTGGGAGCTCCTGCTTAATGTACAGAGACCTAATTAATCCTCATCCATCACTAATAATTCAATTTAATCATCTTATTAAATGGCTTGTCAGCTATGTTTCAGGATACTAAGAGGCTTGGATTAGGATAGGCATGTTTGATGGGGAGGCTTACTGAGAAATGGAGGAGAAGGAAGGGGTGGTTGGAAGCATGCCCCCATCTGAGAAGGAGGGTAAGTGTGGAGCACCACAGTCTGGCTTACTGCCCTATGACTTGTGCTCCCCCTACCTCCCAGGAGGGGCTGGTGAACTTATCTTAAACTTTCAATTAAGGGTGCTTTTTTGTATTTGTGAATTAGAAAGAGGTAGCTTGGGCTTTGCATAATTAAGCACAATTGGGAAAGTTGTAAACTTTTTAGGCACTTAGAATAATTCATTCACATGGTTTTCGTCTTAGTAAAAATTTAGAAAAATTCCAGGAAAACCAGCTCAAAGTCAGGGGAAAACAAAAAGCCCTTTGTGCTTGACTAAAATTGAAACTGAAAGTGAGGATTTTTTTTTTGTAGATATTTGTCAATCACTAACCACACAACAATTTATCAATCTAGGTTCAAAAAGTACGAAATCCTTATTACTGCTAGGAATAATTAAAACAATTTTCGGAGCCAACTGTTTTCTGTGATTATTCCTAGCTTATCAAGAAAGGGTATTCTAAATGAATGAAGTTCCCTAAATTATTTCCTCACAACTATGTTTCTATTTTTTGTATTTGTTCTCAAAATATTCCAGATTTGTTCTGAATCCCACACCCTCCGTTTCTCAGGCTCATTCACTAACGCAAGGTCATGTAGAGCTCTGATCCAAGCCAAGGAAACCAGCATTTGCAGACATCACCAGCATTTGAGGCTTGTGAGGTCAGGAAGGTATTAAATTCCATTTTTGTAGGTGTGAAAAATAAGGGTCCAAGATTTTCAGAGAGTTTCCTTGAGTAGCATGTTGAATGTGCGTTGGGGCCAGGTGCAGTGGCTGACGCCTGTAATCCTAGCACTCTGGGAGGCTGAGGCGTGTGGATTGCTTGAGCTCACAAGTTTGAGACCAGCCTGAGCCAGAGTGAGACCTCTTCTCTAAAAATAGCCAGGTGTTGTGGTAGGCACTTGTAGTCCCAGCTTCATGGGAGGCTGAGGCAAGAGAATTGCTTGAGTCCAAGAGTTGAGCCAAGGCACTCTACCAAGGGCAACAAAGTGACGTTCTGTCTCAAAAAATAAAAATAAATAAGTGTGCACTGGCACTGGAACTCCAACTCAGAATTCCAGGTTTCCTGTTTAGTTAACTCTCTTTCCTCCCCACCCATGTGATAATTCATCCCACATCCTATTTTTCAACGTATCCTGTTTATTCCATCAATATATTCAGAATCCAAGCCCTACCTCCAACCTGGCCCAACCCATCATTCAGCTGTCCAATGTTTTTTCTTCTCCGCTGCACATTGGAAGAAGAGTTATCTTGGGGCCACACATGAAATACACAAACACTAACAAAAGCTGAAGGGCCAAAAATAAAAAAAAATCTACATGATTTTCACAATATCTGAAACCACAGATAAGCAAAACAATCTTCATATAATTCACTTGCAGCCTTTGGACCACAGGTTAGATTACCCCTATTAGGTCAGTACCATCACATTCTAATTAATCTTCCTGCTTCTGCTTTCTCCTCTTTTCAGTCTATTTCAGTAAATATAACTATTCTAAAATATATCTAGCCATATCGTGTCATTCTTCTGCAAAAACTGTCCAAGTGCTTTCTGTCTCCCATATCATAGAAGACAAAAGTCTTTACATGAGCTATCAGGTGCTACATAGTGAGACTCCCTGATACTCTCTGAAACAATCTCCTACTACTTTTCTGGGCACTAGTCTTCCTGCTGCCTTACCAATATTCTGAATGTGTCTCTACCTTGAGGCCCTGGTACTTAGCTCTTCTCTCTGCTGGAATGTTCTTTCTGTAGATACCTGCATGACCCTTATAACCTTTCCCCTGAAAAACACCTACATCTCCCTTCCTTGCTTCATTTTTCTCCATTGCTCTCATCACCATCTGGGATGTTATATGGTTTACTTGTGTATTTTGTTTATGATTTGTCTTCTTTGTAAGCATCATGAAGTCAGAAATTTTTATCAGTCAGAAAATTTTTTGAATGAATTGTTTTTCCACTAATACATTGTGGGAGGAAGAAGTAGTCTAAACAACACTGCATTGGTGCTTCCTTCCTGCCTTCTAGAAGAGTGTGATTGAACTAGAGAGTAGGAAATAGACTCTTAGAAATTGGTAATCATGAGGCATAGGAACCAGCATAAAGGATTTGAAACCAAAACAACAGGGTTCATAGCCCATCCTTGGCAGTCAGCATGTATCATCATGGCCCAGTCACTTCATCTCTTTGGATTTGCATTTCCTTGGGTATAAATTGGGGTGTGCACCAACTCTCTTCCCTGGGTTGCTCCAATGTTCAGGTGAGAAGGGTGGTGTTCTCCAACATGCGAGCTTGTATGCTGAGGACTGCCTGCTCCATGATCTCAAGACTCCCACTGAAATAGCATGGTCCCCCCCTCTTCAGTGGCCTTTCTAGCACCTCCTTACCCACAGTCAGCTGGTCCTTTGGTCAGAGCAGACATAGAGTTGAGGAGGAAGTGGGAGTATCAGCTAAACAGAGACAAAAGCCCCTGGATTTGCTTTAAGGGAAGTAGAGACCCCAATGCACCACCCAAATGACTTGGCCTTTTGTCTTTGTCCTTCTGCCAAGCACAAAGGAATAAAAGACAAAGGAGTTAAAGCTCTTTCTATTTAGCATTGGTTTTCTGAGGACAGTGTTGTGCTCTTACTCTAGAGTATTACCAGCTATGACCTCAGAGATGGCAGAGAGCCCTCTGGAATACATAAAGAGGATGCTGAAATTGACTTTCCTGAATTCTCTCCTTAGAGTTATGTTGGTTTACAAGAGCTGATAATACATCATTATAGGAGGACTTTGCCAGAGTTTGAGAAGTTCCAGAGAACTCAATAGATATTTTGTACATATTTTGATCTAACTCACTGACTCAGAACACTCAACTCAGAAGGTTGGAACTCTTCTTTCTAGAAGTGTTTTCATTTTCCAGTCCAACTGCAGAAAGGCAATGAAGCACAGCTGCTCGCCGATGCATTTCAAATACCACATGATTCTGGATCTGGTGGTGGTGTTCAGCTGTATCTAGTAATTTCTTTAACTTGTATGCATGTTGATTTTTCTTCTTATACATCAAAGACAGTCTTATAAACACAGTCAGCTCTCTGTATCTGTGGGTTCCACATCCATAGATTCAACCAACCATGGATCAAAAAATATTCAATAAAAAATAATACAGCAAAAATGATACAAACTGGAAAAACAATATAGTACATAGCAGCTATTTACATAGTGTTTACATTATGCATTATATAGGTTTGTAAGTGCCTAGAGATGAGTAGATAGGAGGATGGGCATAGGTTATATGCAAATACTACACCATTTTATATAAGGGACTTCATAGGAAATCATGGAACAACTCCCCCATGGATAGTGAGGAACTGACTGTATCTCACCTAAATATAAGGCAGATGATAGTTTTAATTAAATGATCTTAAATTAAATTAAATATTTTCAGTAATAGGCCAGATAGCTCTTAGGCAAGAAATCTCAGGAAGCACTGGAACTTCAGTAACCATTTGAAAAACAGTGAGCAGTCTGTGGGAAACACATTGATTCTCTTCTGAACCTCCAGTGGTGGGTGGACAGGTCCCCAAGTGTTTATGAAACACTGCCTAAAAATATCTTAGATCTTACTTCCCCTTTCTACTTGTCCCAGTGGGTTTCTGAGAGGCCACCAGTTCTGAGACTGCCCAAACATCGTTGGAACCACTCAGGGGAAGGAGATGTTATTCTCTGTTTCATTGTAGAGCTAACTTTAATTTACAGATCTCTTAGAAAGAGAGAATGTATGCTCTGAGAGAACTCCAGGCCTAATAAGATGATACTGTATTTTATTTAACCAGATCCTATCACCCTGGTGTCCTCAGAAGTCACCACTTGTATAAACAAAAGTCAGCAGCAGTTTGAGACCCAACTCTTTCAGGAGTCCACTGGCATAAAGCCACTAGGTAAACTGAAACTTCTGATGTGCACCAAATAGCATCTCAGGAGTCTCTTTGGGAGAAGCTGAATAAGAATCATAGAAAGTCAGCCTTAGAAGGGATCTAGGAGATGAGGAAGCTGAGGTCTACCAAAGTCAAGGAGTTCACTGAGTTCACACAAGCCTCACTCCTTTGCTGGGATAGAACTTAACAGCACCAACTCTCGATGTTGTTACAAAGACTCTCATGCAGCCTGATGGTATCTGCTTCAGGGCCCAGGCTCAGCTGAGAAAACCATTGCCTAAGTTTATATGAATTTTCAGGACTTCACAGTTTACTGGAACTCAATACTTTCCTGGATAGCTTCCCTGTGACGTTCAATCTTGTTCCCATCACTGGTTTTTGATGTGCCTCCAGCTTCATTGGCAATGAAAAGGTACACATCCGGTTTGATGGATAATATGTACAGTTCTGACCTTACACTGCATTCTGGGAAATATCTTTTCTGCTACATAGATTTTCTTTGGCTAGAATCCTCTTCATTGTTTTCATCAAGGATTTTTCTTTTTTTTTTTGAGACAGAGTCTCACTATGTCACCCTTGGTAGAGTGCCGTTGTGTCACAGGTCATAACAACCTCAGACTCTTGGGCTTAAGTAATTCTCTTGCGTCAGCCTCCCAAGTAACTGGGACTACAAGCACCTGCCACAACACCCAGCTATTTTCTGTTGCAGTTGTCATTATTGTTTAGCTGGCCCGGGCCAGGTTCAAACCCACCACTCTTGATGTATGTGGCTGGCTCTGTAACCACTGGGTACCAGCACTGAGCCCAAGGATTTTTTTTTTTTTTTTAACACCATGCATCTTAGTGAGAGAACCCATGAGCAAGTGTGAGAGTGCATTTTTGTCTGGAAAGGGGATAGTTTCCAGATAAGTAAAGCTAAAAAGAAACAAACACAAAACCTCAAGAATCACTCATGAACCTAACACATATCAAGCTGGACTTGAATAAATTTCCATTCATTGTCATCAAGATTCAAAAGCTAAACAAATGTTCAAAAGAACACACCACATTTCAGTAATGGTGAAAAAAATGAAGAAAAAGAAACCCAGTGATTTCATGTTTGGGGCTCAGGTTTGGTTTTAGCTGTTGAACAAAGAAAAGAGATGGAATGGAGGTGTTGATGTTATGTGTATTAGATAATTAAATTTTACACTAAATATATGATAATTTTTTGATTGTAAATTTCATTTACTATTTGTGAATAAATTCCATTAGAAAGTAACACTGCATTTCCCTTTACTGTAATATATGTTTTCTTCAATAGTGTTTATGGTGATTGGAATAGCAAAAAGTGTCTTGCAATGGAACTTACCAAGTTCCATTTCAGGCACCTCCACTGTACTAGATCTTCAGAGGTAGCTGCAGAGGAAGGCACTAATTAAACCCTGGCTGGGGGAAATTTAACTCCTAAATAGACAAAATAAAAGTACTTATGTGTGTTTAGAAATGACTTGTGGAATTTCTGAAGTATATATAGTATCATAAATAGAAAATAAAATTTAAAAATATGCTGTTCATTCAGTATACTTTGATTCTATATAATTATAGATATAATGCTATTATGTTTTGGATATAGGTGTTAGGGAATAAAATTGGCCAAATGTTGATCATTGTTGAAATTGAGGCCCATTATACTCTTTTCTTGACTTTTGCCTATGTTTAAAAATCTCATATTCCAAAGTTTGAAAAAGGACTCAATCCATCTTTGCTAAGCAAGAACACTAGTATTGCCTCTATTTTCATAATATATTAAATTTTAACATATTTTCATCTGGTTTCCAAATAAAATGTTTCTTTGATAATCTTGAATTCCAACACTCTCGGTATTTATCAATAGAAATATAATCCCAAACACTCTGCACTCAATCTTCCACAAAAGCCTAAGAGTTACAATGATTATACATTTATTCTCTTGACAAATGTCCTAGTAAAAAATAGTTGACAGAAAGTCCAGGTACTGACACAGTTTGGATAATAGGACAGGATTGGTTTTGGACTCAGAAGAAAATAACCATGGTCAGGGTAAATAGCAGGGAGGTTTCTAATAGTTTCTTTTTTCCAATTGGGGTGACTTTCTTGATCACCAACACTTTCTCAAAGGGTACATTCTTGCAGACTAGAAAGTAGGAGTGATAATCACTTCATATCTTCTGGCAGTATTACTGTCTTCCTCTATGACCAAAGTGTTTCTGCTCATAGCTCAAACTGGATACATACAGGCTGGAGGCCACCCATTTGGGTAGGTGTCTTATAATTTCTGAGACATATCCCATACCATATACAGTATTATTGCAAACCTTTAAACATACATTTATCATCTTCAAATACGGTAAGTTACTATAGTCAGCTCCAAGCACATTTTCAAACACAGTACTGTTAAACCAAACCTGGGAGTCTTACCTTTACTCCTGGGTCATCTCATAGTGATCCTTCAGGCTGATTGACTAAAGACACAGAATCCAGTATTTAGCATGTACTCCTTGACCACATAATCTTAGCCCACACACAACCACTAGCACTTGCTCTTTGTGGACAATGCTTCAAGAAGCATTTGTAACCACTGTCAGTAATTTTGCTGAAAAATGATGCTGGAATCAAGTACCTTATACTGCTTAATGCTCCAAGTGAAAAACAATACTAGAAAAAACTATTGCTACCTGACAGGACTTTCTGTCTCTAATTATATATAGTCTTGCATCACAAATTAACATTTTGGTCAATGAGGAAGTGCATATTCATCTATGGTCTATAAAATAAAAATGGAAGTGCATATTCATCTGTGGTCTATAAAATCAAAATCCCTATGCTCCAGTAATATAGCACAGTGCATTACTACCATGTAAACAATTCTACTGTGCCAGTTGTATAAAAGTATGGCACACATTATTATGTACAGTACCTAATGCTTGATAATGATAATAAATGACTGTTATTAGTTTATGTATTTACTATACTTTCATTATTTGGGGATGTATCCATTGATTAAAAAAAATGTTGGCTCTGCACCAAGAGGCTAAGGCACCAGCCACATACCCCTAAGGTGGTGGGTTCAAATCCAGCCTGAGCCCACCAAACAATAATGATGGCTGTAACCAAAAAAAATAACCAGGCATTGTGGCGGGTGCCTGTGGTCCCAGCTGCTTGGGAGGCAGAGGCAAGAGACTCACTTGAGCCCAGGAGTTGGAGGTTGCTGTGAGCTGTGATACCATGGCACCCTACCCAGGGCAACAGCTTGAGGCTCTGTCTCAAAAAAAAAAATGTTAACTGTAAAACAACCTCAGGCAGGTCCTTTAGGTGATAACTCAGAAGAAGTCATTGTTATCATAGGAGATGATAATTCCAGGCATGTTATTGCCTGTAAGACCTTCTGGTGGGACAAGATGTAGAGATAGAACCTAAGGATGTTGATGATCCTGAACCTGTGTAGGCCTAGGATAACATGTGTTTTAGTACCTTAGTTTTCAACAAAATAATTTTTAAAAAATTAAATAGAAAACCTATTATAAAATAAGGATATAAGCAAAGAAAATATTTTGGGGGCAGCTGTGCAATGTGTTTGTATTCTAAACTAAATTTCATTTTAAAAGAGTTGAAAAGTTAAATTAAAAAGTTTATAAAGTAAAAGCTTAGAATAAGCTAAGATTAATTTATTACCAAATTTAGTAAAGTTTCAGGATATAAAATCAACATACAAAAATCTGTAGTTTTCTATTCACCAGTAAATATTAAGTTGAGAACCAAATCAAGAAGGTAATCCCACTTACAATAAGTACAGAATAATAATAATAATAGAATATCCAGGAATATATTTAAGCAAGAAGGTAAAAGATCTCTACAAGGAAAACTACAAAACACTAGTGAAAGAAATTGTAGATGGCAGAAACAAATGGAAAAACATTCCAGGCTCCTGGATCAGAAGAATTAATACCTTTTTAAAATGACTACACTGCTCAAAGCAACCTAAGGGATTCAATGCAACTCTTATCAAAATCAACTTAAGATGGATGAAGAACTTAAATGTAAGACCTGAAATTATAAAAATACTAGAAGAAAACTTAGGAAAAAATCTTCTGGACATTGGTCTGAACAAAGAATTCATGAAGAAAGAAAAAAAATATGTAGAGATAGTGTAGTCTAAGTGCACAGTGTTTATAAAGTCTGCAGTAGTCTATGGTAATATCCCAGCCCTTCACATAGTGACTGTGTGAGTGGTGAGTACACTACTTCTTCCCTGACTCCTATAGGGCAACTTCCAGCCTTTCACATTCCACTGGTAAGGGCTCTATGCAAGTATACCCTTTTTATCTTTTTTCAAAGTTTTATGGTATATTGTCTCTGTTTACATACACAAACACCTACCATTATGCTACACTGGCCTATAGGGTTCAGTACAGTAACAGATTTGTAGTCTAGAAACAAAAGGCTATCCAGATAGCCCCAGTGTGTAGTAGGCTATTCCATCTAGGTTTGTGTCAATACTCTCTATGATGTTCACACGATGACAAGATCACCTAAAGACACATTTTTCCAAAATTTATCCCCATCATTAAATGATGTATGACTGTAAGTGACTACTTTTTCCTTCTTGCCTTGACTAAGAAGCCAAGGTCCCATTAAGAAGTTTTTTCCTGATTATTTAAAGAAGACATACTCATTATAGAAAATCTGTGAAGTACAGACAAATTAAGATGAAGGAAGGGGACATATAAAAAATAACTTGGGTAGCACCTGTGGCTCCGTGAGTAGGGCACCGGTCCCATATGCTGAGGGTGGCAGGTTCAAACCCGGTCCCCAGCAAACTGAAACAACAACAAAAAAATAGCCAGGCATTGTGACGGGTGCCTGTAGTCCCAGCTACTCAAGAGGCTGAGGCAGGAGAATCGCCTAAGCCCAAGGGCTGGCGGTTACTGTGAGCTGTAATACCATGGCACTCTACCCAGGGCAGCAGAGTGAGACTCTGTCTCTAAAAAAAAAATTAAAAAAATAACTCACTATCTTACTATGTGGAAAATCCACTCTTAGCAGTTGGAAGAACCAAATGTGCTCAATGGATGGAATTGTATTTACCATTATGGTTGATTGAAGAGAGCTTACCTTTTAGTTAGTTTCAATTTTGCCAATTTACTACCTTTTCAGTATGCGTATTTTGAAACTTCTTCAAGTCATTCTAGAGAAAATGAGTGGCAAATAAAAATTAATCCTTAAATTAACAAGGTAGAATATATGAGGCAAGTCTGACCAAGTTTAGGTTGCCTGACACAATATCTAAACAACTATGGAATTATGAAGATTCATCAGATGAGTTACTGATTACACACAGAAAATTACAAAGTACTATAGAATAATGATAACAAAAACAGCTAGCATTTGATAAGCACATTGCCATTTTATCATGGTGTTGACAGCTGTCATACGTTATATCATTTAATATTCACAACAACCCTATGAAAGGGTACCATAATTTCATTTATAAACAATAAAAAACTCTAGAGACTTGAGAAGGCCTACTAATTTTCCCAGGTATAAACTGGTAAACTAGATACTGCTAGTTAAAACAACTTTGATGGATTAGAAATTTTTGAAATGATTTTCATTAACTAAAGCCCAGCCTTTGATTATTAAATAGTTCACTAGTTTCTAAGGTAATTAAAGAAGAGATTGGGGTTACATTGAGGTTAATATAGCTGTGTAGAAATATCATTCCTCTACTAGAAGATACAAATAGAAGTAAACAAGACATTTGCCTGACCTATTGAAAAACTATTTCACTGGAGATCAATGAAATAGAGAGACTAAAAGAGAAACTGGCTTCAGGGAACTGGAAAATGGAGTAGGGTGAACAAAGAGCTGCTTCTATCCTGAGGTAGAGTCAGAAGGAAAAAATTTCTGGCTTGATCATGTGGTTAGGCATTTGTTTCAAAAAATGTTTATTGAACATCACTTATGAGGAATGTATTCTGCTTGGCTCTAATGATATAAAATAAATGACAGAATCCTTTCTCTAGAGATACTCAGAGAAACAATCATATAAACTAGGGTAGTGATGGAGTTCAGCATGATAAAATATTCCAGTCAGGCCGACCCAAAGGGCAGAGAGAGGAGGTAGGAACAGCAGATAGGGGGGCAAAGGAAGGGAAGCCTGAGACTTTGGCATGAGGGTGGGTAGCAGAGAAGGGAGCATGAGATGAGCAGGAAAGCAAGGCTTGGTTCACACCACAGCAGACCTGTCCAAAACAGGGAGTTTGCTTTGCTTCTTGACCCTGAGACTAAGAGGAAGTAAGATCTAATATTAGATGAATTCAGCTGAATGGATGAATATTTCTCTGATTCAAATATCTGATTCCTTAGAATTATTCCAAGCCTATAATGGACACAATTTGACGGTATGTGGCACATCTGTGTGGGGGACACAACTACAATGGGGACCTTACCTAACAACGCAAATATTGTAACCTCTTTGTACCCTCATATTAATCTGAAATTTAAAAAAAGAATTTGATATACTGTACTTTATTCTGGCATATGGCAGCCAATATCAAATAAATAACAAGGAAAACTTCTTTGGTTTTGACAATGTTACACAGCACAATGGAGACAGAGGAATTGGGTGCTATAGCCAGTTTCTATCATTTTTTTCCACACTGAATGGTACATGGGCCCCCATCAGAATAACAGTAAAATCACTGAGTCAAGGAGCCCCATGATTTGTTATGCCTGACACTTATATTTTGAAGATGAAGAACTATAAGTTACTCAAGATTACTCACACAGATAATGATGTGACTTTGGGTTTGACTGGAAAGGCTTCACACGTAGCTTCACTCAGAGCTGGTTAGGAAATAAGGAAAAAAATCTTATAATAGTAATGGACAAAATATTGTGACTCATAGCCCCATAAATCAGCCTAGAATGTCGTGCTCCTTATTCAGCTGGTCATTGGAATTCCCACTGAGGCAGCTGAAGTGGTTGGGAAAGAGATGACAATGTAACAGGTGCAGACCCACTGGAAAAATGGTCACTCACCCGCATCACTTAATTTCTTCTTCAGAGCTAGTATCTTGAGGCCCTCAAAGCCTTGCTTATACATACTAATGTCATTTGATGGGATAATATCCTAGTGATGAAATATGACATGCCAGGGTTCAATTGCAAACCAAGACCTGTTTCTCAAAAAGAAATAGTTCTGTTTTGTTTTTCTGGAAAAGACATGGCTTTGAAACAAAATCAAAGGGTTTTGAGTTGGAATTCTTCTGTTGGGACTTGCCACAGGCTCCTTACTGTATCTTCATCTGTTATAGATAGTTTGCGCATCATTGCACCGACCCAGGTACCTTCTGTTATGGGGGGTCCAGAGACCTTCTCCTTCTCTCTGCTGTTTCTTCTATCTCCCTACACATGTGCTAATTCTCTTCCCCCAAGAGGTTGGAAGTTTGGCATTTTATAAAAATAAAAATAGTTTATTGTTGTTTTGCCCCTGCCACAACCTTTCCCCAGGGCAGTGAGAAAAAAGATCACCAGGGTGGCCCCTGTGGCTCAAAGGAGTAGGGAGATGGTGGATTCAAACCTGGCCCCATCCAAAAATAAATAAATAAAGAAGAAAGATCACCACTTGGTATAATGCACGGAAGGAAAATGGCAAGGACTGGGAAGGAGGAAAAATAGAAACTAACATATCATAATATTATTTTGGTTCATGCCTGGAACATTGGATGTCATCAGTAATGTCAATCATTTTCTCCTTAATCTGAGCAAGAGGAAAGCTAATAACTGTTTTCAAACATTGGAAAGGCAGTTCTGTGGAAGGGGAAAAAGATGTAGTCTTTGGAGGCTTTAATGAGTTGAATTGTATCCTTCAAAAGTTAGGTCAATATCCTTATTCTTGGCTCAGAATCTGTGGCTCAAGCAGTTAAGGCGCCAGCCACATACACCTAAGGTGGTGGGTTCGGATCCAGCCCGGGCCGCCAAACAACAATAATGGCTGCAACCAAAAAATAGCCGGGCGTTGTGGCGGGCGCCTGTGATTCCAGCTACTTGGGAGGCTGAGGCAGGAGACTCGCTTGAGCCCAGGAGCTGGAGGTTGCTGTGAGCAGTGAAGCCATGGCACTCTACCCAGGGGGATAGCTTGAGGCTCTGTCTCAAAAAAAAAAAAAATCCTTATTCTCAGAGTCTGTGACTATGACTGTATTTGGAAAATGAGTTTATACAGATGTAACTTAAGGTAAAGTTCTTGGGATGAAATCATCCTAAATTATCTGGGCATGCCCTACAGTTCAGTGGCAAACGTCCTTATAAGAGACATGCAAAGGGGAGAGGAAGGCAACGTGACCATGGAAATAGAAATTGGAGTGATGTGGGCTACAAGCCAAAGAGCACCTGAAGCCACTGAAAACTGGAAGCAGCAATGAACAGACTGTCCCTTGAGTCTTTGAAGGGAACGAATCCCTGAAAACACCTTGCTTCTGGACTTTAGCATCCAGAACTATGAAAGAATAAATTTCTATGATTTTAAAGTAGCCAAGTCTGTGGCAGCCATAAGGAACTAATCAAAGATCCAGACCGCAGGGCTAGAATTAACAGGGAAAACGTAAAAGCATGAACTTTTTTTTTTTTTTTTTTTTTTAGAGACAGAGTCTCACTTTTGTCCTTTGGTAGAGTGCTGTGGTGTCACAGCTCACAGCAACCTCCAGCTATTGGGCTTAGGTGATTCTCTTGCTTCAGCCTCCCGAGTAACTGGGACTACAGGCCCCTGACTATTTTTTTGTTGCAATTTGGCCAGAGCTGGTACATGCGGCCAACCACCTATGAGCCACAGGCACGGCCCAGCATGAACTTTCTAATTATTGGAGCTGCTCAAGAGTGTGAGAGGCTGAGTGATGAAATAGTTGGCTTAGGTAATTGGAGTTATAGTTCAGCAGTTTAATGGTCAAAAGAGAAAGAGTTCACAGAACGAAACTGGGCATCTTTTAAAACTTTTACCACATTTTACCATGTATAATGTGCACCCACATTTTGTTGCCCAAACTTTCAGGAAAGAAAAATCTTTCATTTTAATGTTTTAATTCAAATTTTTATTTGCTTATACTTTAGTACTTGTTTTTATATTATAAAAGAATTTTAGCATTTTTTAACATAGTATGGTACAAGAAATTTTATGTAACAAATAATCACAAAACACAAGAACAGATACAAGGTACAAGAAATTTCATGTACCAGTAACAAATAGTACTACCCATGTATAATGCACATCCTTATTTTTCCCTCAAAAATTTAGGCAAAAAAGCCGGGCACCGTGGCTCATGCCTATAAACCCAGCCCTGTGGGAAACTGAGGAGGGAGAACTGCTTGAACTCAGGAGTTTGAGACTTGCCTGACCAGAGTGGGACCTTCCACTCATAAAAGAATGAAAAACCCTGTCAGGTGCCACAGCAAGCGCCTATAATTCCTGCAGCTTTGGAGGCTTAGGTAGCGGGATGCCCACAGCCTGAGTCTGAGGTTGCAGTGAGCTGTGATGCCACTGCACTCTGCTCAGAGCATACGGTGGGACTCTATCTCAACAATAAAGAAAAAAAAGCAAGGAAATAAAAAGAAAAAAAGAAAAAATAATTTTGGCCAAAAGAAGCACATTATGCACGACAAAATATAGTACGTTATTATTTTATCAAACTTTTGTATTTCTAGCCATAGTTTTCTGGAATCACTGCTTAGGAATTTCCAGGTTTTACTGATACTGTTGTGCACAATTGAATTAAGAATAACACGGATCCAAACAGGAAAATTAGTTTCCAAGGAAGGAAGACATCACTGTTGATCATGCCTGGAAAACAGATTGCAAGGACCAGTCAGAGTTTCATATCTATGCAGTCAACTCATCTGTTTTTATGCTTGCAGAGGAACAGACTTCCAAACATACCAAAAAAGATGTTAATTTGACCTCTTTCTTTGGACAGCCTGTCTGGGGACACAAAACACATACTCTCAGTGCCCTTTAAAGTCAGCTAAACAATTTTCTTTGAGTTTGAGAGAGTGGACAATCAATACTCTGAATCCAATTAGATTATCTTGTTAGACAACTATTTGGAAGCCACAGGTAGGAGTTCTTAACCTGCGCTTAGGGTATATAAAAGGACAACTCCATCTTCTTCTTGAAATCCTAAGAAAATTTTTGCTCTCTGTAAGGACTTTAGTGACCTTCAAATCACTAAGTTTGATGATGTATTGTTTTTACTTCTCTGTGTGTCACATTAATTAGAGTCCCTTGAAACTGACTCTCCCATTACCATCTATGACACTATGTCTTTTTTATTTTCCTTTCATCTTTCCAGCTCATCCTCCTGGACTTAAACTTTAAAATTTGCAGTTCTTAAAAACTTGGATGTAGGCCCTTTCATTTTCTCATTGCATACTCTTTCCCTCTGTGATCTCATCCACGTCCAATTACACACTCCCAACTCTAAAACTGCTACTTAACTCAGATCTTTCTCCAGGCTTTAGATATGTGTATCTAACTGCCTACAAAATATTCTCTACTAGTTGTCTCATGGGCAACACAAACTGAACAGGAAAGCTGATCTCATGGCCTTTCCCAATAACTGGTCCTCCTCCAGTTTTCCTTATCACAGTGAAAGAGCATATGAGTATATCCATCTAGACATACAAGCCATAAATTGGCAGACATACTTTATACTTCTCTGTCATTGGGATGACTTTGTCTTATTACCGTTGTATTCTAAATATAAAATATATGTCTCTGCATCTCCATTGCTACTACCTTTATGCCAGACATACATCATTTGTCTGAACCATTCTCTACAGCATACCTACATAATCTTTCTAAATTTTGATAATGCTATTTCCCTGACTTAGATCCTCAATGGCTTCTCATTGCTCTTAGAATATAATTTAAGATGGCTACTTTATCAGCTTCATCTCATACCATTTTCTTTGAGTGTCTATGTACTTCGCCCATGAGGACTGTATTAGTTATCTAATGCCAGCATTATGCTGCAGACCATCACCAAATCTCAGGAATGTATGCCCACCATGTGTTGCTCATGCACCCATGGTGGATAGCTAGATAGCTCTGCAGATTATGGCTAGGTTTGCTCACATGTCTGGAAATCAATCAGCAGTTACTTAGGAAAATTGAGGCAACTTAATTGTCCTCAAGTCTGTCCTTTAAGAAAAGCAAGTGGAAGCACACAAGGTCGAGGTTTAGAACTGGTACATGTCCTGCTGCTCCTGGTGGTGCCTGTGTGCTCATTTGGTGCAGACCTGGTACCTCTTTAGTGAAGCAGTAGCTGAGGAGACTCTGGCGCTGGCCATGGCAGATGAAAAGCCTAAAGAAGGAGTCAAGACTGAGAAGAACAATCACATAAATTTAAAGGTGGTGGAACAGGATGGTTCTGTGGTGCCATTTAACATTAACAGGCATATGCCACTTAGTAAACGAATGAAAGCCTATTGTCAACGACAGGGTTTGTCAACAAGGCAGATCAGATTCCAATTTGATGGGCAGCCAATCAATGAAATACACATGCCTGCACAGTCGGAAATGGAGAATAAAGATACAATTGATGTGTTCCAACAGCAGACAGGAAGTGTCTACACAAAGGGAACCTGATACTTTACTCCGGAACTCTGTTATTACAGACCAAGATGACGTTCTTAGTCAGAAAACTGCAATTTGGTTCCATCACATCCTGACTACTATAGTATTGTTTTCTATATTCCTTTCATTTCCCCCTTCCCTATTCCTTTATTGTACATAAAGTCACTGGTGTATGTGCACAAGTATATTGCATTTTTTTAAAACTAAATGGCCAAGATATGTTTTGATTGATAGCGGCTGGAGATGGGTTGGGGAAAAATATTGGTGCTGTGAAAATACCCCCTTTTCTCCATTTGTGGCCTGCTCATCTGCTCTTATCTTTACATTCCAGTAAGTTATTTTGCTCTCACTGTTTTAACAAAACAACAACAACATAAAAAACCTTGCCTACCTTGTTCAACTGGAGAATCTTAATGTTTTCATTTATCATTGTAAAACCTAGGACAATATAACTTTTTCGTAGGTAGCTGTTACATATAGGACAATCTCTCTTTAAGTAGGGATAAATTACTCATTAAAAAAAATGAATCCTAGATACTTTTCCCTTCAAGACAAGTGTATTGTTGTTTAAATAAATTTCTTGGTTTTTTGTTTTTAAAAAGAACTGGTACATGTCACTTCTACCGCACTGTATTCATCAAAGCAAGCAAGTCCATTATAGATTTAAGAACTATGGAAATAGATGGCACCTTTTCAGAGACGGAAACATCAAAGGCATATAGTAGAGGATGAAGATAAAAGATGAAGACCCACAGCTATCACCGCTATCCACTGTCTTTCATTTCGTGAACATGCTTTTTTCTTACCTCTGGGGCTTAGTACATGTTCTTCAGTCTGCCTGAAGAGTTTTCCCCACCTCAGCCTCATCACTTCATTTGGCTGGCTAAATTCTACTGATTCTTCAGCAATTAGCTAATAAAATTTCCTAAGAGAATTCTTCTAGAACATCTCCCTCTAGACTAGTCTAGATATTCTTACCTCTTTACCATGCCAGCATATGTCCGCTCCTTGAACCAGTACTTCAACCAAAATGGATAATTAGTTGTGTAATTTATTTAATGTCTGATTATCCTTCTCGTAACCTCCATAAGAGCAAAAAAAGATATCAATATTGTGTCCTCAGCACTGAGCATAGTGCCTTGTACAGATTAAGTGGCTCAGTAAATATTTACCAAATATATACTTGAATGTCTACATCTGTGATAAGAGTCCATAGCTTTCTTTGGAATCTCAAATGGGCTTGTGATCCTCAGAATCATTGCCTGAATGTGATGTGTTACAGAGTACAGATATATGCTGAGTATGGAAGGCCCAAGGCTGGGGGACACTGGGGTCTGAATTGAGCACTCCTTTTATAGCCTGGGGCACAATGTGTAGCACAAGAATATCTAGAGTTCCATTGAAACTTTAGGAGTAAGGAATTTGTCAAGGAAAGAAAACTTCCTTTTCTTCATGTTTTTACCTTCTTCCTGATTGTTTTTTCCTTTTTAAAGAATCTTTGCAGAACTATTTGCTATAAATTTCTTTTGGAATTTTCAACACTATGAAGGGAATTTAGAATCAAAATTTTGATAATAACCACAAAATAAAACAGATATTACTTGAAGAGGGAGGGAAGGTGATGTATTTACTGTCATAAGCCACATACTGTGCTATGAGCTCAATTTATGTTGTCTTATTTCATCTTTGCAGTGAACTTACAATATTAAATCATTATTCACATTTTGTAGGTAAGGAAAATAGAGGTCAATGGGATTAAATGAATGCAGTTCTTGCTGTTTACAGTTTGACTTACTGTAACCCACATGTCCAATTTTCTTTTGTTTGTTTTTTGCTACACTTTGGATATGATTTTTTTGTCCCCTCCAAATTTCATACTGAAATTTGCCCCCCAGTGTTGGAGGTGAGGCCTTAATTGGGGGGAGAGGGTGTTTTGATCATAGGGAGAGATCACTGATGAATAGCTTAATACATGTACCCTCACTTGAGAGGAGTAAGTTCTCACTCTAACAGTTCCCCAAAGAGTTGCTTATTACAAAGCACCTAGAATTCCCCTGCACCCCTCTGACTTCCTCTCTGGCCATGTAATCTCTGCACATGCTGGTTCCCTTTCACCTTTTGAGAAGAGTGAAAGCAGCCTGAGGTCCTCACCAGAATCATGAACCAAAGAAATATTTCTTTCTTTATAAATTACCCAGCCTCTGGCATTTATTGAAAGCAATACAAAAAAGACTAAGAAATTTTTTAACATATTGTAAAATGTGGTGGCAAAATTAGAAGTAATTAAGAGACCACACTCTTAGCAGTATATCCCAAGAATGGACACCTTTGCTTGGGCTTCACTGAGGCCCACAGCCACTATTCCCTATCATATGCATTTGCTTCTTTACTTTCTCTCTCTGGCACACTTTTCTTCACCTCATTCCTTCCCTCCTCTTTTTTTTTTTTAATGTCTAAACTTTATATTATATAATAGATCTCTCTGACATCTTTTAAACTCCCTTAAAAATGCTGAGAATTCTCTACTTGACTTAAAAGTTTAACAGCACCAAGTTTCAGAGTCTGAGGAATGTAGAACAGAATCTTGAATTTGCCTATTATTAGCACAGTAACTTTGAAAACATTTCTTAGCTTTCTTCAGTCTTGAATTCTTATTTGGGGAAATAAAGAATGCACCACCTTCTTGGTTGAGCCAGTAGCCTTCAAATCAGCTGCAGTAAATTGGAGAGAGGGGGAAAGATGTAAAGGTGAAAAAGTAAAAAAAGTGAGGCAGTTTAAAAACCACTTCTAAGAAGAGAATTGAATGTGTCCTAGACACAGTACTCAATTCAGGGAAAATACTAAAAAAGGTATGTTTCTGAGGAAACTGAATTTCAAAAGCAACCACAGAGGTAACTAAAAGTGCTTGACTGTTTGAGACGTTGAAACAACAGATGAGTTCCCCTCAATCAAGAAGGGGCTGTAGTGCCCATTTCAGTGTACAATTCTTTGCTTGGCATAGGCCCTAAATAAATGCTTCTTCCCTCCCATACTACATTCCTACCCTTTTAAAAATTCTATTTCTGGACAGTGCCTGTGGCTCAGTGAGTAGAGCATGGCCCCATATACTGAGAGTGGCAGGTTCAAACCCAGTCCCAGTCAAACCAAAAAAATAGCCGGGCATTGTGGTGGTGCTTGTAGTCCCAGCTACTTGGGAGGCCGAGGCAAGAGAATCACCTAAGCCCAGGACTTGGAGGTTGATGTGAGCTGTGTGCCACCATGGCACACTACTGAGGGTGATAAAGTGAGACTGTCTCTATAAAAAAAATTCCATTTTCTGCTTCTACCAGGTCCCCCAGTCTAGGAATTGCTCATATCCATGCTATGGGACTCCCACCCTGACAGGAAGGGGCTTTACCTGGCAGCTGGTAAAGCCCAGCGTGGGGTTGGAGAAGAAAATCCTGTAATTACCATGACATAACTAGGTGGCTATTCCTGCTCCACCAAGACATACTGTCTCTCCTCTCTGAATGATTAATCTGGTTTTCCCAGTAAAACAAGTCCTACAGGAAATGCAATGATTTTCACACTGATTCACAGTACTGACTCCTTTTAATTTTTATTATCTTTTGAATACTCATCACGGTCCCAGGAAAACCCTTCAGGTCTGTGATCATAACTGAAAGTCAGAATATGTGATCTAAGACTAAAGCTGCCTGTAAGTGGAATATTTTTAAAAGGTCTGTCAACATAGGCAGGTAGTACATATGGACATACATGTTCTTAGACCCCTGTGAATTTTTGACAGGGCTTTGCTTGGTGCCTTGGTGCTGTTGGAGCATACACATTTCTCCTGGTGTGTCAAAGGTTTAGAAAACACTCGTAAACAGTGGCACTAACCTTCTTCCACTTCCAACCCTCTACACCCCACTTGCATATTTCCTTAAGGGGAGGGGAAGGAAAGGATAGAGTGGGACAGGGAGGAAAGCAGCTAGGAAGGGGAAGAGGAAGAGAGAAAGGCCGTGTTGTAATTAACCCCCGCATGGGTCTCCACCAGGGACATGCCTGCTTCTCCCTGGGGAAAGCCTGCGGTGGCCAGCCTTCATCTGTAATTCTCTTTATTTTTAGCTTTAATTTGTGGTTCTCAAATGATGGCAATTTTGATCCTCATCCCCACAGGAAATATTTCAAAATGTTTGGAGACATTCTTGGTTGTCACAACTGAGGGGGTGCCAGTAGGATCCAACAGGCCAGGATAGTGGTAAACATTTCCTAATGTAGTCCACTCTCCACAGCAAAGAATTATCAATTCTAGTTTGTCGAAAGTGCCAAGTTTGAGAAACTTAATAATCTCATTGAATATACCATGGTGTTATAGATCAAATTGTGTCCTCCATGAAGTGACATTTTGATAGCCTAACCCTTGGTTCCTCAGAATGTCACCTTATTTTGACATTTGATCATTACAGATGTAATTAAGAAGGGGTCATGCTGGATGGAGTAGAGTGGTTCCCTAATACAATATGACTTGTGTCCTCAAAAAAAGAATGCCATGTAAAGAGATAGAGACACAGAGAGAGCCTGATGTGAAGACAGAAGTCTGGAGTGATCTATCCACAAACCATGAAGGGCCAAAGAGTGCTAGCACACCACCAGAAGCCAGGAGGAGGCAAGAAGGATTCTCTTATGGCTTTCAGGAGTAGCAAGACCCTAACTGACCCCTTGATTCTGAACCTCTGCCTTCAAGACTATGAGACATTAAGCAACCCAGTTTGTGATACTTCATTACAACAAGCCTAGGAAGTTAATGTACCTGGTTTCACTGACATTTACTCCATGTATGTCCTTACTTCCAACCTTTCTCAATCAGGACATTAACTCTTAATAATGGAATGGTGTTTGCTAAGCAATAGAATATAAATCTTATGCAATTATATTTATCTTAATCAGGAAGCAAGAGATTGACGTCAGTTTAAGTGATAAAATGTTTTAAGCAATCATGATAAAATTACATCAGAATGAAACTTGAAAGAAGGCAAGGATTTATGTAATACTGTACATTGATAATATCAATGGATTGTCCACTAATAGTAAAACCCTCAAAATAGGGTTTATTCTATAAACCTGAATTGAATCTTCTTGGGATGTGCTTTGTATGTATTAGTTCACATGTTCTAGGTTTTAATATTTTGACCATTGAGTAGTAACCCCAAATTCACCTTGTTGGTATCAAATCTCTGACCAGCCACTCCAGGTGAATAATCTGAGCTACATTGGTGGTACTGGAATGATTCTGTTCCACTTAGTTAAGTAAATGACTTTGCAAACCTGAGGTTGTATAAAACAAACAAAAAAGAAACAGGTGATGAAAATAACGAATGTGGTATTTCTGTTTTGTATAAACTGTTTTCATGTAAATAGAACAAGTTTAAAAATCGTTTTGATGCTTTGCATAAGCTTTGTAAATTTTGAAGATGTTTAACGACAAGGAACTAGTAGATAAATGGTTTTAACTGAAATACTTGGCTGTTTACCTGTGTATGTTTGCAATAAATTTTAAATACTTATCTGATTTACTAATTTATGAGTTTAGGTTTTAAGAGGTTTCAATGCTTAAAAGAACCATATGGCAATGCGTGGGTCTAACTTTATTAGCTTTATTACAATTGCTTATCTAGTTAGGAAAGTTTTATTTATGGTATTTGTGTTTCTTCTTTCTTAGGTGCTTGACATTCTTGAGAAAATCCATTACATGGGCTTGTGACTGTAGCTAGAAATACGTATTTACAGGAATGTAAGTAACTAACTGTATAAAATAGGGTTAACTGTTTAGTAACAATCAAATTACCAAATTTAAGCATGAAATGTATAAGCTACTCAAACAATAACCAAGTGTGAACTGTGCTTAATTTTAACCTAAAAATCTTAGATTAAGATTTAGATTTAAGATTAATCTTAGATTAATTTACAAATTAAGACTAAGTTGGTTTTTTTTTTTTTTTGGTAGAGACAGAGTCTCACTTTATCACCCTCAGTAGAGTGCTGTGACATCACAGCTCACAGCAACCTCCCAACTCCTGGGCTTAGGCGATTCTCTTGCCTCAGCCTCCTGAGTAGGTGGGACTACAGGCACCCCCCCCACAACGCTGGCCATTTCTTGGCTGTAGTTTGGCCGGGCCAGGCCTGAACCCGCCACCTTTGGCATATGGGGCCGGTCCCCTACCGACTGAGCCACAGGCTCCGCCCTAAGAGTAAATTTTTTTAAAAGTGTGTTTGAAAGCTTAAGAAAAGCAAAGTTTTCCATTGACAACTGTAGTACATAGTACATTGAACGTTAGTGATAATATAGACTCCTGGAAGTATTGTTTCTATGCACAAAAACCTCTGTAAAACTTTAAAACAAACCCAACTGATGTCACCTTGGGGGCAGATCCAAAGCAATCTGTCTGATGAATGTGACACTGAGGATGAAAATAAAGAATCTGAGGTGGTGCCTGTGGCTCAGTGGGTAGGGCGTTGACCCCATATACTGAGGGTGGCATGTTCAAACCCAGCCCCTGCCAAACTGCAACAAAAAAATAGCCAGGCGTTGTGGCGGGTGCCTGTAGTCCCAGCTACTCAGAAGGCTGAGGCAAGAGAATCACCTAAGCCCAGGAGTTGGAGGTTACTGTGAACGGTGATGCCACAGCACTCTACCGAGGGCGACAAAGTCAGACTCTGCCCCTAAAAAAAAATCTGAAAGAGAAGCCAGAGGAGGGAGCCTGAGTAGCCGAGAGGAATGATAGTTTTTAGGGAATCATCAGAACTTGAGTCTCAGAATACAAAGTGTAACACCAGAATTTCTAAATAGAGGCCAAATCCCAGTAACTACAAGATTATGCAAGAGACAGCTAAAAATACTCCCCCAAATGCCGCCAGGATTTTCAGTGTGCACTGACATATTCATATATTCAGTAAAAATGAATCTAATTGGTTTCTTCCAGACCTCTTTTCTGTGGACAGGCGTTGGGGAGCGGTGCCACTTGGGAAACAAATCAGGCTTTTGTTTGTGTTTTCCTCAGCAGCCCTTGGTGTTAGCCCTGGGGCTCAGCTAACAGAGCTTGATTGTTTCTCCCTCTCTTTTTAACATAAAATGCTCATTTCCTGGCAGGCAGTGGAACCACATCAGACCTCCTCCGCTCTGCCTCTCAGCGTTGGGGTCTCCGTCTGAGTTGCGGTCAACACATGAGCACGATGAGAAGAAACCAAAAGGAGAAAACGTGTTTGGATGGAATAAAACATAAATGCGCTACGCCTCTGCCCTGCCGCAGGCATTCCGGGAACAACTCCTCCGGCCTGACCGTAGGCACTGGTTTGTTTCCAGCTCAGGGCCTTCACATTTGATGTTTCTTCTGCCTCAAACATGAACTTTCCCTGTGCTGTTTACTCCTGTGTCTTTGCGGCCAAAAAGGCATCATCACATAATAGCCACTCTGAGAACACGTCTAGACACATGAATGGAGAACAGGAGGTTCTTGAATGCTTTCAAGGGCTGCAGCATCCTTTTTAGTTCACCCACGATGCAGAGAGGACCTTTTGGGACAGCTGCCGGCTGGAAGGGCTTCTCCCTTTCACCCAGGAATAGCCTAGCTGGCTTGGTCTTAGCTTTGGAGAGAGAAACTGGAAAAAAAAAAAAAAAAAAACAGAGAGAGAGAGGCCCGGTCCACTGTGGCTTACGCCTGTAATCCTAGCCCTCTAGGAGGCCGAGGCCAGTGGATTGCTTGAGGTCTAGAGTTCTAGACCAGCCTGAGCAAAACCAGACCTCAGTCTCTACTAAAAATAGACTGAGTCAAGAGGATTGCTTGAGCCCGAGCTGAAGGTTGCTGTGAGCTAGGACTGCAGATCACTCTACCCAGGGTGACAGCTTGAGGGGTGGGGGGCAGAGAGAGAGAGAGAGAGAGAGAGAGAAAAGACAGGAGCAGAAGGGAGGGGAAGCAACCTCAAACTCATGGGTACAAGGGGAGGGAATGGGGGAGGAGGGAAAGAAAAGAAGAAAAAAAAAAGAAAGAAAAGAAAGAGAAAGACAATAATAAGAAAAAAGAGAGAGAGCAACTGGCAGCCTTTTGGAACACCACAATACAGAATCTTCCAAAGACACAAATGCACTCTGTGTACTTAATCTTTTTTTTTTTTTTTTTTTTTTTAATCAGAGCGCTTGCTCAAATCCACAGACTAAGAAGTGCTTGGCTGTCACCCCAGAGCCTGAATTGACACAGTTTCTTCTCTTACTAGCTCTGTGATCTCTGGCAATCCACTGATTTTCTGGGTTCCTCTGTTTCCTTACATGCATGTGAGTTTGAAAGCCTCCTGACACATAAAATGAGTTACAGACTATGCTTGGCTCAGGGAGGAACAAAGAAGACAATGTTTACATAAATCTAGTAAAGCTCCCCAAAAGTGGTGTTCTCAATTTGTTTTAATTGTATTATTGTTTTCAGTGATGTTATTATTAGTTATGAAATGAAAAACAGTCTCATTGAGGGGTTTCTAGATTGTGTTTCAGGCCATTGTAAGATTTCTTGGCTGCACTTTAGGTTTTACAAACATTTAGTTCTATTTTTTATGGATTTTATTTTTAGTTTTATAGAAAAATTGAGCAGAGTGGCTCTTCTACAAATGGAACTTATGGGGGAAGTGAGAACAACGTAACCAAAAATGGTACCCTCATATTAATTTGAAAAAAAAAACTGAAAAAAATGAAAAAGAAAGAAAAATTGAGCAGAAGGTACAGAGATTTTCCATATACTTCCTTCCCCCACTAGCATTTCGCACGAGAGTGGAGAATAGTACATTTGTTATAACCAAACTGCGCTGACATACCATTATCACCCAAGGTTTACACTGTGAGCTAGAGTTCATTCTTGGTGTTGTACATTCTATGAGTTTTGACAAATGTATAATGACATTCATCCACCATTGCAGCATTGTTAAGAATAGTTTCACTGCCCTAAATATCCTCTGTGCTCTGCTGTTTCTGCTTATTCATTCCCTCTTCCTCCTAACCCCTGACAACCACTGATCTTTTTACTGTCTCCATAATTTTGCCTTTTCCAGAATATTATGTAGGTGGAACCATAGGGCATGTAGCCTCTGCCAATTGGCTTGCTTCACATAGTAATAAACATTTTATCTTTGTCCATGCCTTCCATGACTTGATAGTTATGGGGTTTTTTTATTTGTTTGTTTTAGTGGTGAATATTCTGTTATACGGATGTACCACAATTTATCTATTGACCTATCAAAGAGCATCTTGGTTACTTCCAAGTTTTGATAATTAATAAACCTGCCATAAATGTCTATGTGCAGGTTTTTGTATGGACATAAGTTTTCAACTTATTTGAATAAATACCAAGGAATGTGATTTTTTGATTATATGGTGAGAGTATGTTTGGTTTTGTAAAAAATTGCCAAACTTTTTTTCTAAACTGGCAGTACCATTTGCACTCCCATTAGCAATGAAGAAGAGTCTCTGTTGTTCCACATTCTCACCAATATTTGATGATGTTAGTGTTTTGAATTTTGGTCATTCTAATAGGTGTGTAGTAATATCCCATTGTTGTCTTAATGTACATTTCCCTAATGATACATAATGTAGAACATACTTCCTTGTACATTTTTATCATCTGTGTATCTTCTCTGGACAGGTGCCTGTTTAGACCTTTTTCCCATTTTACAATCTGATTGTTTATTTCTTACTATTGTACTTTAAAGAGATTTTTAATGGGTTTTATTTTGTTCTTTTGTTTTAGAGAGCAGTTCTTTATCAGATATGTGTTTTCCAAATATTTTCTCCTAGGTTGTGACTTGTCTTTTTACTCTGTTGTTGGTGACCATCACAGAACAGAAATTTTATTCATGTATCTATTTTTTAAGAAAAATTCTCACTCTGCTGCGCAGGCCAGAGTGCCATTGGCATTAGCTGAGCTCACTGCAACCTCAAACTCATGGGTTCAAGTGATCCTCTTGTCTTAGGCTCCCAAGTATCTGAAACTACAGGTGCCTGCTATAACATCTAATTTTTTCAATTTTAAGTAGAGATAGGATCTTGCTGTTGCTCAGGCTGGTCTCAAAGTCTTAGTTCAAGGAATTCTCATATCTTGGTCTCCTAGAGTACTAAGATTTGAGGTATAAGCTACTGCACCCAGCCAGGAATTTTTAATTTTAATGAAGTCTAGATTATGATTTTTTTTTATGGATTATGCCTTGGATGTAAGTCATTGCTATACCTAATATCACCTAAATATTCTCTGTGTTATCTTCTTAGACTTTCAGAGTTTTGCATTCTATATTTTGGTCTATGATCCATTTTTTGTTACTATTTGTGAAGGTTGTATCTAGACTCATTGTTTTAAATTTGATGTCCAGTTGTTCCAAAAGCATTGGTTGTAAAGATGATCTTTGTTTCATTGTATTGCCTTCGCTCCTTTGTCAAAGAATAGTTTACTATGTTTTTGTGGATCTACTTCTAGGCTGTCTATTCTGGTCCACTAATCTATTTGTCTATTTCTTTAGCAATACTCACACGATTTCTGTACCTTTATAATAAGTTTTGAAATGGGTAGTGCCAGTCCTTTTACTTTGTTCTCCTCCTTCAACATTGTGCTGATTATTCTGGGTCCTTTACTTCTCCATATAAACTTTAAAAGAAGTTTTGAAGTTTGTCATTGGACAGCTCCTGTAGCTCCGTGGGTAGGACCCTGGCCACATACACCCCGGCTGGCAGATTTGAACCTGGCCCAGGCCAGCTATACAACAATGACAACCCCAACAACAATAACAAAAAATAGCTGGGCATGCGGTAGGCACCAGTAGTCCCAGCTACTTGGGAGGCTGAGGCAAGAGAATCACTTAAGCCCATAAGTTTGAGGTTGCTGTTAACTGTGACACTATGGCACTATAACCAAGGGTGACATAGTGAAACTCTGTCTCAAAAAAAAGAAAGAAGAAGAAGACTGCTGATATTCAAATAAAGTTATTGAAATTTTGATTGGGATTGCAATGATCTATAAATCAAGTTGGGAAGAACTGACATTTGGCAAGTTTTCTATCCATTAACATGGAGTATCTCTGCATTTATTTAGCTCTTTTTGATTCCCTCTTGAGAGTTCTATAGTTTTCCTACAAATGTAGATGGTATTCTGTTTTTAATATCAATTCCACTTGTTCATTGCCAGCATATATAAAAGTGATTGACATTTGTATATTAACCTTATGTCCTACAAACTTAGAGGTTTGACATTTGTATATTAACCTTATGTTCTAAAGAGTTTTTTGGTTAATTCTACTGGGTTTTGTTATATATAAGCAAGGTTAGTTTTATTCATCCTTTCCTTATTTACTTACTGCATTAGCTGGGGCTTACTGTACAATGTTGATAAAGAGTGGTGAGAGGGGATGTTCTTGCTTTATTGCTAACCTCAGTGGTAAACTTCTAGTTTATCACTGTTAAATATGATGTTAACTGAATGTGGAGAGTGGGCTGTGAGATTGGCAGGGGCCTCACAGCCTGGGGAACATTCAGAGAATGAACCCCCAACTGCTTCTCCTTCTTTCCCAAAACAGCCATATTCCTTTCTTCATGCTCCCTCTACAAGAAGTCACGTAGCCCTTTCTTTGTCTAGTTAACTACGCAGAGATCCTTGAGATCTCTCCCTTCTTTCTCCTAGTCATATGCTAACAAAGTTAAGTAGTAACCACTAAGTCACATAGTTCTTCCTTTGTTTTGTTAACTATGCTGGCATCATCATGATCTTTCCCTTTTTGCCTCTTGTCATATGTTAATGAAGTTGAGTAGAAACCATTAACAAGATGCTTTGTCTTTATTAAAGTTATTTACATTTTCCTATTGTACTGTAAGACCAAAACTATGTCTTTTGTTTATGCTATTTCCCCATATTGTCTATGCTACCTCCCCCTGGACAACCCTGTACAGATACTATATAAGAAAGCTGATTTTGTGCTTTGGTACTGGCTGCAGCCATCAGTTCAGTCACACCTCCTGATCCATCCTTTATTTCCATCTCTTCTCTTATGCTTTCTCAGTCCTCTGGTTCATTCCCTCTCCCTGTGATGGTGGGCAACAGCTGAATTCTGCTTTTTAAAATACACTTATAACTTTTCTAAATTTACATAGACAATAACACCATCGAATATGCTTGCATGCATAATTTTAAGTAAGTACAGTTACTTAAAATTTGTCTTTCAGGGTAACTTCTGGGTAAACTTGAAATGAAGTCCAAGCCTACCTCTCTAAATTCTTTGTAAACTGTCATTGATTAGCACAATTTTAGATCCTGTGTAATTTTTAGTTCCTTAGCAGACAATGCTAAGTTTCCAAAAAGATCATCCTGGATTAGGAGTGAGCAAGTTAGCAGACTGTAGCTAGCTCAGTGTCCAAATTCTGATTAAATCATAGAAAGCTTTGCCACTGAATTCAGAACCAATTCACTAATATTTGCTTTAAATATTAAGGAAGAATCATTTCCTTACCATAAATTCTTCAGTGCTTCCCAATATTGAAATCAAGGGCAGATATTAGCAGGTTAACCTTTTCCAATCCTATGTCAGACCTCATCCAACGTAACAGTTTGCCTATTCTACTCTGATGTCAGAAGACATCTGACACATTTTTTTGTTGTGTTCTATACAAGCCCTCAACTTGCTTATTGCTTTATTTACATAAAATAAAAATATATGTAACAGGAACAGTTATGGCTTCTAGGAAGGATTTTCCAAGTGATCTGAAAAAGAAGATACTTCAGGAATATAAATAATGTGCCTATCATAAAAATGATGTGCCTCTCATTTCATGACAAGAGGTTAGTGACAAAGTCCCTTGGCCCACTAACATAACTGATCACTGATTATAAAAACAAACAGCCTGTGTGGTGCTCGTGGTTCAGTGGGTAGGGAATTTGCCCCACATACTGAGGGTAGTGGGTTTGAACCCAGCCCCAGCCAAACTGCAACAAAAAGATCCAGGCATTGTGGCAGGTGCCTGTAGTCCTAGCTACTCAGGAGGCTCAGGGAAGAGAATCACCTAAGCCCAGGAGCTGGAGATTGCTGTGAGCTGTGTGATACCATAGCACTCTACCGAGGGCAATAAAGTGAGACTCTGTCTCTAAAAGCAAAAAAGAAAGAAAGAAAAGAAACAGCTTGTTCAATTTGAAAAACCAATACTTATTTTAGAATACACAAAATTTATGGGAAAAGTAGACAGGGCTGATCAGAATTGTGGATATTACAAATGTACCAGGAGGTTCTACAAATGGTGGAAAAATTATTCTTCTGGCTGATGGAAGTTTCAGTTGTGAATAGCCACATCCTTTACTCATTAGATAAGAATGAGAGTGGAGAAAAAGTGCTGACACATCCTTCTGGGTATTTTTTAAATTTTAGATTAATATGAGAATACAGACTATTAGGTTACAATGATTGAATTTGTTAGTTAAAGTCTGTTGTAGTAGTTGTGTCCTACACACAGGAGGTATGCAATATAACCTTACATTGTGCCCATTAGGTAAGACCACACCAATTTCTCTCCCTCCTCCCCTCCTACCCCTCCCCACCTCCCCTCCCCTCCATTGGAATTGAATTTTTCTCTTGTGTGGTCATGTATTAGTTGATTTACTGGTTTCATATTAGTATTAAGTACAATGGATACTTGCTTTTCCATTCTTGTAATACTTTACTAAGAAGAATGTATTTCATCTTCATCCAGGTTGAAGGATGGAGGTAAAGTCTCCATCTTTTTTTAAGGCTGAATAGATTCCATGATATACATATACCACAGTTTATTAAACCATTCATGGGTTGATGGGCACTTAGGTTGTTTCCTCAACTTGGTGATTGTTAATTGAGCTGTGATAAACAAGCTAGTGCAAATATCCTTATGAAAAAATAGTTTTGTTTTTCTTCTGGGCATATGCCTAATAATGGGATTGCAGGATCAAATGGAAGGTCTGTTTTAAGTTCTTTGAGAATTCTCCATGCTTCTTTCCAAAGAGGCTGTATTAGTTTGCAGTCTCACCAATGGTGTAAAACTGCTCCCTTTTTCCATATTCATGCCAGCATTTGCACCTCTGAGACTTTGAGATATGAGTTATTCTTACTGGGTTTAGGTGATATACAAGAGTGGTTTGATTTTCATTTCTCTGATGATTAGGAACAATTGATTTGGAGCATATTTTATATATGTTTGTTGGCCATTCCTCTGTCCTCTTCAGAGAAGGCTTTGTTCATGTATCTTGCCCAGTGATAGATCGGATTGTTTGCTTTTTTTGTTGTTGATTAATTTGAGTTCTCTACAGATACTAGTTAATAAGCCTTTGTCAGATTTGTAACATGCAAATATCTTTTCCCATTTTGAAGATTGTCTATTTGGTTTAATTGTGTCCTTAGCTGTGAAGAAGTTTTCAGCTTAATTAACTCTCATTTGTTAATTTTTATTATTGTCTCAATTGCCACTGACATCGTCTTCATAAAATCTTTCCCAGGCTGACATCCACAAGACTTTTCCCACACTTTCTTTGAGGATTTTTATAGTTTCATGTCTTAGATTTAAATTTTTTAGCCATCTTGAGTCAATTTCTGTAAGTGGTGAAAGGTGTGGGTCCAGTTTCAGGTTTTTACATGTGGTTATCCACTTCTCCCAGCACCATTTATTGAATAGGGATTCTTTTCCCCAATGGATGCTTTTGTTTGATTTCTCAAAGATCAGATAGCTATACGAGACTAGTTTCATCTCTATGCTTTCTATTCTGTTCTATGAGTTTATGTCTCTATTTTTGTGCCAAAACCATGTTGTTTTGATCCCTGTAGACTTCTAATATAAACTGGAATCTGGTACAATGATTCCTCCAGCTTTGTTTTTATTACTAAGAATTTCTTTGGCTTTATGGATTATTTTCTGTTCCATATGAAACAAACTATTTTTTCCAGTTCTTCAAAGTATGATGTTGGTATTTTAATGGGAATTGCATTGAATCTGTAGATTGCTTTGGGTAATATAGACATTTTAACAATGTTGATTCTTCCCAGCCAAGAGCATGGTATGTTTTTCCATTTGTTAATGTCTTCTGCTATTTCTTCCTTAGAGTTTCATAATCTTCTTTGTAAGGATTCTTTATCTCCTTTGTTAGACATGTTCCCAGTGCTTCATTTTCCTTGAAGCTAACATGAAGGGTATTATGTCCTTGATTTGCTTCTCAATGTGACTATTATCGATGTATATAAAGGCTGAGTTGTGGACATTGATTTTGTACCATGAGATGTTACTGTATTTCTTGATCACTTCCAGGAGTCTTGTGGTTGTGTGTCTGAATTTACTAAGTATAAGATTATATTGTCAGCAAAAAGTGAGGGTTTGACCTCTTCTGCCTCCACTTGAATGCGCTTGATATCCTTTTCTTGCCTGATTGCATTTGCAAGAATTTCCAGCACTATGTTGAATAGTAGTGATAATAGTGGACATCTTTGTCTTGTTTCAGTTCTAAATGGGAAAGCTTTCAGTTTTACTCCATTTAGTATGATATTGACTGTGGGCTTTCCATAGATACCTTCAATCAGTTCAAGAAATGTGCCATCTATGCCTATTAAGTTGTTCTTGTTAGAAAAAGATGTTGAATTTTGTCAGATGATTTTTCTGCATCTATTGAGAGGGTCATATTGTCTCTGTTTTTGCTTCTATTTAGTAGTAAACTACATTTATGGATTTTCATGTTAAACAAAACTAGAATCCCTGGGATAAAGTCTACTTGATCACAATGCATGCTTTTTTTTTAATGTGTAGCCATAATATATTTGCTAGGATTTTACTGAGTATTTTTGCTTCAATGTTCATTTGTGAAAGTGGTCTGTGGTTCTCCTCTTTAGTTAGATCCTTCCCTGGTTTTGCTTGGTGATGTTTGCTTTAAAGAACATGTTGATGAAGGTTTCTTCCTTTTCAATGTTTTGAAATAGGTTCTGCAGCATAGGTACAACCTCTTTTTTGAAGATGTGATAGAATTCTGGTTTGAAACTATCTGTTCCAGGGCTTTTTTTTTTATTGGGAGCTTTTGTTTATTAGTTCTTCAATTACAGTGTTTGATATTGGTTTGTTCAAGAGATCTATTTCTTCCTGGTTAAGTCTAAAAAGGGTGGGTGATTCTGAATATTGGTCAATCTCCTCTACTTTGTCCAATTTGGGAGCATAAAGTCTTTTGTTATAGTCAGAGATAACTCCTGGAAATCTGATGTCTATTGACATTTCCCATTTTTTTCCCCATTTTTATTGATTAAGGTTATTATAGATCTTATTTTTCTGTTTCTAGTTAATCTGGCCTAAGTTTTATCAACTTTATCTTTGTGAAGAACATATACTAATAATAAATAAAATTATATAAAATGTAAAAAAGAGGGATATCTTAGTTATTGTTTGAGAAATTTATAAGGGAAAGATGAGAAAAGTAGAAAAAATTCTACAAAAAGAAAGGAAAAAAGAGAGAAATAGAAAGAAAGAAATGGGCATAAAAACTGTTAAAAAATCCACTTGATATTGAAGAAAATGAAAAAGTAAAAATATAACAAAACAGAAATTTTTAAAAACCAAAGGAAAGCAATTTAAAAAAAAAATGAAAAAGAAAATATTGCAATATATTACCTGGACACAAGGTGGCACACCAGAGTTAGGAGATATTAAAACACACGTGTGATTCTGCTGTATCAGGTGGGGGCCAGAAGACACTAACTAGTTGCAAAGGAGACCCATCCATCTTCCTGATTTATTTGCCCTCAATCAGAGCTTGGTCACTTTGCTACTGTGCTCAATCCCCTGCAGGGCTGGGAGCCTGAAGCTCTCACCACACCTCTTGGGAAACACCTCAACCCTCCAAACAGTGTTCCCTTGGCCAGAAAGGGGCTAAGCAGGTGCACCAGGGCTGGCCATGTAGTGGGACTCTGCAAGACAGCCATATTACAACTGGAGTACCCAGTTAGGAGCCAAAGACATGGGAAATCCACTGCACTTGGTGATTCCATCTTGTCAGCCAGGAGCTGTTGAAGTCTACTCACTTGTTCAAGCCCTTCTAAGGCAGCTCCAGTGATCACTCAAGTCCCAAAAAACTGCAGTACAGTCCTTCTCTGTCTCTAGCCCTCCACCAGCAGGCCAGCCAGCCTCTACAAAACCCAGGCATTTGCCTTCAGTGCCAGTCTTCCACTGCTCCCAACCTCCTCCTTGACTCCTGGAGTCTGCTGCTATCTCACTATGCCATGTTTCTGGGCAAGACACTCCAGCCACAGGTGGCCAGAGTTCTCACTCCCTGATCTCACCACAAGTGGCTGTTGAGAAGATGTCTCTAGTCCTCCAACTTGCTCCTGACACACCTTTTCTGTAGGAGAAATCTCATCACTCAGCATGTGAGCAACGTGAGGAACAGAAATTCAAGAAAGAGGGGAAGACCATTATCTTCTGACACGGAAGAAAGGCTAAATGGGAAAGATGCATTTTGTAATGCAAAATGAAAAAAACAATCAATAAAAAATTGCAGTTTTTAGCAGACGAAATCAGAATGGTGGAAGGAGAGAAACTATTTTCTACTGTGAGACACACAACAGGAAGCCTGGACTTCATCCTGGAGAGTGCTTCAAGAAATATCACACTCAAAAAAAAATTTATAAACAAAAATAAATAAAGCTAGGAGTGATGGCTCATGCCTGCTATCCTAGCACTCTAGGAGGCTGAACCAGGTGGATTGCTTGACCTCAGTAGTCCAAGACCAGCCTGAGCAAGAGTGGACCCCATGTCTACTCAAAATAGAAAAACTAGCCAGGTGTTGAGTTAATGTATGTTGTAATGACTTTGCTACATATATTCATCTGCCCGTCTATTCAATAAGCACTTATTGAACTTTCCTTTCTTCATAGAAGCACAGATACTTTCTAAATCATGATAACCATTATGGAAAAAGAGATTTTTTTTTTTTAGTTTTTGCCCTGTTTCAGACATTTCAAATGTTTGAGTGTCCTGGAGATTTGCTTGACTTTAATCTTATTTTAGAGGGAAACCATCTTGAAAAGTCAAGGACCAAAAGGCAGAACAGTGGAGAAATTATGGTAAATAAATAAATGCAATTATTTTTCATTGAGTTGAAAAGACAGAGTAAATTAATACTATTCAAGAACATAATGTATTGCATCATCAGTAAAACCGAGAATTGCTCAAAGTCCAAAGTAATGAGTTTTGGAAATTTTTTCAGTTAATTAAAATTTATTTGAAACTACTTTATGTAACTAAGGCTTTATAATCAATAAAGAGTAATGTGATAAATATGTAATGCTCCCCACAAATTTTAAGAAATAGGTCATTGCCAACTAGCAACATTGTTTAAACTCTAGTAAGACAATCTTAGTACTTATTCTTTGTCTAAATTGTTACGAGTTCTGTTTTTTCTTAAAAAATTCTGTAAATAATAAAATTCCATGGGAATTTTTATTCCATGGGAAACAGGTACCTGTTTATTGTCCCATCAAACACTGCATTCACTACAAAATGAGGACACTTTTAATGTATGTTGTAATGACTTTGCTACATATATTCATCTGCCGATCTATTCAATAAGCACTTATTGAACTTTTATTATGTGCTTGTGTTTTACTTTGACTCAATCATCATGTTCTTAATTTGAAGTGAGATGATTTTTTTTTTTTTTTTTAAGAGACAGAGTCTCACTTTGTCGCCCTGGTAGAGTACAGTGGCATCACAGCTCACAGCAATCTCCAGCTCTTGGGCTTAGACGATTCTCTGACCTCAGCCTCCTGAGTAGCTGGAACCACAGGCACACGCCACAACTCCTGGCTAATTTTTGTTGCAGTTTGGCTGGGGCAGAGTTTGAAACCGCCACCCTCAGTACATAGGGCCTGTGCTGTACTCACTGAGCCACAGGCGCTGCCCAGAAGTGAGATGATTTTTGCAGCTTTATTCTTTGCACCATAGTACCAATCTCACTTCTGGGAAAGCTTTTTCAAATCTTATCTGAGAAAGCTGGTATGCTGTTTCCTTTCTAATATAATTGGGTCCTTCCTAGTTTTGCCTGAAACTAGGTACTTAAGAGTTACCATCTAAGAGTTACCAACAGAACAAGAGCAGTTCTCTTTTCAATTTTTTGTTTTAATTTTTGAGTCATGAAATATGTTAATCATAATAATGTTCAAATGGCTCCTTCGTACTTATTTTTGTTAAGACAAGTTTATCTGTTACATGAAAGAAGATACTCTATAAATATTCATTAAGCAAATTGCTAAATATATTTTAATTGGAAGTATAATTTATCAAAAGAAAAAAAACTGCACTTATTTTTCAGCTAGATCAGGTGATTTTAAGGGGAAAATAGGCTCCATATCACCTCAAGTTTACCCTTCTGGCCACATCTGGCTCAAAAGTCTCTGTTATAACCTATGACATTGCTGCCTTTATGCTCGTAAGTATACTTTTCTGATAAGAGTAAATTCACCTACTTCTGTAAAACTTTCATCTGGGGTACCTATAGCTCAATGGTTAGAGTATTGGCCCCATGCACTGGGGGCAGTGGATTCAAACCCGGCCCAGGCCTGCTAAACAAAAAAAAAAAAAAAAAAAAAAAAAGAAAAAAAAAAGAAAAGAAAGAAAGAAAGAAAATTTAAATACATTCTTTTCCACCAAGCACAGTGGCTTATACTGTGGGAGGCCTAGCACTCTGGGAGGCTGAGGTGAGTGGATTGGTTGAGCCCACAAGTTCAAGACCAGCCTAAGCAAAAGCAAGACCCCATCTCTACTAAAAATAGAAAAACTGAGGCAAGAGGATTGCTTGAGCCTAAAGGTTGGAAGTTGCTGTGAGGTATGATGTCATGGCACTCTACCCAGGATAGCTTTAGACTCCATCTCGAAAAAAAATAAAAATTAAAAAAATGATAATAAATAAAACTTTCATCTGTCCAATCTTTCTCCCCTAGGAAATTCCCCCAGAAACAATCCCTATGTTTTCCTTGACAAGCACTAGAATTATCAAGACCTGGGAAGAAAAAAGAAATACTCAGGTTATTTTCTCTAGGCCTTTGGTTCTTATTATTTGTTAACTTCTTCAAAGGAAAAATAGGGAGTGGCAGGGTGGGATGACTCCTTTCCTCTGTATTTTTTGGATGAATATGTATCATATCCTAAATATAACAAACAAAATTGTTTAAATAAGCAAGCCAAATGTTACTAATAGAAATTCATGTCCCCAAACAATGTGATTTCAGATTTACCAAAGTTAAAAGAGGAGAATAAAAAGCTCTGAGTGTTCTTTCTTTTCAGAAAAGTCAATCATTTCTAACTTCAGTCTCCTAACTTAGTTTTTGGTACACATTTTGAATTATGTACTGCCTCATGAGATGCTTTATATCATATTATTTAATGTCTGTAGAATTATTTATTAGTTCACTGATTTATAAACATAGTAAAGGTTCTAAGAACAAATTAGGATCCTGAAGAGTTTTGGAAGGAAATAAATTATTTTGGAATTAATGTAAGTTTTAGGCCACTGGAGTTGAGATTCCTAAGTGAAAATAAAAGGAGTCAGAACCAAGTTTGTCTATGTCTCTATAGCAGGAACTGTATGGTAGTCAAGAGAGACAAAATATTTATTTAAAATAAATAGTTTAATCAGAACAAAGAATTCTATGATCCATGTTAAACTCAAACTAAAGCACTTAAGTAGAAGGAAATAGATTGGCTAGGAAAATAGGGAACTACTCCTGGAGCACTGGGATATTTATGGCCAATGAAAGGGAATATTTTTAAAAATAAGTTTTGGTGGTATGCCCAGACATCCTAAGAAGTCTTCTGATGGAGCCCAGGGTAATTTTCTCTGAGTTTCTCAATAGAGTATCTAGCCTAGCTTAAAGTGCTCAAGACCTCCATGCCCTCCAACTCACTTGAAATTGTGAGGAGTAAAGGAATTAGAGCAAAACTTGTGGCCCTTAGACTTTTTAAAAGGGTTTTATATCTATCTAGGGTGTTTCAATAAAATTTCTTATGCTTTGTCATTTTAAGCACTACTAGGCTAGCCCTTACCCTTCTCCTCATCTTAATCTTTGGAGCTGGTTTTCTCCCCCAACTCACTCCCTGATCTTTGAAGGGATTTTTTATTTGGATGTGACTCTCAACTCCACTTTTCCCCAAGATTCTGTCTTCAGTCTCCACTTCACCCTTCACATTCTTATGTGAAGCTTCAAAACCCTAACCGAGAGCAAAGGCCACAGAGGCCCACTTGCCAATGAGGAAATAGATTTAGACCTGGGTAATGTAACAAGAACAGTAAAGGAATTGAAAGTAAAGGTTATCAGGCAGAGCAAGAGCTCCCCTATGCTTGTAGAAGCTGACAGTGAGCCTTGTGACCGTCACGGCAGTCCAACAGAACTGGTTTTTGCAATGGTTAGGCTCAATAGCAATCCAGGTAGCAGTAAGGTTCCCACACACACATTGTGAATGGCTTGATTATGTTTGAATGTCTCTTGAATGAGGACGTAAGTGAGGGGAGAACAGCAACATATCTGTAGGACAAGGAAACTCAAAGGCCTGCCACAGTGACTATAAATGACTTCTAGGCCTCAGTGTTGAATAGGAAGGAAATGAGAAAGAGAGAATTCTTGAAGTCGTTGGTAGAAGGAAACCACTGTTAAAGATCAGTGAGAAAGCACGTATAGTCTTTGTTGTCTGTCCCTTGATGCTATACCCAGGGGAAGCAAGGATACAGATGTTTCCTCCACAAAACACTCTGAACTTAGTAGAATAAGACAGCTGTCCTGGACTTGGGGCCAGAAGACCCAGGTTCACATTCTGGCTTCACCATCACTGTGCCATTTCCCACAATTTATTATCTCCCTAAACCTTGGCTGGCTAGTTTTTAAAACAAAGGGGATATAAAAATATTCATCTTGTACTGTTGATAAGAGAAATACATGAATTAACATATGTAAAAGAATTTTCAAATAACTAAATTACCTTATTAAATTAAGGTTGTATTATGACTCTAATACATGAACACTATGGTGTTTATGTTAAGTATTTGTGATTTAAATGATACAAAGCAAAAAGAAAATTCAGAGTCCAAAAAAGTTGGGGTGTTAAAAGAGACATCCAGCAGGAGAGAAGTAAGCATGATGGGTTTTTGAGGCAGTTAGATCTCAGTTTAAATTCATGACGTACATGTAATTATGGGTTAGCACTTTTCATACTCAGGTGTCTTCATCTATGAAAATGATTTCCAATATTTTCAGTGTCAGATGAGAAAACATAGCAGACTATGACTTTAGTTTTCTTTTCCTTCTTGCCTTCTACTTCTTGATATGTCTTCTTAGTCTCCCAAGATCATTAGAACCCATGAAATTTCAGTAGATGCAAACAAAACATAGTGTCATGTAGCCAGGGGAAGAAAAAATGTTTCTCCTACGGAAGACAAAGCTGGACTCTTTATCCAATGTGTGCTCCTGTAATTATGTATTGTTTATAATCTTGTAAAACCATAACACCTAAAGCAAAGAAGTTTCCTGGGACACAAGATTGACATGCAATTGTCATTATGAAGGGAGAAGCAGAGTAATGTGGGAAAATTGTGTTCACAGCTGTCACTGTGACTGCATAGATTTGTTTTTGTTTGTTTGTTTTTCCTGAGCCAGCATATACAAAAATGTATCCCCTGTACTTATGATCTACAATTTGAGGAATTTATTACTAAGTCAACTAATTGCCTTCTTCATGGATGTTTACGGTTATGTTGTGTTTACACACCTATGGTATGAGTATCTAAGATTCCATCAGTGGTATAGTAAGGTGAAAAACAAGCAATGACACATTTCTCCAACAAATAAAAATATGTATCAATTCTTTTTTCTTTTTTGCGATAGAGTCTCACTGTCATCCTCGGGTCAGTGCTCTGGTGTCTTCATAACTCACAGCAATCTCAAACTCTAGGGCTTAGGTGATCCTCATGCCTCAGCTTCCTAAGTAGCTGGGACTACAGGCACCTGCCACAATGCTTTCCTAATATTTTTTCCATTTTTAGTAGACATAGTGTCTCACTTTTGCTCAGCCTGGTCTCCAACTCCTGAGGTCAAGCAATACACCCATCTGGGCCTCCCAGAGTGCTAGGATTAGAGGCGTGAGCCATCACACCTGGCCTATTAAAATATTTTAAAGACAGTGTAATGGGAGGATGCCTGTGAAGACAGAACTTGCAATGTTTTTAATGCCAACTTTGTGTAGGAGACTAGTTTCTTAGGGCCCAGGCCTATTTCACCATGCAAAAGTCACTGCCGTCTGTCACTTTCCCAGGACAGGGTGAGGTATTTCTTTTGCTTTCCTCCTCAATCTATTGAGAAATCGCTATAGAACAAACAAGTTGGCAATAAACATTGAAAACATCTTTTTGGCTCCAAGGGGTCAGAAGCTAAGGCTCCCTACTTCTCCCACAAGAAGGTCTGGGATTTAGGACTGAACTTGGAAGTGAATGAGAACAAAGTACTCGGCCCTAGCGGCCCAATAGGAGAGGCTTTGTGTATAGGTTTCCCAGGAGCAATCCAAAGTATCTCTTCCTCACAGCAGGGTCTATGCATAATAGTATGGGCAGGACTAGCCAGTAGAGAATTTCTTTAAAAATAGCCCCCAATAGACCATAAAGTTTGGTTCAGAATAACGAGTTTGTAGTTTTGGCATATTTCAGTCTCAAAGTGAGGCACGCAGAGTCTCAGTTCCATAAATATGATAAATAATGTGTAAACTCAGAGTTTCTTTTCTCCAGATTCTCTGACAAAAGAGAGAAACTTTATTACTGTTAAGAAAAAAAAAAAAGGCCAGCTGTTTATGATTCTATGAGAAAAAAAGATTATAGAACAGGAAGCGATTGGTCATCAGGTGTGCACAAATAAAGTCCTCAACATAATCTATATCATGTGGGTCACTAACAATGCTGGAGTACAACAATCTTACAAGGCCTGGCTACAAGGATGGAGAAGGTAGCCCTTTGATTGGTAATTAGGATTGACCCCCACACAGGGAAAGGGCCAAGGAGATAGAAACTGCTGTGTCATGTATGATATTTTTGTGATAGAAACAAAAATCATAAAATGAGGAAAATACTAGAGGCATCATTTCCTAAAAGGCCAAACTATTAAATTTTAGCATGATATTGAGAGACTACAAGCAAGGAGAAAACCAACCAAACAAAAACTGTGAAATAAGAAAGTAGAATATTTCATCTCATTTGTACCTTTCCCCTTTTATTAATTCTGTAATAATTTGTTTTACTTAGTTTACTTAGTTGTATATGCACAATGGAATACACCTCATTAATAATTATAAGTAATAGGGAATCTTTAATTTGCTTACTCAAGAAAAGAATGTTACTTTTAAATATGCTCCATTGTTTTGGCTGGTCACTCACACTCACTTGATATGTTAATAGAAAATTTTATTACAAAAGGCACTTAATTGAGATTGAATGAAAATAACCTTTTACTCCTCATAATAGTTCAGCCTGGGTTTACAAATGACCTGTTAGGGTCATCTGATGATAAAACAAAATAAATCCCTTTTTAAGGGATTGGTAAGAGGCTACTAGGAGTTCCAGATCAGATTAAATTAAAGTAAATCTGGATCTTCAGGAGGTCTTTGTCAACAAATACAGTAAGTGCGTTTTACAGTCATCACTCTTTTCTTTAGAATTTCATGCCTGCAGTTCACTTCCTCATTTGGTAGTAATAACTCTGAATAAGCATTTTTTTTGAACAATGCAAGACCCAGAAACACAATAATTACTTCTTACATGATTAATGATATCTTTATATCAAAATACTTCCTTGAATTTCATTACATTTATTCTCATCTTTCATATTAGAAGACACATTCAGAGATCTGACTGGACCAACTAGTCTCATAAGTAGTTAATGGCCTGCCAATAAGAGAAGATATCTGGGAAAAGTGAAGTCTAGGTGGTGCCCATAGCTCAGTGGGTAGGGTGTCGGCCACATACACGGAGGCTGGTGGGTTCAAGCCCAGAGTGGGCCTGCTAAACAACAATGACAACTGCAACCAAAAAATAGCCAGGCTTGTGGTGGGCACCTGTAGTCCCAGATACTCTGGAGGCTAAGTCAAGAGAATCACTTAAGCCCAAGAGTTTAAGGTTGCTGTGAGGTGTGACACCACAGTACTCTACTGAGGGCAACATAGTGAGACTGTCTCAAAGAAAAATAAAAGTGAGGTCTAAGGGAACAGAGGTCTTCTCAAGGAAACCCTGAGGATACACCTGTGAGGTTCTCCTGTGGTGACTCAGCTCTTAGGAATTTGTAGAAACTTAACTTCCTGGGACCTAGAAACTAATGTTAGCTTCCACTTTTGCAGGGCCTACTGTTCTGTAAAAGCCTGAGCCCGGTTCTCCAGCTTGATACAAACTGACCAATGAGAAAGGTACCCATGAGCTGGAACTTTTGACTGGAGATAAAAAGGAGAAGCCCGAGGCAGTCAGGGAACATGGCCATTTTGGACTCTGGTCTACTGTTACTCCGCTGGAGGGAATAAGGCTCTTTCTCTTTTAAATATGGTGTTTGGGTGTTTTTTGTCTCCACCGGACCACATCTTCCAGCAACACCAGGACTCCAATCCCATTTACCCACCACACAGTACAGTGCCTTTTAAGTATTGGACTGCCTGAAATAGTGTCAGGTGCATGAGAAAATTTAACTTATATTTTCTTTCACTGTAGTATATCTTGAATTTTTTGCTGAATTGGTAGAAAAGAGAATGACTTCAATCTGAGCCAAACAATCTGATTCTGGGGTCTAAACAGAGAAATTCTTAATTCTATGCCTTCTTCCATTATTTTATCCCTGTATCAATGTATCTATCATCATCTATTCCAAACATTAAGAAAAGGAAATGAACTATTACAACATCAAGAACCTGAATGAAATTGTCTATAAAACCCATGTCAAAAATGTCATTAAACTGCAAATCTGTCATGTACTTTTGTATCAGGAAACCAACGCAGATGGAAGACTCCAGGCACCAGTTGATTAGAGGAAGTGGGTTTATTCGGCCTGGGGTACTCGGAACACCAGCATGTTTCCCAAAACCGAGCCCCCCGACTCAATCTCTTGCCTCTCTTTTATCCACCTTTCAGGGTGGGAGTGCATGTGAGGGTCATAAGATACAGAGACATGACATCATCCTCAAGGTCCAGGCTCAAGGGGGAAGGTCAGATTTGCTCTCGTCCTTGAAACCTGTCAGACCACTTGCCCCAAAGGCAACAGAAACCCAAGGAAGTTACTAGGTTACAATCTAGGCCCCACGTATGTCAGGGGAGAAACATGCAGACAGCAGAAACGTCAGTGGCTTGGCTGAGGCCTACACAGAGCCGCTAGGATAGATAGATTCTTTTACTTTCTTGCCTCACTTTATGTATCTAATACTCTAAATTTGTGTCAAATTTACTTGACACATGAAAACAAGATAAGGGACCATGTCACTTATCTCAGCTGTGTATAATTTGTGTGTTAGGAATTATGCCCTCAAATATGAACATGGACTATTTTTTATGTATTGAATCTCCAACACCTAACAGAGAGATCAACACAAATTAGGTGATTAATATTTGTCAGCTGAATGAAAGTTTGAACTGTGCAGTGGTAATGGGAGGCTGAGATGGAGTAATAAAAGAAAAAAAATCATATATCACAAAGATATGGCCTTTCTTCTTTTATCTGTCTGGATGGTAGCACAAAAAATTATCCAACTTTGGCAACACTTAAAACCAGATTGGGAAATTGTCTATTCATTTAAGAATGCTTCATTTCTGAGAAAAACAGAGAACAAATTTTACTGAAATTAGTTTCCCTGTGTTGTTAATAATAGAATTCATAAAGGCATTTCTATTGTATATCAAAAGCAAAGACAGAAGAGAAGTGATCTACTTCTTACAAAACACTGCTCATGAGTAGTACTGATACAGGGTTCCCTTGTTCAAGGCTGGACAGGAGACCTCAGTTTCCTAGGCTTGGGCAGTTTCATGAAGGACCAAGCTGACATTTTGCTCTGAGCTGGAGGGGCTGCATTGATTCATTAATACACTCATTACCATTGAAAAGGTGTTTTTACATCTACCAAGTCCTGGCCAAATGTAATTCTCAAGACCTTACACCCCTCATCAAAGGCCCCATGTAGAGACTTCCCACTTAGGTTTTTCCCTTTGCCAGAAGCTCTGGTGCTTTTTACTCCTTTTGTATTCCTTTCCATCTAATAAATCCTATCTTACCACTAATCTGTGGTCCATGGGTTCATTCACCAAGGGCCTACTGAAGAGTAACCTACTTTGGGGAACTTATCCAGAATTGATCTGTGGTAAGCAATGGGACCACTCTTTTCTATAATTATAATAATGGAGACTAATAATTCAGATGACCATCAGCCCTTAAAAATGGATATTATGGTTCCTGACCTCCAGGCTATCAAGGAATGAACTTTCTAATTCCCCTTGGCTCCAAAAGAAAGGAGCTGAAGGCTCCTTAGAAGTCTTCTGAACCCATTTTGTGTTCACTCCATTTCTCTGGTTGAGAGCAGAGCAAACAAGTAGTACCTAGAGGTCCTGGGGTCCCTGGCAATTATTCTGACTCCCATAGCATTGGTAGGCCTTCTGAAAAACATGCTTTCCCAGCTCTTTTACTATTTGCTCATGTTTTCCTGGGTTCCAAACCTCTTCTATTTTTCTCTGCAGACCCTGTTGCTCTGCTCTCTCTTTCTCACTCTTTGTGGTTTGCCTGCTTTGTTTGAATGTCAGTAAAGTATTGCTTTATGTATTTAGTTAAGTTTGTACTGGCTCTTTGTAGTATTTTTCAGATGTCATGGGTGTGTTGTAAGGTCCTTTTTCAATAGCTTTCCTGCATGTTTGCAAAAAAAGCTTAACTATGTTAACAGTTAGAGGCCAAAGAAGTTTGCTCCAAACAAAGGGAAAAATGACTCCCCTACACTAAGGTGACCAGATGTCCTGCTTTTGGTGGGACAGTTCCAATTTTTAACAATTTGTCCTGCGTTCTCATAGCATTTTAAAAAATCCCGAAAGAATGCACGACAAGCTAGGGAACGGCGGGAGAACGGGAAGAAAATATACGGTTTTCAGCTGCCATGTGGCTATTTTGCCAGGATATGAGTTTTATATTATTTTTGTTAATTTTATAATGTTAAACTTTAATAATAACAAATAATTCTTGAGAACTGATTATTGAGAACTGCTTATCAAAGTTAACATTGTTGATCAGTTGTTAGAATTTGATGAGAAATATGCCAAAGAATAAAATAATACTATACATAATTTTTTCAATGTATTATATTTGTAAATTGTACTTATGTTGAAATTAAAAAAATATATTACAAAACTATTTTTGTGTTCTATGAAAATTTTTGTTGCTCCATATAGACCAAATTTTTAATTAAGAATGCCCCCCCCCCGTCAATGGTGTCCCACTTTACCAATGATAAAATCTGGTCACCTTACCCTACATACCTTCTTGGGGTGACCAGAAGCCTATATGGGGAGTCTGGGGCAACACCCTGAGGCAAGAATGGCTCTAAACCCTAGACTAGAGTTCAGTCTCTTCTTTAAAAGAAAAAAAAAAAAAAAGAAAGAAAGAAAATCTCTAAAAATGAAGAAAGGCAAAGAAAATGACCCTGAGTATTTGATTTTTTTTTTTTCGTGGTCTATTAGCACAAAAAGGCATTCTAGGTTTCTCTATTTCAGCTAGCTAGTTGTAACTAATTCTAATGCAAAAATTTTAAAATGTCTTTCAACCCTGATTTTTTACTGAATTTAATTATTGTTGCCTTGCTAATTTGGGGGGAAGATAGGAAGGCAGAAAACATAGCATTTAAGACCTGATCATGATAAAAAGCCTATTTTTCTTTGTTACTAGGAATTTAGAAAATGCTTGTAAAGATTACATGTGCCAGCACTACACAGCTGTTTCGCCAGGACAGGTCTTATCCCCAACTTGACTGACAAGTATATACTCAATGGCAGGCACAGAAGGGGGCAAAACTTGGATCAGGTGGGACCAAGCTCCCAGATACCCAGTTTTTCAGTCTGTGCTGCCAGCTGCAATAAGTAGGAGAGTGGGCGGTACAAAGCACTACACTGGTAATCATGGCTAAATCTAGACAAGTGTGTGGGCTGGGGAGGCCTTGTCCTTAGGATGCTTCTTTTTGTTTGGCTGGAAGGCTTCCTGGGTTGTAAAAAGGACACTTTGACAACCCAGGAACACAGAAGGTGGGTTTGATTAAGGTGCTGGACATTTGTTCTTTCCCACAGATCAGTAACATTCTCTCTCTAAGAGAACATCCTGTTGACATATTCTCTCACCAAGAGAATTATCATCAAGTGGGACCACGATGGCTCCCAGATACCAAATTTTTTGGTCTGTGGCTGGAACACCCTCATGGGCTGTATTCCAAAGCATTGGGACATGTTCGATCCCCAGGCACTGAAAAAAGAATATATGGTCTTCTTCTGCATCCAGGCCTGGCCTTAGTATCAACTCTCCAATGGTGAACAATGGCTACCAGGGGGTACTCTAACTCTGATACTATTTTTCAGTCGGATTTTTTTTTTTTTTTTTTTTTTGGTAAACAAGAGAGGAAATCATCTGAAGTGCCCTATGTACAAGCTTTTTTTTTTTTTTTTCTGAGAGACAACCCCCACCTGTATAAAACCTGAGATTGATCCAGCTCTCCTGGCTATAGTAACTTCCTCAAATGGCCAGGGATTCCTGAGAGAGATGCCATCACCACCTAGTTCAAACCTGCCATCTACTTCTCCTACATCTTCCTCCATGCCTTTAGAAAACCCCAATAAGGAATCTGTTCCAGGAGTTTCTTCTAGTTCCATTGGGACCTCCAGAAAGCCACTTCTTTCTCTGGGTCCCTTGGTCAAGATTGCAGGTGATGAAAGGGGAAATGCATAAGTATTCACTCCATTTCCTCTAGCAGATTTAGAACAAATCAAGGTTCATTTAGGAAATTTTTCTGATGACCCAGATAAGTACACAGATGTTCTCCAAAGGTTAGGAAAAAGCTCTAATTTCTCTTGGAGAAATGTAATGTTACTACTAGATCAAACTTCAACTTTGAATGAGAAAAATGAAGTCTTGGATGAGGCTAGAAAGTGGGGTGATTTGTGGTTTATGTCTAATACTGATAACAATATGTCCTCTGAGATAAAGGACAGATACCCCACAGGAAGACAGGCAGTTCCCTTTGAGGATCTCAAATGGAACCCTGAGAAACAAGGTGACTGGTAATGTAAGCATTTTCTAACATGTATCCTGGAAGGTTTACCTTCACCCAGAAAAAAGCCCATGAATTATTCTAAGTTGTTTACTATTTACCAGGAGCAAAAGGAAAGTCCCTCAGCTTTTCTTTAGCAGCTTAGGGAGGTGATGGGAAAACACACCCAGTTCACAAATGACTTCTTAGAGGGCCAAATTATTTTGAAAGATAAACTTTTCATTCAAGCTTCCCCAGACATTAGAAGAAAACTCCATAAATTGATTCTAGTCCCCAATCATAACCTGGAGAACCTTCTTAAAACAGCCATAGAGGTCTTTGAGATCAGGAGGGAGAGGAGAAAAAAAAGGATTAAAAAAAGAATGATAGCTCTGGTAATGGAACGCTGACAAATAGGCACCATTTAGGGGCAGAGGGAAGCCAGAGGAGCTAAGAACAAGTGCTTCCAATATGGTCAGACTGGCCATTTTAAGAGAGATTGCCCCAGGCAGGACCACCTGCTCAGTAAGCCACCTGGCCCCTGTCCAAAATACAAGGGTGACCACTGGAAGGCAGCCTGTCCCCAGAGGTGAAGGGCTCCTGGGACAGTGACCCCAACAGCTGCCAAACAGATTGAGGATGGCCAGGGCAGTTTTTTATGGCTCCAGCTTGTGTCATTACTCTTGAAAAGCCCCAAGCTGCCTCATAGTGGAGGGCCAGGAGACAGAACTTCTTCTGGATACTAGAGCAACCTTTTCTGTACTCTTCTCTAACTCTGGTCTTCTATCCCCCCAAACATGTAACCCCCAAGTCTGGAAAGCTGGTTACCAAATTATTCTCTCAGTCTTTAAGCTGCAATTGGGGTGGCTGGCTGTTCTCTCATGCCTTCCTAACTATGCCAAAATTCCTGCTCCCCTCTTGGGGAGGGACATACTAACTAAATCAGGAACCATTTATATGAACTAAACCAGGAACCATTTATATGAATATTGAACAGGAACCAATAGTATGCCTTTCCTTATTAGAGCCAGAAACTAACCCAGTATGGACTACTGAGGGATAAGTGGAAAGAGCAAAATATGCTAAACCAGTCCAAATTAAATTAAAAAACCCCATTGTCTTCTCAATCAAATACAATATCCTCTAAAAACAGAAACTAAGAATGGCCTAATACCCTTACATGTTTGGACAAGACTTAGCCCAAGACTTGAGTCATTTCCCATATCTCACAATGACTCTTATTCAGTATGTAGATGACGTCAATTTGAGAGCACCAGATGCAGAGGAATGCCACAAAACGACCCAAGCTCTATTAAACTCTGTGGCTAATTTTGGATATAAAGTTTCCAAGGCTAAAGCTCAATTATGTGTGTCTGCAGTGCACAATTTGGGTCTCCAACTTTCACAGGGAAAGAGAGCCTGAGGCAAAGAAAGAACAGAACCAATATTGGCTCACCCTAAACCTCAAACTCTTGGACAGTTCCAAGGCTTCTTAGGAATTACAGGCTTCTGCAGACTCTGTATTCCTGGACATAGTGAAATAATATATAGTGAATATAATAATATATAGTTAAATATAGTGAATAGGCCACACTATTCTTCAATTTAAAAATAATATAATAATATATAGTGAAATATAGTGAATAGGCCACACTATTCTTCAATTTAAAATGCTCAGAAAAGAATACCTGGTCACCAGAGAATGGGAACCAGAAGAAGATATCACATTCCAACAGTGAAAAATGGTCTTTTACAGGCTCCTGCTTTAAGTCTTCCTACTGGACAACAATTTAATCTTTATGTTACAGAGAAGACTGGAATTGCCCTAGGAGTCTTGACTAAACATCAGAATCCACTTTTACAACCTGTAGCTAATTTTAGTAAAGAAATTGACACCATGGCCAAGGGATGGCCACACTACCTGTGGGTCATAGCAGCTGTATCTCACTTAACCCCAGAGGCAACTAAGCCAACTTTGGTAAGAGACCTAATTATTTATATTTCTCATGATCTTATTGGACTTTTAAATTCAAAAGGCGATCTTTGGCTATCCGATAACTGCCTTCTTAAATATCAAGCCTTATTACTAGAAGAGCCAGTGCTACAATTATGCACCTGAGCCACTTTGAATCCTGCCACTTTGTTCCCTGAGTCCAACAAGGAAATAGGGTATGGTTGCCAACAGATTATAGCATATACTTACTCAGCTAGAGAACACTTACAAGAAACTCCCATACCTAATTCTGACATCATTTTGTATACAGGCAGAAGTTGTTGCATAGAAAAAGGAACTCACAAAGCAGGCTTTGCTGTAGTTACTCAGGATACTGTAATTGAGAGTGAGTCTCTCCCTTCCGAAACCAGCATGCAAGTAGCTGAGCAAACTCACACTTTACAAATTGGGCAAGACAAATGCATCAATACATACACAGACTCAAAATATGCTTTCCTCATTTTACATGCCCATGCTTCCATTTGGAAGAAAAGACAATACTTAAATTTCATTGGTTCCCCTATAAAATATTATCATGAAATGGATAGGTTATTACAAGTTGTTAATGCTTGACAAGAAGTAGCGGTTATTCATTATAAGGTATATCAAAAAATTTTAGAAGATATTTCTGAAGATAATTGACTTATTGATAAAGAGGCAAAAATAGCAGCACAGAAGGGAAAAATTCCCCTTCTGGCACCCATCATTTGGGAGGGGTCACTTGAGAACCATGCACCTCAATATACCCAAAAAGAAAAGGAATGGACTTTATCCAGAAACTATTCACTACTCCCTTCAGACTAGCTACAAAATAAAATTGGACTTTTGCTATTACCTGCTGCAAGTCAATGGAAAATACTTAAAACTTTACATCAGTCTTTTTATTTTGGCAATGAAAGTACCTACCAAATGGCTAACGATCTCTTTAATGGGAAAAACTTATTTAAAACCATAAACAGATAACAAGGACTTGTGATATACAGCAGGGAAACAATCCTTCAAATCACAATCTAGCCCCTCTTGGGTATACAAAAACAAGGTAAATATCCAGGTGAAGATTGGCAAATAGATTTTACTCATGTCTCTAAGGTACTTGGTGTATAATATCTGCTGGTATTTGTGGATACTTTTACTAATTGGGTTGAAGCATTCCTTTGCCTGTTAGCTAGGTAGCAATTTGCCTTTTAAAAAGATGACTTCTAGGTGAAATAGGGCAGAAAATTTATACTTCAAAGCTAGAACTTCACTCTGAAATATTTTACCATTATTTGCTCATATTAGGGAGAGGGGACAGTTATACGTAAAGTTCTAGTTATGCTAAGATGGTCAGGAAAGGTACCCTAAACTAAAGGTAAGACTTGCCACATAAATTTAGAACAATGCTCTGAGTTTCTAGTGACTCAGTCCTGCCTCTCAAAAACTATCACAAACAGCAATTTTTTATAGATATAAATTTATTTCATAGAAGTGTTTTAAGATATCTAATTAAGAGCTTGCAATTCCAGCACTTTGGGAGCCTGAAGCAGGAGGATTATTAAACCAGTTAATAAGCAGATCTAATATGATTCTTGACTAGTTTAATTTCTCTTAAAACTTTCAAACCAATTAGGATCAAAAATTTGCTCAAACTCAGAGAGATAAAAGTACAAATCTGTGACATTTTGGAATCTGAGAGAGAACTTACAAGTTTCAGTTGCAGTGAGAGAGGAAACCAGTCCTGAAGGTACGTGGCTTGGACTTTTGGTATTCCTGGGGTTCTCTAAGGGTTCTATCTCTGAATCCACTTGTGATAAAAATTAAATTGAACAAAGTTTAATTGTGTGAAATATAATTTGCAAATTGGGCAGCTGAACTGGAAAAGGTTAAGAGAGACCCTAATGCTGAGATGATTCATGATAGAAAAGACAACGTGACAGAGATAGCAGTGCTGCAGGAAGACGAGCCCCAACAGAGAGAAAGAGCACCCAAACACCATGTTTATAAGAGGAAAGGCTTTATTTACCAGCCAGGAGCTTACAGCACAGAAGAATTCCAAATGGTTGTGCTCCCCAACTGGCTTGATCTTTCCCTTTTTATTGATAGTCAAAAAGTTCCAACCCATAGGTACTCTTTTCATTGGCCAGTTTGAATCAAGATGGAGACGCTACTGAAGCCCCTACAGAACTACAGGATGTCACGGAACTTGGAGTTTCAGGAAGTTAGGTTTACAAATTCCCAAGAGCTGAGTCACCATGGAGAGGACCCTGTAAGTGTATCCTGGTGGTTTCCTTGAGAAGACCTGTTCTCCTAGACCTCACTCTTCTCAGGTATCCTCTCTCATTCCCCCCTTTTGAGACTCCAATATATTTTAATTTGGGGTCTCAATATCAGCTTCCTTCTGCAAGCGCTGATATTAATTACTTTTTAGCACTGAGGTTTTAGGGACTGTGACTCTTCTTGGAATCTCTACTCAGGACTTAATAGTACTGTGGTGGTGGGCTATATACATACAAGTTTTGACTTTTCCTTGTGACATTTTTATCCCCTTTTCCCAAAGTCCAAAGTCCAATTAAGACAAGTCCCTCAAGGACTTTCCTCAGGCTTCAGCCCTGCGTTGACCAGCCAGCTCCCAGTATGTGGCTGGAGCAGGGCATGTTGACTGTCTTAAAAGTTACTTTCACTTTCCAAGGGGCAGTGAAGCTCTATTCAGCCAGCTGCGATGACTCCAGGTGAGGATTCCTTTCACCTTTGCTGCTGTGTATGTGATCAGAATGATGGTGTAAACTCCTTTCTACCTTGGTTTCAGGGGGATCAGGTTCTGATTCCGGACCTAGATTTGGTTCTCTTGATCCTCCAGAGAGAAAGGATTTACAAACACAAAAGACTAAACAGAACACAGTTAATTACCCAGTGGAGATTTTCCTTGCTACTCTTTCTAGAGTTTTTTTCTATTCAGTTTAGTCTTTCCCAGTTCTTTTAGGAGTTCCTGCTAAATTGCAGAGGATTGACAGAGGCCTCTTTGAACAATACCAGTGGCAAAGCCTGTATCCAATTAAGCTTTGCTTCCTGGCAAAGTTTACCAATTTCTGTTTTTATGGTCCTCTTCATGTACTTTACCCAGTCTAAGCTTTGAGGCCTATAAGTTATTCAAAGCTTTAGCTTTTTATTTGCACTAGTTCCGTTATGAAGGCTAGCCCATTGTCAAATTTAAACCAGAGTGGCAACCTAAACCATGGGATGATTTCTCTGGGCAATATTTTACTACTTCAGGAGTCCTTTTTTCCTGGTGGGGAAGGCTTTTACCTATTCCAAGTCTGATGGACAATCTCCAGCAAGTACTTGTTCCTTCTAAACCTGGGCATTTCAGTAAAGTCTACCTGGAAGTTCTTAAGGGGGGTTTCTCCATACGACTGGATTCCTGGGGGTACCATTGGTCCTTGGCACATGTTGAACTGGTTGCAGGTGACACACCATAGACTGACAGTTTTGGCCAGGGCTGCCAGGTGGGAGATGTAGAAGTACCAGCCCAACAACTTCACCAAAGACTCCTGTCCCACATGGGTGCTCCTGCGCATCACCATTACCACAGTAGCTCCTAGAAGCTGGGGGACTGCTACTTGTCCATCTGTCAGCTTCATCCATCCTCCCTCTGCTTCCTGGCTCCCCTCCACTGCCAACCATTCCTTCTCCTACCAGGAGTAGATAGAGGTGAGCTCTGGAAGGCATAGAATGAAGGAAACCACTCGTGACACCTGGTATGGCTGGGAGGCAGCCCTCTTCACCTCAGTATTGGCTCTGGTGTTTTCCTTAGTAATGGTGGAAGCATGTCTTTGATGTCCATGACAGTGAATCACTGCTACTTTCTGGGGTTTCCATATTGCCTTTAGCAACTGAAGTATACTCCTGCTGATACTTAATGTTCTTTTCCCCAGAATTTAATAGTCCTTTCTCCTTGTACAATGCCCTGTGTACTTGGAGAGTCAGAAAAACATTCACATTTTTCCCTTGACCTAGTTCTAAGGCTCGAGTCAAGGCAATTAACTCAGCCTTCTAAGCCAATGTTCCTTGGGGTAAGAGCTTAGCCTCTACAGTCTGTGTTAAGGTAACCACTGCATATCCAGCCTGCCACTCACCTTGCACCATCATGTAACTGCTTCAGTCTACATACAAGTCCCAGTTTGCAACTGCCCAAGACTGGTCACGCAAGTCATGTCTGCTAGAATACATATTATCTATAATATCTGTACAGTCATGCTCAGTCTCTCTTCCACTGACTGAAAGGAGCATGGTTTGGTTCAGGCTGTTCTTGCATTAGAGAGCCAAAAATTTTCCTTAGTGTCCATTAAAGTGACCACAGAGTGGGATACTTTCACTCTGAGATTCTGCCCTAGAGTCAGCTTATCAGCTTCTTGCATAAGGAGAGAAGTAGAGGCTAGAGCCCGTAAGCACGGTGGCCATCCTTTTGCTACTCTATCCAACTGCTTAGAGAGGTAAGCTACAGGCCTTGGCCAGGACCCAACCAGCTGGGATAACAAACCTACAGACATCTTTCTCTGAGACACACAGAGTGAAGGGCTTGGCCAAGTCTGGTAGCCCTAATGCAGGGTCATTTAGCAGGCTCATCTTTAGCTGGGAGAAGGCAGGTTCCTGTTCTCCTCCCCATTCTAAGGGCTCTCCTTCCTCTCCTTTAGTTGCCTCATACAAGGGCTTAACCACGATGGCAAAGTTGGGGATCTAAAGATGACAAGAGCAGGCTGCGCCTAAGAATTCTAGAACCTAATTTTGGCTCATGGGGGTGGGGAGGCAATTAATGACCTGCCTCTATTTCATGATTAGATATCTCTACCCCTGCTGGATAGTAAATCCTAGATAACTGGCGACACCCATGGCTCAAAGGAGTAGGGCGCTGGCCCCATATGCTGGAGGTGGTGGGTTCAAGCCCAGCCTGGGCCAAAAATTGCAAAAAAATAATCCTAGATAACATACTTGCTGCTGGGAAATCTGGTCCTTTTGTTTGGACACTTTATAGCCACATACCTCTAGATGTCATGAAAGACAATCCATGCCTTGGGCACAGCCCTCTTGGGTAGGATACCCTAAAAGGAGGTCATCGACTTATTAGAGCAGCACACCTTCTAATTCCTCAGCTGGGAATTTCTGGATGTCACAAGCCAGCGCTTTTCCAAAAATCGTGGGTGTTTCAAACTTCTGTGGCAACCTGGTCCATGTGTACTGAATCACAGTTTCCGTGTCTGGTCTCTTCCACTGGAAAGCAAACAGCCTCTGGCTTCCCAGAGACAGCCTTATACTGAAAAAGGCATCTTTTAAGTCCAAGCAAGTGGGCTATTTGGCTTCTGCTGGTAGCAGACTCCAGCAGAGTATATGGATTAGGCACAGTAGGATGCAGTGTTACAGTTATACCATTTATTGGGAAATTCTCCTTTTAGGTTTTAATTTTTCCTGAGGTATGTATATAGACACCATAGATAACATTTAATACTGTACAAATTTTCCAGAGTAGTCAACAGGCAACTTTGTTGAGTCTTAAGGATTCAGAGCAAATATAACTACTGTATATCTTTAGCCAGTCTTTTAGTCCCATTTAACAGATTAACTTAGTAAAATAGTTTTACATCTCATTTTATGAGTTGACAGTACAGACAAGGCTGGAATTTAATACAAGTGGGCCACAGCCTTTTTTTCTTTTAAATCATTTCTGTCTCTCCAGTTTCTCTTTCCACTAAAGACAAATTACAGCAGAACCAACTCGGTTGCCAAAATAAACTGTACCTTCCATATACTGGGTCTGATTATTTGCATAAAGTGCAGTAAGAATAATTATTAGCCATCTAGTCTCAGGCTGGACTTTCTTGAAAGCCTTTCATGAGCCCAGGTTTCATCTGTGCCATTAGATACCTGTATGGATTGGGTAAATTCCTGTTCTCTTGAGGTCCCCAAGCACATTTCCATTCCAGGACCTGTCAGCAAGTGACCTTCGTTACTTACCACAGATCAGGAAATATTACTGATGGGTATCTGGCCAGTTTTCCAAAGGGCTTTTTTTTTTTTAATTGGCCTTATACAGTCAATCTGAATTCCTTAACACAGTCTGGACACCTCTGGAAATGCTATTCCAGACAAAGCTTTGGTAAAGTAACCAGTGCCTTCATCATGTCTTATAGAACAAAACAGATTCTTATTAAACTTATGTATGTCACTATATTGTCAGAAATTAAGAATACTTACAAACGGCTTTTGAATTCTGGAGAAATCAAGGAGAGAGAAAAAAGTACACGTTTCAAACTCTGCTCATAAGTACATACAGTGCTTGAAAAGCTACAAATAGCTTAAGGACAGAAAATGATTTTCTTGACTTCTGGGAAACAGAACACAGACAGAATCAACAATATTTCAAACAAAAAGCCATAACAAACTAGCCCAGGTCCACATAATTGATTTCTGTTCTGTTTGAAGTTAGGTTAGCAATATTCATAGACATGCTAACTTTCCAATGAAAGTACTAAAAGTCTGCTTTTAGTCCAAAGGTATTTAATTTCCAAAGACATCAGGAATTTGAATTTGAGAGAATTCATTAGCCTCTCTTAATATTTATTTTCTTTTTGGGGACAAACTCTGGATTCAGTCAGTTACAAAAAACATTTTCCTTATTTTAGATGAATTCAAATTATTACCAACAACATATGTTAGGACAGACCAATGCTTTACACATTAGGACAACAAATGCTTTATAATATTGGAACATATATATAACCATAACCCATACACAATTCATCACCATTTTATATTTCACAATGTTTCCTATACATTTTTAATAAATCAAATAAGTTTAATTTGTTTTCCTATGACTTTCAGTGCTCTTACTATTCAAGAACACCAAATTTAGAGTAGTGTTTTTTGGGATTTTTTTTGTTGTCTTGGGCCCAGTTCAAACCTGCCAGCCTTAGTGCATGTGGCCAGTGCTGCAACCACTGTGCTATGGGTGCCAAGCCCCAAATTTAGAGTTTTGATTTTACAAGGTTTGTCAAATATTAAAGGCCTAAAATATTGGTTCAAATAAAATTACAAGCCAAAAGATTTTAAAGAACATACATAGTCAACTGGATCACATGTAAATTTTTTCACAAGTCCTCTTTTATGAGCTTCATTTAACCTTCACAGACAATCTACAAACATTCTAAACTTTCTTTAACTTTTGTCCTGCCTTTCACTTTCTTAAACAACCATTCTGTTTCAGGACAAATCATACAAGATTCTTTCTTTACACAATGCCATTCTTCTTTCTGTCTAATTTCTCTCACTCTCAAAAACCAACTTCCCACAAAACAGACCCCAGTTTACATACCCTAATCCCCTCCCCAGACAAAAACTGCTGCAAAGACCTAATAACTTTATCCAATTTGAGGGGCTGCATTCATTCATTTGCTAGAACACCCATTCAGTTTGTAAAGGTATTTTTCCACTTACCAAGTCCTGACCAAAATATCTCACAGGACCAATTATTTACCCCTAGACAAAGGACTCATGCAGGAAAACTCCAACCTGGGCCTTTTCCATCCTTCCAGAGGCTGTCTACCTTGGAGACCTGTTGCTGATATGGATACAACCCTGTCCAGCACGAGATTTACATTCTCTCCTCCAGATTTTCAAGGGTGACCCAGAGCTCACCAGACTGCCTGAACCACAAAACTTTCAAAGGCACTGCCAATAGCTCTGGCACTCTTCACTTCCTCTGCATGCTCCTCAGTCCAACAAAATGCCATTTTATCACTGCTCTGTGGCCCAAGGGCTCAATTCTCAAATTCCTGAGACTAAAGACTCACTGAAAAAATTCCAGTAACAAAACTACAACATCCTTTCTAATGTCTTTTCATTATCCCCCACATGGCCACATGGCCACAGCCAAAGACAGAAAGCAGAAAACCTAGAACTTCCAGTTTCTGTCAGAATAGCCTTTCTCTCAGAGGGCAAAGTTGGAACAGGGAAGAAGGGCATGCTCACACATTTGTTTCACCCCATGTATGGGGGGGTAGGGTGAAACCCCCCCCTATTGTTATCCATCTCAGTCATTCTCCAAGTACTCATATACACACAATTCCAACCCATTTCTTAACCTGGGAAGCCTCCATTTCCCACTCGAGCTGCCAATTAGCCATAGAAGCAAACCAACACTCCCCTAGGTCCTGTGAAGGGAGATCCAGCTCTACCCTCAGAGTTCTCTCACTCACACCTCTCAACAGACATGCCAGCAATCTAATGCCCAAGGAGTTGAACAGGCTTCTTCTTCCACTAAAACTGTAGTGGGACCCCTAGATCGATCACACCTTGTCTTAGACATCTCCCTGTGTAGATGCCTGTTCCTGCATGCCAGTTCCTCCCAATAGTTGACTCCTTGCAGACCTGCTGAGGAGGTCCTTTCTCTGCCCAGCTGAGGCATCCACACAGGGAGGCCAAATTGCCTCCCTGGTGGTCTAGTGATTAGGATTCGGCACTCTCATCACTGCAGCCTGGGTTTGATTCCTGGTCAGGGAACCAAAAATGATGCAGGAAGACAAGGCCAAATGGAGAGAAAGAGCACCCAACACCATGTTTATAAGAGAAAGGGCTTTATTTACCAGCCAGGAGTTTATGGCATAGAATAATTCTAAATGGCTGTGCTACCCAACTGGCTTGGTCTTTCATTTTTTATTGATAGTCAAAAGTTCCAACCCATAGGTACCCTTCTCACTGAATCAAGAGGGAGATGCTTTTCCTATCCTTTGCAAAACTACAGGATTTCACAGAACTTGGGTTTCCAGGAAGTTAGGTTTATAAATTCCCAAGAGCTAAGTCACCATGGAGAGGACCCTATAAGTTTATTCTTGTGGTCTCCTTAAGAAAACCTGTTCTAGAGTTCAGGAGTCCTCAAACTTTTTAAACAGGGGGGTCAGTTCACTGTCCCTCAGACCGTTGGAGGGCCGGACTACGGGCCCCAGGATGAGTCAGCTGCTAAACAGGACAGGCAGCAGCTGCAAAAACACCTGGTGGGCCAGATAAATGTCCTAGGTGGGCTGCATGTGGCCCGCGGACTGTAGTTTGAGGATGCCTGTGACCTAGACCTCACCCTTCTCAGGTATGCTCTCTCAATAGGAATTGGCTGTCTTGCTTGCAGCTGGTATCTATCTGCCTTACTTAAATACAGTTTGAACAGCTGGCAAAACTCTGTCTTTGGCCAAAACTCCATGACTAACAAAGAGGAAAGAGTAGAAAGGAGTGAAGATCAATGGAGCAAACTTTAGCCAGGACAAACAGCTGGCATTTTTACTTTTGAACTTTTAAACTAAAGAAACCTTTTAAGTTAAACAAATAAGGCTATAACTTAAAGAAACAAGACTTGTCTTTAAAGAGGGGGAGAACAGTCATAAGATCCCAAGAAAACAAAAAGGCAATTCTAAGAAAGAAAAGCCTCACTCATCATAAGTGAGATGTGAAGGAGCTAAGAGAATTTCACTCCAAAATATTACTCCTTGGTACAAAGAGTATTTTGAATTAAAGGTCATTGATGATCAGAAAGCATTGGAAGATGCCTTTCCTCTATCTGCATAAAACCTGACTAACCTGATTGGGAATCAAAAGCGGCTTCTGACTTGCTTTTCCCAAAGCTAGCAGATCTGGCCCCAGATCATTTAAAATGCAATACCTGTCTCTCAGGTTAATTTACAAATCAGTTTTTCCTCCCCCCATCTACCCATCCCCCCCCAGAAACCACTTGCTGCACCTATACTTTCCACATTCTCCCCCCTTCCTTCTAAAAAGCATCTATAAAGGTCTCTGACCATCACTGAGACATTGGGTAATCATTTTTTTGGTTCCCCCCATGCATATGGTATTTGGAAATAAACATTTCTCTGATTAATCTACTGTAATTGTGAGTTGATCTTTCAGTGACCCAAACAAGGGAAAGGGGCAGGTTTTGCCATGACCCTTACAGATGTAACCCACAATTTTGTCCAGTCATATTTTCTGGAGTCACAGATTTTCAGCTGACCATTCACACATACATATCTAGAAGTCTTATATGTTTCTATAGCAGTGGTTCTCAACCTGTGGGTTGCAACCCTTTTGTAACAATGAAAATACATCCTGTATATTAGATGTTTACATTAAGATTCATACCAGTAGACTCGGCGCCTGTGGCTTAAGCGGCTAAGGTGCCAGCCACATACACCTAAGGTGGCGGGTTCAAATCCCCAGCTCGGGCCCGCCAAACAACAATGATGGCTGCAACTAAAAAATTGCCCGGCGTTGTGGTGGGCGCCTGTGGTCCCAGCTACTTGGGAGGCTGAGGCAGGAGACTCGCTTGAGCCCAGGAGTTGGAGGTTGCTATGAGCTGTGATGCCATGGCACTCTACCCAGGGGGATAGCTTGAGGCTCCGTCTCAAAAAAAAAAAAAAAAAAAAAAAAAAAGATTCATACCAGTAGCAAAATTACAGTTATGAAGTAGCAAAAAAATAATTTTATGGTTGGGGGTCACCACAACATGAGGAACTGTATTAAAGGGTCACAGCATTAGGAAGGTTGAGAACCACTGCTCTATAGCATACAGGAAAACAAAAGCTGAACACAGACGAGAAGGGAATCACTGAATGGAAAAAGCTACAAATATCAAACTAGAACAGACTTCTTCCCTGTCTGAGAATCAAACCTAGGCTACTGAGATGAAAATACAGAGTTTTAACCATTAGGTTATGAAACAAAGTGGCCTCTGCCATTATTTCCACAGGGGTAGAGTTCAAAAGATTTTTTTAATCTCTTTTGTCAAGGGAATTTTAAAGGCTTGAGAAGAGACACAAAGAAAAGGGCTTCAAGGGTGACAAAAGGAAAGTATGGCCCGGTCAATAAGGAAACCTGGAGGGTCCATAAGTTACCACCCAGCAACTCTCCCTCCCTCCACTAAATAGGGAAAAGAATGTGGGCATGAAGTAACCTAAGTAACCAATGACCAATAGAGAAGAGCAATAATCAATGGTCAATAGAATTGGGCAATATTGCCTAGAGGCACAGAAAAGCCAATGAAAGAGTTGTAACCAATTTAAAATGGAGATAAAGAGGGTTTTTATGTTTCTATGCTGCCTTTATGTATCAATCTCTCATCTCTTCTCCTTCATAAGACATACTTCTAACTTTCCTTAGAAATGCTCTATGTTTTCCCTTTGTTCTTAAATAAAATTTCTCTTTGTTACAACTTGTATGAGTTACTTTTGCTTTTTATTATGCTGCCTGTGCTGTTCCAGTTTTACTTTTGATTTTCTACCCACTTTTGGTTGTGATTCCTACTGTGCCTCAGTTCAGGAGAGTAATCAAACCAGGTCAATTAGGTTTGGGGAACTGGGACCTTAGACTTCCAACAGGTTAGCCACAACATCCTATCTTTCCTTTAACCTAATTTCTCTATTACTACAAATAAGTGAAAGTGCTAAGGAAATTTCACCTCAAAATATGAGTCCCTGGTATAAAGAATATTTTGAATTAAAGGCCATTTAAGATCTTCCCTCAGCAGCCTGATCAGAAGATCAAAGGGGATAAATTGAGTCCCCCTCTTCGTGTTATGCCAAAATATTTCAGGGTTGAGGTTTGGGACTGTAGGTGGATCTGGGTTAATTTGTTTGAGTCATAAATACCTCCCCCAGATTGAATGGTTACTCTACAAGTCAATCTATTTCTCCCTCAACCTCTGTCCTCCCAGGTAACCTCACTAGCAACCATTTATCTCCATATGCTCCTCAATTTCCCAACTCACCTTTAAAAATATCTGAACTCTGGCTCGGCGCCTGTGGCTCAAGTGGCTAAGGCGCCAGCCACATACACCTAAGGTGGCGGGTTCGAATCCAGCCCAGGCCCACCAAACAACAATGATGACTGCAACAACAACAAAAAAAAAAAATAGCCAAGCATTGTGGCGGGTGCCTGTGGTCCCAGCTACCTGGGAGGTGGAGGCAGGAAACTTGCTTAAGCCCAGGAGTTGGAGGTTGCTGTGAGCTGTGATGTCACAGCACTCTACCCAGGAGGACAGCTTGAGGCTCTGTCTAAAAAAAAAAAAAAAAATCTGAACTCCACTGAAAATTTGGATTATCACTCTATGATTTTTCCCCCATATACATGGTAAATAAATTCTTTCTCTTATTAATCTTCCTTAATTGTGAGTTGATCTTTTAGCAAACTTTCAGAGAAAAGAGGAAATTATCCCTCACTCCTACAAAGGCAATTATTCCAAATAAGAGATTTCTAAAGTTTTTACTTTTTAAAGAAAATCTAGCAGTCTTTTAAAAGATTCATCTTTGGCCATTAGTCCCAATGGTATATTTATTTCAAAGTGACTCAATCCAACACCTCTTTATAGAATGCCCAGGTGATAATTTTCCAAATTTAGCCTTGAGAGGGCATAAAAGCTAGTTTAACCCAATGTTTCTTCACAGGAAAGTCAGTTTCCAAGATTATCAAAAATTTCTCTAGACAAGATAACAAAGATGATAGGCCATTTTAACACAGACTTCCTTTAGCATTTGTCACAATCAGTACAAATAGTGTGCTGATTAGAATCTTATGTGTCTCTGAGTCCCAATCTTTTCAGACTGATTGCCTGCCATGTTACCAACAAAACACACTCCCAGAATAGCAGAGACAGAGTAGAGAATTCCTACTCAATCATGAGGCAAACTCAGGGCCATGAAAATAGGACAAGAGGGAGACCTTATATGGTTTTTGTTTCAGGAACATGCAACAGTGTTTATTTTAAAAGATGCTGTACTAGACAGAACTGCATAACTAACTAGTGTGCAGGACCAGCTTGAACTTTGGGCTTATGGGAGTGCTGGGCCCAAGTTCTATCCTATGATAACCTTCTTTATGACAAAATGATACAGAAAAACAATTGACCAAACAAGAACAATAAAAAACAATAACAACAATAAAAATAAAAGATATTTCTAAGAGGTCAGTGGTGAAAGAGGAAAGTGATTGAAAGAGGTCAGTGGTGTATCCAGAGATAAAACCAGAGAATAGAGAGTTTCAGGCCAAGTTTTATGAAAGGGACAAGTACTCAACTGGACAGAGCAAAGATGGTGTCTGCACTGATGGTGGTTGGAGGCTTCTTTTTACATAGGGCCATAGGGGGTGGATAGATTCCACTGATTGTTGGAGAATTCCAGTGGACTAGGATCATTTTGGTGCAAACCACTGGGGTAGAGCTATCTGCGCCCTTTGTAGTGTTTCATTCCAGAGGGAGAGAAGAAGGGGAGAGTTTGTGTGAGGCTGCATTGGCCTCCTAACAATATTCAGGCACTACAAAGTACTAAAAAATATACCAATACTATAGTCACTCAGAAGACTAGTAAACTGCAAAACCAGTGAGAGAGGATACCCAGGAAAAGTAAGGTCTGAGAAAACAAAAGTCTTCTCAGGGGAAGCCCCAGGGATATACCTACAAAGTCTTCTCCATGATGACTTAGCTCTTAGGAATTTGTAGAAACTTAACTTCCTGGGACTTAGAAACTAATGCTTGCTTCTGCTGCTGTAAAAGCCATCACTTCTGTATAAAACTGAGCCCACCTTCTCCAGCTTGATTCAAACTGACCAAAGAAGTGTACCAATGGACAAAGAGCCCTTAACTGCAGACAAAAGAGAAAAGACAGAGCCAGTCAGGGAGCATGGCCATTTTTGGACTTTTATTCTGCTGGGCTCCACCAGCTGAAATAAAGCCCTTCCATATCTTGGTGTTCAGGTGTTCTTTCTCTCCATGGAGCCTCATCTTCCTGCAATACCAGCTTCCCTCATTAATTCTTAATTTGGAAAAGACAATGATCTTTTACCATTTGTTGAACTGGAGCCCACAGAAAGGGGGGAACAGGAGTTCAACTAGTAAGTATCTTACTTGCCATGTTGCCAGCCAATTGGAGTTATTTCCAGTTTTTCCTCATTGCAGCTTCCAGAAAAGCAGAGGGGCTTTGAGATCCTGCCTTCTATATAAACTGCTGGGGTTGAGGGGAAACTTTCCCTTTATCTCTGAAAGTTCACTGAAAGATCAACTGACAATTTAGGCACATTAATAAAAAAAAGGTTTATTTCCAAATATCCTGCACATAGGGAGACTCATAAGAGTGATTATCCAATATCTCAATAATGGTGAGATACTCTTTTAGAAGGGGGAGGAATGTGTAATATAAGTGAAAAAAGCTGGTTGCTACAGAGGATGAATGGTGGGGGCAAAACAGATTGATGTATAAACTAGCGAGACACAGACATTATGGGGTTGTTTGTTTGTTTTGAGACAGAGTCTCACTTTGTCACCCTCAGTAGAGTGCCAGTGTCATAGCATGGAGCAACCTCAAACTCTAGGGCTCAAGTGAGTCTCTTGCCTCAGCCTCCCAAGTAGCTGGGACTACAGGGGCCTGCCACAATGACCGGCTATTTTACAGATGGGGTCTCACTCTGGCTGAGGCTGGTCTTGAATGTGTGAGCTCAGGCAATCTATCTGCCTCAGCCTCCCAGAGTGCTAGGATTACAGGTGTAAGCCACACTGCATGGCCCCAAACATTGTGTTTTAAATGATTTGGGGTAAGTCTGCCTGAATTCCTGATCTTTTTTTCCACAATATTTTCAGCTAATAGGGAGAGAAAAGGAAGTCAGTTTCTACCTTTGATCTTTTGATCAGGTCAGTTGAATTTTATGTAGATAAAGAGAAAGGACTTTCCAACTGTTTTCTGATCTCACATGGCCTTTAACTCAAAATAACCTTTATACTGAGTAGTTATATTTTAAGGTAAAATTTTCTTAGCTCCTTCAACCCAAGACCTTAACAACCCTTGCCATCACTATTTGCGTGGATATGTTGGTATCCATAGTTTAGAAGCTAATGATCTCTGAAATCTTTGTCAACACTGACCTCAGCTGACAGAGGCATACAGGGTTTATGTGGCCAGTACCTCACACAACAAACTCCCTTCAAATCTATTCAGCAATTTTTCTTTTAGTATCTACTCTGTGCCAAGATTCTGGGAGCATTTACTCCAAAAAGTGTAAAAAAGCACAACCATTCTTACCTTCACTGTTTCTGTTGCCAGAATTTCTCTCTATGCTGAATCTTTGATCTCAGGCTTCAAAGAATAAAACCACAGATGACACAGATAAGTGACAGGATAGAGTTTATTGATGGATAGATTGATAAGCAAAAGGGGAGAAGAGCAAAAGGGGAAGAACAGAACCTTCTGCAGTGTGTGCGGGGGGGGGGGAATCCAAATGGGAAGAGCTCTTCCCCCCTATCTTCAGTCTACAGGGTTGAAATGCTGCTTTTCTTATCCTATGGGCAGGCGGTTTTGAGGAAGTATGCAACAATTGGCCAGAGGCCTGTGGGCAGAAAATAATCCTAAAACTAAGCAGAAGAATGCAGTCTTTAAGTTTTTGGCTCAGGAAAGGAATTAGGGTGTGTGCTCCCCCCTGGAAGAGAAACGTCCTAGATCAGCGTTCTCAACCTGTGGGTCTCAACCCACTTGGGGGTCTAATGACCCTTTCACAGGGTTGCCTAAGACCATCCTGCATATCAGATATTTATATTGTGATTCATAACAGTCCAAAATTACAGTTATGAAGCAGCAACAAAAATAATTTTATGGTTAGGAGTCACCACAACATGAGGAACTGTATTAAAAGGTTATGGCACTAGGAAGGTTGAGAACCACTGTCCTAGATTGTTTCAGGCTGTTTTCTTCATGACCTTGCTGGAATGAAGACTGAAAAAGGATTTTGCCCAGAAATGGGGGCCTATTATGAGATTGATTTCTGAGCTCACCCAGGCTGGGGTCCCTGTCCAGCTCTGAGCAGGGTAACCCTATGTTATTACTAACTTTACAGAACTTAGTGTAGTATAAAAAAGATGAACAAAAAACACCAACAACAGTCTCTAATGGGTTAGGTTAGTGACATGCAGACATATGTATCAGATGTTATAAGAACAGAGAAGCATTAGAAATAAATTCTGACTAGACAAGACTTCATAGAGGTGATCATCAAACAGGAATTTCTGAGACATAAAACTAACCTATTCTCTCAGCAGCACAGCTGCACAACTACAAAGGCATCAGGCAGAGAAGATAGCTCCCAACCAAGCAGAAAACAGACCAGAGCTCTCTTAGGGGTGGGTCCAAAAAGTTGTTTCTATTTCAAACTTACTAATGAGATCAGACATTCCTTCTTTGGGGAGATTACTTGAGAAGTGGCAGAAGCCATAAAACATAAGGCAAGGATAATGTTTTTATTTCTTTTAAACTTTGGGCTTAATGATTAAGCCTATAGGCAACCAGAGGTGTGGAATCCCTCTTGGTGAAAGTGATGAAAAATTAATGAGGACAATCTTATTCCTACCTTGATGAAGTCATTTCCACAAAATTCTAATCACACTTTAAAATGAGGAAAAAATAAATATGTAAAGTTAAGTTAAATATTAGTGAAATCTTTCTGGAGATATGCAATACAAGGTGACATCTAACAGTCCAAGAATTTAACTCATTTGTCTAAAACTATCTCTCCTTAGAATATAGACATGAGAGCTAAAAATAAAATAAAATAAAAATTTATTATCTCCCTAAAATCCCAATGGGAAGATTTTAAATAGGGAATGACATGGGTAGATTTTCTTTTTTTAAGATTATTCTGGCTACTGAGTGAGAAAAATGTATTTTGAGTGGTCAAGGGTTGAGGTAAGAGAGTTGGAAAACTGGCCACAGCAGGAAGAAATTATAGTGGTTTGACAAGGGTGATGGTAAAGCGATAAGGAGGAAGGGATAAGAAAGACACATTCATGAGGCTAGTGTAGCTGGTGTGTTACCAGAATTCCTTTCTTCAGTTGGTCCTTGGTCTGAGGGGATTCGAATAATGAACCCACAGATCACAGATCAGTGTAAGATAAGGTTTTATTAGACAGAAGGGAATACAGAAGGAGTAAAAAGCATCAGAGCTTCTGGCAAAGGGAAAGACTCAAGTCAGAAGTCCTCACATGGGTCCTTTGTCTCGGGCATGTGTAGTCTGGAGTATTACATTTTGCCCAGGACTCATAGGTGTAAAACACCTTTTCAAAGTTAAAGAGTATATTAACAAATGAATGAATACAGTCCCCCTACTAGGGCAATATTATCAGGTCTTTGGAGATTTTGTCTCAGGGAAGGAATTAGGCTGTGTGCTCCCTACTCAAGGTGGAACCACCCCAAACCTTTCAGGCTGCTTTGTTCTTGATCTTGCTAGAGCCCAGAGGGTGCGACCTAGAAAGGGCAGCCTATTTATGCCTCAAGATGGGAGGGTTTGATTTCTGAGCTCACCTGGGCTAGAGAATGCAGGGTCCCTATCCAGCCCTGAGTAGGGGAATCCTGGAACAGATGGATTAAAGGCAGAAATAATGAAAGAAAAGTCATGGATGATTCCTAGGTTTTTAACATATCTGGGTGACATTTACTGAAATAGAAAACCGAAATTCAGAGTTTTGTGTTTGATATGCAAATTTGAAGTTTATATCAGACATCTTAGGAAAGATAACCAGGAACATACCTGGACCTTTGAATCTGAACACAGGTTAGTTTAGATGAGAACTAGAGATGCAATAATCCCTTTACCCCTGTCCAGCCCCATCTGCAGTTTCATTTTCCTCTGTTGCAGTATCCATTGTTAATGTTATCCAAAACTAGATGAGTACAAAATATTAAGGTGTTTTGAGAGAGAGAAATGTTACCAGAAGAAGAGGATCTGACTACCTATCACTCTCAGCCAATACGCAGAGATGGGGATAGGTCCACCAAACTTTGTCAGAAGGCCAGGACTCTGGAGAACAGTGAGAATCACCTCTCCAAGACTTTTCTCTTCTTTCATTCCCAAAATTACAGTTTTATACATAAAAGTTCAAAGTAAAGACCATGCCAACCCCCATTTCAGATATTAAACAGCATAACTCAGAGACCTATTACAACATTTCAATTCAAAAGTTAATCTCATAAATCAATCCACTTAAACTACTCAAGATAGGCATCTTTAGATTGGGAGCTAAATGTACAAAACAGTAAGAATGGGAGACAGGGGGTGAAGGTCAGGCAGGATATAAACAGACTACACCAGCTGTGTCATGTTTGCTCTTGCCTGCCTGAGTTTGCCTTATTCTCACTACATGTGTTTTCAGGGAAAGACCACATTCACGTAACTTTTATTACAGCTTTAGGGATCACGGCGAAACTCTTCCCTTTTCCCTTAGTTGGTTGGCTGAAAGATCAACTCACAATTATAGCAGATTAATAATGAGAGAGGATATCTGAAAAACTGAGGTCTATGAGAACAGAGGTCTATGAGAACAAGGACACAGCTGCAAGGTCCTCCCTGTGGTGACTCAGCTCTTAGGAATTTGTAGAAACTTAACTTTCTGGGACCTGGAAACTAATACTTGCTTCCACTTCTGTAAAACTCCCAAAATGCTGTAAAAGCCAGAGCCTGCTTCTCTAGTTTGATTCAAACTATCCATGGGCTGGAACTTTTTACTGGGGATAGAAAGGAGAAGATAGAGACAGTCGAGGAGTGAAGCCATTTTGAGATGCTGGGTCTGCAGCCATGCCACCAGCTAGAATAAAGCCCTTCCTCTTTTAAACATGGTGTTTGGTTGCTTGTTCTCTCCATTAGGCCTCATCTTCCTGCAACAATAGAGAAAGGTTTATTTTTAAATACCATGCACATGGAGGAAGGGAACCACAAGAACGATTACCCAATGTCTCAATGATGGTCATATAATTTTATTTTTGAAAAGAGGGGGAGAAGGTGGAGTGTGGGTGTAGCAAGTGGTTGCTAGGGAGGATGAATGGGGGGGAGGGGATTAATTTGTAAATTAACCTGAAAGACAGCTACTGTATTTTAAATAATTTGGGCCAGTTGTGTTATCTTTCAAGGGGAAGAAAGGAAGTCAGTTGCCCTCTTTGGTCTCCTGCTCAGGTCAGTCTGGTTTTACAGAGGGACAGCCCTTTCCAATGGTTTCTGTTCACAAATGCCTTTAATTCAAAATATTCTTTGTGTTAAGTAGTCATATTTTGGGGTAAAATTTCCTTAGCTCCTTCACAACATATTGTTATAATTGTTGTATTTTACTAGTTGTTAATATGTTACTGTGCATACTTTATAAATTAAACCTCATGGCTTGGCACCTGTAGCTCAAGAGGCTAAGGCACCAGTCACATACGCCAGAGCTGGTGGGTTCGAATCCAGCCCACGCCTGCCAAACAACAATGACAACAACAACCAAAAATTAGCTGGGCATTGTGGCGGGCACCTGTAGTCCCAGCTACTTGGGAGGCTGAGGCAAGAGAATCGCTTAGGCCCAAGAGTTGGAGGTTGCTGTGAGCTGTGATGCCATAGCACTCTACCGAGGGTGACAACTTGAGGGTCTGTCTCAAAAAAATAAATAAATAAATAAAAATCAAACCTCATCATAGGTATGTATGCATGTAAGAAAAAATCATAATGTATATGGGGTTCAGTTCTGTCTGTGGTTTCAGGCATCCACTGTGGGGGAGGGGATCCTGGAATGTATCCCATGAATAAGGGGGGAAGTTGCTGTATAACCTGGGAAGTTACTGGCTTTTAGAAGGACAACTCATGAAGTATAAATCTAATTCTTAGAATGTAGGAATGATATACACATTCCATACTTAAAGTCACTTCAGGAGGAATAAGATGAATGAAAAGGCTTTTTGGACATTGTTTCTTTAAGAGAAGTTAGAATTTCCTATCTCTCACCTTGTAATTCAGGACATTTTATGACAATATAATGACACCAGGAGGACTGCTTGAGCACTGCAATTTAGGATAAAATGAAAATCAAGTGTATATTGACACTGTAAGCAGAAGGAAACATGCAAATGCCTGGTACATACAGAGGCACTGTCTTACACACATGGTCAAACTCACCTCTCCCTAGTTCAAAGGATGCACCCAGACCCCCAACTGAGACTGCTTCTCTTCATGGAGAACAGGTATCTTGAAATCTCACAGCTGTCCTATCAGCTGTGTTACTGTGTTCCAATTTTGTAATTTAGGATTTAAATCTCCATTAGCAAACGCTAAAGCTATATAGCAGCTTTGTTTCTGTTTACAAAAACAATAAAAATAACTAGCTGAGGTTCATGCTGTCTAAAGGTTCTCTACTTTAGTGAGCCTGTGAGTAAAATTGAGGTAAGGAACATTGATAATTCAAATTTTATCAACTGTTTATCTCCTCATCCCTGACTGCAGACTTGGTCAGGCCCTGCCTCACAATCCCCACAAACCCCTAGTCAAAATCTTTTTTTTTTCTTTTTTTTGCAGTTTTTGGCTGGAGCTGGGTTGGAACCCACCACCCCCAGGATACGGGGCCGGCACCCTACTCCTTGAGCCACAGGTGCCGCCCCGTCAAAATCTTTTCTAGTTATTTCTTGAAGCATATGTGAAAATTCCTCTGATGTTCTTGAAGACTGCTATCTCATATCTGAGATCTACTTGTGAGAGATACTTTCCGTTTTTTGCCAATACTCACTATGAAAAATGTATTTCCTATCCAGAGTACAGTCTCCTGCTGCTCCCAAAGCTGTGAAGTTTGGGGGTATTAAATTAACCCCTACATGCCTGTCTCTCTGCAATGTCAGAGCCATGGCAGGTGCTTGCAGAAGCAGCTCTATATTCCAAACATTTCTGAGCAAGCTCACAGCACAGGCTTTAATTCCTTTTTTTGACATAGAATCTCACTCACTCTAGCACCCTGGGTAGATTGCCATGGTGTTAACATAGCTCACAGCAACCTCAATCTCTTGGGCTCGGGCAATTCTCTTGTCTCAATCTTGCCAGTAGCTAGGACTATAGGCACCCACCCTGATGCCCAACTACTTTTTCTATTTTTAGTAAAGACAGGGTCTCCGTCTTGCTCAGGATGGTCTCCAACTCCTATTCTAGGGCTATTCCTGGCAGTGCCTCTGTCACCATCATTCTCATAAAGAAATGTAGAGCAGGATGTTTATAGCCCTGATATAGGAAAATATATCACAGCAGAACCATTCAAGCACAGGCCCAGTCACTTTTTATTTCTCTTTCCTCTTCCATTTTCACTCCTTCCCCTCCTGACTCACAAGGTGGCCTCTTTTCCGCTCCAGTCTATAAGCCTCTATTCCACAGATTTCATGCCACTCATTGTTCCTTCTCCTTGGCTTTACATTCAGTCTCTCTACTGGCTTCTTTTCCTCAGCCTCCAGACATGCTTAAGTCTGCAATAAATGTTTAAGAAATGTTTAAGTCTGCTTATAAAACTAAAAATGTTAAATGTATTTAATTTTATGTAACTTAACAGTAGATAAAATTTAATAGAGCAGATATATGAAAACTAAATACTACATAAATAAAATTGACTATGAAAACATAATATTGAAATATTACTTGATCATCTATAAACAAGGGATAATCACATGTCCATGGATCATGTCAACCAGATATAGTGACTTTTTTTAATTTGGCAGAATTATTTATTTTCAAAATAGAATTTATCTTTCAGAACAGTTTTAGATTTACAGATAAACTTAAAAGATAGTGTAGTGCTCCCACATGCCTTATACCCAGTTTCTCCTATTATGTACATGTTATAGTCTTATGGCACATTTCTTACACTCAAGGAACCTATGCTGATGTATTATCTGTAACCCAATCCTATTCCCTATTCAGATTTTCTTACCTTTTATCTAATACCTTTATTCTATTCCAGACTCCTATCCAGGATACCACATTGCACTTAGTTTTCATGTCTTTTAGGCTCCTCTTATCTGTAACAGTTTGTCAGACCTTTCTTGTTTTTGATGAACTTGACAGTTTTGAAGTGTACTGGTATGAACACAACTTGAGATTTACCCTGTTATAATTTTTTTTTTTTTTGAGACAGAGTCTCACTTTGTCCCCCTTGGTGTCACAGCTCACAGCAACCTGAACTCAGGTAATCCACCTGCCTCAGCCTCCCAAGTGTTGGGATTACAGGTGTGAGCCACTGCACCTGGCAAGATCTACCCTGTTAAAAAAATGTAAGTACACAATACTTTTTCTTAACTATCGGCACTATATTGTTCAACATATCTCTGGGACTTATTTATCTTGTTTAATTGTGACTTCATACATACTGAAAAGAACTCTTGTATATACCCTGCTCCATCCCCTAGTAACCACTATTCTATTGCTTACTTCAGTACTCTCGACTACTTTAGATGACTCATATAAGAAGAGTCATGTAGTATTTCACTTAGCACAAAGCTTCCAGGTCATCCACATTGTCACAAATTGTAGAATTTTCTTTTCTTCCGAGGCTAAAAAATACTTCACTATGCATATCCCACATCATCTTTACCCATTCATCTACCAATGGGCATTTGAGTTATTGCTATAGCTTGACTATTGTGAATAATGCTGCAATGAACAGGAGAATAAAGAAATGTCTTCATGATTCTGATTTCATTTCTTTTGATTATATATCTAGAAGTAGGGTTGCTGTATCTGCAACCAATAGTAGTCGCATCTAATCAACTGCACTAATCTAATCAACCACACCAATTGAATCAACTCTAATAATCTAATCAACCACACAAATCTAATCAACTCTACTAATCTAATCAACACTACTAATCTAATCAACCACACCAATCTAATCAACTGCACTAATCTAATCAACCCCACTAATCTAATCAATCACACTAATCTAATCAACCACATTAATCTAATCAATCACACCAATCTAATCAACTCTACTAATCTAATCAACCCTACTAATCTAATCAACTCCACTAATCCAATCAACCCAACTAATCTAATCAACCACAGCAATCTAATCAACCACACCAATCTAATCAACCTCACTAATCTAATCAACCACACTAATCCAATCAACTCTACTAATCTAATCAACACCACTAATCTAATCAATCACACCAATCTAATCAACTCCACTAATCTAATCAACTCTACTAATCTAATCAACCACACCAATCTAATCAACTGCACTAATCTAATCAATCACACCAATCTAATCAACCCCACTAATCTAATCAACTCCACTAATCTAATCAACCACACCAACCTAATCAACCGCACTAATCTAATCAACTGCACTAATCTAATCAAACCTACTAATCTAATCAACTCTACTAATCTAATCAACCCCACTAATCTAATCAACCACACAAATCTAATCAGCCCCACTAATCTAATCAACTCTACTAA